>NC_090932.1:52299170-52620195 GCF_040938575.1 Ambystoma mexicanum
ATTTGCCCATATCCCAGGATGCTTCTTTTCTCAAGCAGAATGGTACTATATCTGGATCATGATTAATAGTGTAAGAGGGAAGGACTGCATCCCGGTTCACTACAGGTGCCATTTTAAATGAAATCATAGATTGATAGGGTCTAGAATTTTTATCAGAGTTCCTAGTGGAGGCAGTATTTGTTGTACTTATTTGCAAAGACAGAGCATCCTAGGGGTAACAATACCAAACAATTGAATTAATTGATGTTTGTCCCATCAAAGTTACCAGTGGCACTGTCATTCCACTTACCAAAGAATAGGGCTCTGAAGGATGCATAACATGAAGTTGACAGTGGTAGTGGATAGATGTACTATCCCAAATGTTTCTCACTGTGTCGTGGTAAACGAGAACATACCCAGCAGTTGGTTTTATTCAAAATCGCATGTGTTGCATTTATAATCTGTATGAGTGTCTTATTGTGGTAACCTTCTCGATGTTTCAAATCATGTGGTCGAAGAGTGTGAGACTAGAGATAGATTTGGGTTGGCATTAGGCAACAGTATACTAAGCGGCTATGAACTCTGCAAGGACCATAATGCAGGTATTACAATGATCATAACACAGGCTACCAGTGTTATCACAACAAATTTCTCCTTTGTTGACCATAGGACTCTAGATATGGCCTTTCTGGTAGCGATTTAATTTCTGTCCTCAGTTACATGTGCCCCTAAGATAGGCATAGTTTTTAGTGTCTGTTAAGAAGCCTCACTAAACAGGCTTTATAAGTTCATCCATAGGTGGCACTTGACCACATGGCCTGTCTTGCTTGTAGTCTTCTTCTGGATCGATCTATGAATGTGTGAATCTTCTTTTCCCTGCCCCGCAGTTACTCGGAAAACAAAACAATGTTCCAGCATCTTTGAGGGGATTGGAGGGAAACCCGTTGGTTTCTTGTGTGTGCAGCATACAAACTACACTTTCCTAATCTAGCAGAAATTTCATTCCCTATCTAGTTCCATGGTCGAAGATTGTACCTTGTGAATCCAGGTACAGTGTGATCGGTGAATAAAAAAACAGGATCTGAAGAAAGTGTAGAATTCTCGAGTGGGTTGGGCTAAAAATGTAGCCCTTGATCAGAATGGCTCGTGTCCACGGGCACATATTTGCATTCAGGATTATCAACAGCCCCCTCCTTGACCCATTTGTCGCCTGGTAAAGGCAAGGGTTCTCTTTTCAGGTGTGCTGCATGTATCCAATGATGTTTTCCATGGACTCGAACATTTGTCTGAGTGGTCAGTAGCAAATGATAGGGTCCTTTCCAAAGAGCTGCAAGGCAGGACATCCTTTTCAAAGCCCTTCACCAAAACAAATTCCCCAGCTTGAACCTGTTGGTGAATCAAACGCAGGTTTTGAGTCAATTGGTCACAATAATCAGTTAATAGAGGATTCTCAATTTCAGTTAATTTTCTAGATCTGAGAGCAGTCCATATATTAGCAAGTCTCCCCATGTTGATCTTGTAAGGAGAGATCACGTTATAGATTGCGCTGCTGTTATCATTGATAATAAGGCTAAGGGTAAATCGTCAGGCGATTTCAATTTACTGTGTGCACATATCTTTGCTGATTTATTCTTAAGGATTCCGTTGTGGCATTCCACCAAACCAGCACTCTGGGGATAACAGGCTAAATGGAATCTCTTATCTATCTGTAGCACCTCACATACTTGTAGCATAACAGCCACTTTACAATGGGGTTCATTATTAGACCAAATCACTCTGGACAGATCAAACCTGGGAAAGTACTCTTTCAACATTACTTTGGTCGTTGACATGGCAGTGTTATCCTTCAGAGGGAAGGCTTCAACTTATTTACTAAAGGCTCATATTACTACCAACACATATTTGTAGTTTTGGCATCTCTCCACCTCAATGTAGTCAAAATGGATTACTTCAAATGGCATCTTGGGAGGTTCAAAACTACCTCTAGGTGCTGGTGTACCTTTACCAGTATTATGTTGTAAGCAAATCGTGCAGCTCTGAACTAGTTGTTCTGCAGCTTTGGGAATGTTATCATTATATCAAACTTCATTCAAGTTTAAAAATGCTTTTCTCATTAATGTGTGCTGGTCCATGTGCCATAGTTAACTATCACGGTTACGTATGCATTGGGCAGCATCCATCTATGTTCTTCCCGTTCTACCCAACATCCCTCCTTGCCCAATATTCCAGGTCCCGAAGCCCAACTTTCAATCTCTTCCTTCTGGGCCTCAGCCTGTGTCTCTTTCACATTACTAACTCCCACCTTCAACACCCCAGTTGCAGCAATACATTTAGTGCAATCCAAAACATACATCCGTGAGTGAGGATCAGTAGCAGTGTGTTTAGCAACTCTGTCTTCAAAGGCATTTCCTTTTCCAATGTTGTCAGTCACCCTCTGGTGTGCTGTGAATTTCAATATAGCCAGTTGTTTGGGAAGGGCTAATGCAGACAACAGTTGAACTATCAAGGGACCATGCTGAATTTTTGTACCATAAGATGTTAGAAATCCTCTTTCAGCCCATAATCTACCAAAGTTGTGAGCGACTCCAAAGGCATACTGACTGTCAGCGTATATGTTAACGACGAGCCCTTGGAATATCTCACAAGTTCTAGTCAAAGTGACTATCTCCGCAGCCTGGGCGGATTTGTGTGGAATTCTTTTGCTTTCAATAATGCTGTCTAAAGTGGTGATTGCATAGGCAGCAGTAGAAGTCCCATCAGGTAGTTTAAAACAGAGCCATCATAGAACAGCACTCCATCTGGTGATAATAATGATGTATCGCTCTGATCGATCTGCCTTTTGTATCTAGCTCAGTAATGTACCTACAGTCATGAAATGTATTCTCAGTGCACTCCTCATTCAAAGGAGGCAATAATTCAGCGGGGTTCAAAGAACAGCATCTCTTAATTTTGATGTGAGGTACAAATAAAATCAATTCACACCTCGTGAGTATGGCAGATGTGAGATGCTGAGCCTGTGTTTTATTTAACAGAACATCCACTGAGAGGGGTACCATTACAGTCAAGGAGTGACCCAAGACCATACCCTCACATTGATTCACTGAGGCAGCAGCTGCAGCCCTTAAACATTTAGGCAGAACACATGCAATAGGGTCTAACATGGAGGACAAATAACCGCACAGTCTACTTCTTCCCTTCTTGTGATCTTTCACCGTGTTCAGAATGAAAACTCGGAAATGAGAGCAAAGCAGCCAAGATGGCGTTTTCGGGAACCGCGATGGTGCGGTTCAATACGTATGTTCGATGTGTATGTGAATGTGCATAGGCCAACATTATAATGCAAAATATATCTACTTTTACAGTGCAATGTTGGGGTTTCTTTTTAGCAGTGATCTCAGCCTATGTCACTTTATTTCTACTACCCCTACTGTGGCTAGGATTATCCTACTTAATATCAGGGGCACCTGCCCTCTCCCCAGTTATCACTCTATAAAAACATTCATACAAATTCTAGTACTGACCCGCTTCACTTCTGTGGCATTCTCCTCCAGGATGCTCCTCCTTCTCCTCACTTGATAAATCACTTACTGTTGCTAGAAGTACTCCCTGCAATCCTCCCTGCTCTGCTCATCCTTCCCTTCACCACCACCAGGCTGGCCGGCTCTCAATGAGAAAAGGGTCCAGGTTCAAATGCCCACTCCCCATCTTCAAATCACTGCATGGATGTGCACCCCCTTAAATGGCTCACACTATCTTCGAATACTCTCCTCACCTCCAGCTCCAACCCTCATCTCTTTGTTCCACAACCACCATGGCCATCTTCTCATCTTTGTTCCTCCTCCCTCCTCAGCCCACACTGCTGGATGCCACCACAGCCCATGCCCTGTGACACCGCTACCATCCAATTTTTCAAAGTTTCTTGATCTGAGAGGATGAAGCGTACATTTAGCACAGCATTTCTAATCCTCCCTGGGTCAGATTACAGAAGCGTTGCCCTGTGCAAATGCAAAGTGTGCACGATATTAGCACTAGGGCAAAGTTTGCCCTATTTCTAAAAACACTTGCCAATATTATAAAACCATTTTACTATGAAAAGTGCATCTTGGCATGTTATTAGCATGCAACAAAGATATATTTGCACTGTATTATTGCACTAGGGCAATTTTTGCCTTGGTGCATATACCATGCCAAACTGCCCTTGTCATGGTGCAATGTGTTTCTAATATTTTCAAGTGTTTTTAGAAATAGGGCAAACTTTGCCCTAGTGCTAACACTGTGCAACCTTGCACTAGTGCAAAGTTTCTGTAACCTGGTCCCCTCGAGTGCCCATCAGCGAACACTACTGTACAGAGCACCCTGTGCATGTCCAGTCCTCTCAGAATACTGTCTGTCTTATGTCTTTCCCAGTTCTCACCCCTCATTCCCCTCTAATGCACTGCACCACTTGCAGGATTGACATAACGTGTATTCAGAAAGTGCACGTTCACCCCCAAAGAGGCATCTAGGTGGTGCTAACAGATGTTTATTGTTACCCAACTTAATGGTACTCATTTTATCTCCCTTGGAAGGGTGAAGGGCTGAGTGGACCTGCTGGGATTCGAACCTGTGGCCATGAGGTCAAACACAGGCCGCTGTAGCAGATGCAATAGTCCACTGAGCCACAAACCCGACATGTCAATTGTCCTAATTACTGTATCTTCTCTTTGTAGCTTTTTCTGGATGAAGCATATTGAGCTTTCAATAATTACAAATATAAAACACACAAATACAAAAGTATTGTCATGCTGGTTGTGCCCTATACCACCACGATTATCACATTCATGCTCATATAAGCCCCGCTTGGGTGCTGTCACACAGTGAAAGCTCAAAATATAGCACTATTTCACAGAGGTCATGGATGGCTGGAGAGTTAGTGAGAGCAATAGAATGGAAAGAAAAGACAGACTCTCCTTCACCCAAGAAACACATTCACATACACACGCACACACACAGGCACATGCAGTCACAAACACTGGCACACAGAAACACACACCCACAGTAAGTCACATGCACACGTACACACATACACACACATGCACACACACTCAAAAACACTCACAGAAACTCTCTCTCACACACACACTCACAGACACACACACACACTGAAAGCCACTCACAGGAACTCTCACACACAAACAGACAAACACAGACATATATGCACACATACACATGTTTAACCCACCCCCCCTTGGCTGTCACCAGGGTTGGAGCAGTGATGGCGGCCTCAATTCCTCTTGCCCCTAATCCAGTGAGGCTTAGTAGAAGCAAAGGCATAGACAGGGCATGCTGTGAGTGGGCAAGGCCCCCCAAAATCTGTAAATGATCACTCAGCAGCGCTGTGTGGGCGTTTACAGCTGTTCCTTTCACTGTAGTGGGACCAACTACATTAGCTTCAGGTCCCACTTGTTAGACAATCCCTGTTACGCCTCTGAGTAGAAGTACACAGGCAGGCAGGGTAAAGGGTCAGCAGCTCCTCTTCCCTCTTTCCTGTACCTGCTTCAGAATCAGGCTGTGGTTAGGTAAGCATTCTGATACAGGCAGGGAAAGGGAGGGGGGAAGAGGTCTTCATTAACAGCCATTTTCATTTAAACTTAAGGGGGAGACAGAGCCGTGGACCACAAAGGTAATGGGGGAAAAGACAGGACTTTGATTTAGGAGGAAGTGATATAATGGCCGGGACCATATGGAGTAGATATGCAGGCCCCATAAAGATCATAGCGTTGAGGGACGGCAATGAACTGCTATGAGCTGGCAAGCAGGACAAGCTTCAGAAAAATGCAGTAATGGGTGCGGCCATCTTTGAAGTGTTTCAGATTAGGTTAACTAATTGAGTAGATGCCAAGCAACCCAACCTTACAGTTGCACTTCACAACACCCCATCAAAACTAACCACACATAGCCTCACCCAACAGCACATAGCGGCTATCAACCGAAAAACACACCTGCGCTCAGAGAACGTTGTCAACCGAACTGAAGCTGCCAACAGCACGTCACAGCTCTCTTGGTGTTTTCCCCCACTCTGTCCTGTTAACCTACCCACCTCCACCCTTGTTTAACATAGCCACCAGAGCTCCAAGAAACCACAGTGGTGGCAACAGTGTGCAGTATAAGAACCTTTAACATAACATAACACTCTCTGCATAACAGAGCAGCTGGTTGAAACCAAAATGTGTTTAGAAACACCTCTAAGAGTTCTGTCACATAGGTAAAGCTCTTTCAAGCAAGACCTTAAACGACTACTGCTTAGGGTGCTAAAATTACCGACGGCTATAGGGTTGCCACTGACTCCATGTCAGGAGGGACACCATGTCCCGGTACTGGGCTTTCACTTCTCCATCAATTGCCTGCTGGGAGTTGTAGTCTGGGCCCACTCCAAATTATTAAAATGGATTTAAGTATAACTAAGGTAAAAGTAAAGCCCAGGGATGTAGTAGGCTGTACCTACCGACACAGAGTGAGGTGGCGCCCATAGGTGGCTATCACTGAAGCAATATAACCCGAGGAGGGGGGCATTATCGATTGGGTAATGCCCCCGGGGCAAGAGTTACAAACCCTAGCAAACCTTTAACGTATCCCAGGGGGGATTAACTGACCCATAATGCCCCCCCTCGAGGGTTCTATTAGCACCCCGGCACGTTGTACCGGGGTACTAATATTATTTTTACTCGATTTGAGAAGTGGCATGCATACCATTTCTCAACTCGAGGAAAAAGGCAAAAAGGCAAAAAAATGGTTGCCATGCATCGGGGAGAAGGGACTACCCTCCCTTTCCATGGTGGCCATCAAAAAGATAGTAGAAAAAAGAAAACAAAGAAAATGGCCACCCTGGATCGGGAATGAAGGGACTACACGTAGGCCCTTCTCCCTTTCCATGTTGGCCAGATGAAGAAAGGGAAGGAACTTGGAGGGATGCAGCGCTCCAAACAGTAGCAGGTACGTCCTTCCCGGGTGGGTAATGACCCTGCAAGGGCCAATCTGATTGATTGTTACAAACTGATTGTCCCTCGCCGGGTGCTAATATTCAATAGTATATGAGCAAGGGTTTGATGGCAAGTTGAACCCCTAAATCAGCTGTATAGGAAGATGTTTCTTAGGGGAAGACACCGGAAGCTGCTGAAACCTCAAATGACTTTGCTGCAGGAGATCCAAGTTCAGGCCCATCTTCCTCGCGGTCCCACAGGACACGGCGAGCAGGAGAATAAAAGGCCCTGGGAAAGATAAGAGTGTAATCTCAGGCTGTGAGCCAATGTGCCCGCGGAGCAGGCGCCCTGTGCAGGGATGAGCAGCCAGACACGACCTCGTCCAATCCTGTCTGCTCCAGCATCAGTTCGCCTTCATGAAACCGGAAGGCAGATAAGGAGCAGCTGAGGGAAGTGCTGACTGGGAGGAGGGCGCGCGCCTAATCTCCGCTCATTCAGAAACCGAATCAATGACTTTATGCAAGGCGAGGAAATGTGCAACTTTCAAGGCACGATCAGTGAAGGGATGTGGGGTTTGTTTTTTAGCGTTGAAGCTAAAGATGGAAAATACATTCTTGTGCTTTTCAAAAACAAAGATTAACGGTATCTTCTATTAAAGAACCAGTACTCAGAGTCAGTTACGCTAGTGGGTGGAGATTGGGATGGTATTGTTTATTTTTATAGCGCTTGTACACAGTCAAGTGTTTCAAAGCGCTCAGCGTGATATGGGGTTGGTTCTGCCCAATATCTCTGGGCAGAAAAAAACCTGCTGAAGTTGAGGGTGTGCACTTTTGGTTGGACAGAGGTACACACAGTCTGCAGATGCGTGCAGGGGTTCAAAGTCGATAGTGAATGCGCAAACGTAATTTACAATGTGCAAAGAGGTGATGACATTGCAAACAAGCAAAAAATGAAAACTGCCGATCAGTCCAAAAAATGTGCAAACATAGGCCCACTTCACAGCTGGTGGTAAGTAGGCAAGGTATGTAAGGAGGCTCGCAATGGCTTTCAAAACTCTCAACATAGTTTTGTGGGGTCTCATTGACACTGTGGACCTTTTTCAAGAATAGCTTGAGTGACTTCTTAAAAAAGTAATCTGCTTTTTAAGATGTTTCCCCATTAAATCGTCTATACTGTAATGCCATGCTTTAAAAAACACAATGGAAAAACACATGTAGCTTTGCCACCTGTCCTGTTCATTGAAAGGGATTCAAATGTTGATTTACCGTTCATATATATATATTGATGGTGAATTTAAAAGCAGTAAAATTGCACCTAATGATGTATGCCAACAAGCCTTTCAAGGAGAGACCTGTAATTATAATTGGTTATTTATAACGCGCCTAATACGCAGAGGTTTATAAGCGTGGACCCAGGGATCGAACCTGCTTTGTGTCCTCTTGCTTCCAAAGCGAGCACGTTGCCTCAGAGCCATCCTCCCGAGACTAGACCTGAATGAACAATCCCACACACACTCCAATCACCCCGTGTTCTGGTGATTTGTCCAGGACAAATCTCTTGTGAACCTTTTAAAACGTTTCTCCAAAGTTCGATCGCAGGGAAAAAAGGACCGTATATGGTTGGAGCTCCTTTTCAGTCCCAGGCAGCTTTCAGCGAGGGCGGAGGGAGTTTTAGGATATTGGCGGGAGAGTTCATGAATTGGAATGGCAGTGGAGGTGCTCTAGAAAGAAGGATAGGATGAGGCAGTTAGTGCCTGGGACTGAGAGTGAGGCCTGTTTTTGCTTCTGGAGCACTGTGTGACACATTCAGCGATTCTGAGTGGGTGAACCACACAAGGGCCATCAGGTGGCACACCAGTGAATGTAAGTCACTTGAAGTGAGTGGCCCAGACCCATGCTATCCAGTGACACTTGACAGGAGGAGTGGGAGGAACCGGGAATCCCTGAGGGTAGCTTGTGGGAGAGGAATGCCCCCCTGGGCAGCAGAGGTTCAAGGAGTCGGGCCGTCCATACTTATTTGAACACAATTGGAACAATACGTCATCATCCCAATACCCTCCCAGAGGCAATGGGAGATTCGCTACTCAGTCTCTCCACTCCTGAAGCAGAACCTGCTGTGTACACTAGGTGGCGCGTGGGCAGTTGGAGGCCTCCAACTGAAGTCTCCCTGAGGAACATGCACCAGTGCAAGAAAATGCAACAGTATTGCATCACAACACATATCTGCTGAGACTGATAGAGGAGGTTGTACTTTTAGTTTTGTCCACTATCTCAGGGGCATAATGGGGGAGGGGTGGAGGGGGATGCGCTAATCTTATCTACCAGCGATCAGGGAAGAGCAAGACACCAGGTCTCCTTCTCTGCCGCAAACCATCCATCGATCATTCCAACAATGATGATGATGATGACGAGATGAATGATGATGAAGGCAAAGATGGTGCTTCATCATTTCCAGGCGGAAACGAGAACAGCTGAAGGAAAACAGAGATACTGCGGAGGAGTAGACGGGTGGTACCACTCCGTGCAGAAGGTGTTGTATTACTATAAACTCCGCCCCACCTGCTCGCATTCTCTTTGAGAAAGAGACTTCACATCACGAGATACAAATGCACATCGTGTCATTACCTGGAGTCCAGCATGCACAGAAAAACCTGTTGTATTCAACAGGTGACCCACTTGCACTCTAAATGGACGAACCTGGTCCTTCCTGGTAGTTCTGCAACAATTAATCCTTTCACTGAACTACAATATCCTTTCACTGAAATACAATATAACATGTTCATTAAGCTCATAGTCAGAAAAGTCTTGTTCACAAAAACTGTGTTGCTTTTTCTTTCTCGAAACCCACATGCCTTTTACCTGGGTATTACACACTTCACAAATGTTAAACTCAAATAGATATTTTAAACAAATCCAAAAATGAGTGTTAGGTAATTTTTCCTCAAAGCAAACGAATACACACAAAGAAAAAAAAAATACACATTCATTCTTTTATAACAGTCAACTCACACACAGTGTTTGCAATCAGCCAACGCGTTTTGGAAAATCAATATCCATCTTCTGGGCTTTGAGCTGTCTTTCTTGATAGAGCAATTTCCACTACTGTTCATCTGTTCACCTATGACACGTGAATAATCATGTGGTACTAATGAGCTCCTGTACTGGCGTTTAATTACATGGTGCAACGTGTTAAAGAATACAGTGATTAAGACTAACCTTAAAGGGTTCCTAATAGACTCATACAGAAGTCTGATCTGTAAAGAAATAGCACGCTGTTACCAGTCTCCTCCCATGGATACCAGAGAGGTAACATATTAAAAGGGGCAAACTCAGATCGAGTTCAAGCACTTTCCCGGCTTCAATCAGATGGGACTCGCCGGGCAGTAACCTTCACGGTTATTAGCTGATGGCTTGTGGCTCTCTATACTGTATCAAGAAAGGATAGCACCCATTAGCAAGGTGATCCTTTGGGGGCTGTGTTACTACATAACACGCGTCTTCAACTGTACGCGCACCAGCCATTGCCATAACTACAAAGGCAAGATTTTCATACAGAATCCAGCGTGACCCATCCCTCTAACCCCAACCTAATGGGTTAGCACCTTCCCCTATTCCCAAGCAATAATATCACCAGTTTTTGGTGTATTAACACACGGACCGTGAGGCATCACACTGGGTAACCGGTCAGGTGCCCCACATTCTCGTGAATGACTTTTTGGTGTCCATGGCAGCACCTCACGTCCGCACACGGAGTGCGTCGTCTTGCCGACGGCCATCTCGGTATGGGAACCTACTGCGAAACTATGGCTTAGATGTCACAGTAGAAAGCGAGAGAAATTAAGCTGTTACTGTGTCTGTTTCAAGCATTTTTGTACTTGATTCTGCGAGGTGGAATAATTGCTTTTATCATTGTATGCCTATATGTGGTGTATATGTGTTTTTCAATGTTTTTTGATACTTGTGCAGTGAATGTCAATGAATTAAAATATGATATTTTAGAACATTTCTGGTATATGTTATGAATCATTTTACACACAGTCCATATTTGCTAGCGGCTGTTGGTAGTCTTTTCGATATCTCAGGCTAGTATGTTGTGTTATTGATTATGTAAGTGTCCCTTCTTTTGGTTAAATAAATATATTATATCCTCACTTGGTAGGAGGGATCATCACCAGAGTGTGAGGCAACCCTGGAATGAAATCTTGTTAGATGTCACAGCCTCACCCGGCAACTGCACGGTAAAGTGCCGCACAGGTCCAGCGGGCATCCCTCCTTACCCCTACTCCCTAAAATCTATGGTGCGGATCATGAGCCTGTTCCTTGGTTTCAATTGGAAGCAAATTAAAAATACAAAACAATTCCTGGACATTACTCACCGTACCTGTAAATATGTCATAATAAAGGGACAGCAAATGACTCTGCTTGTACATCCTATGGCAACGTGTGGCACAACCATAAAGAAGAGTAATCAAATGACACTGTTTGCACATCTCCAAGCAACAACTTCAACAATGATCTTGTAACACATATTAATCAGATTTCTGTTGTGGGACCCTGTCAATAGCGCCAAGTGGCGGGCCCTCTCCCATCCTCCCAAGCCTGGTCCTGCTCACATTCTAATGCCCTGGCAAACCTCAGTCTCCTGGCATCCAGAACATCGCCAGCACCACCACGATGATCCTGATCATGCTCACATAAGCACAGCCTGTGTGCTGCCACACTGCCACACTGTGAAGACCCACAATATGGCACTATTTCACAGAGAGCAAACAGCAACCAAACTTGGCCCCTTGGACCCTCTGCTGAAAAGTGGTGTGCTGAGGAAAACCGGGGACCAACCAATCGACAGACTTACCCCTGAAAGGTACTTCAGCTGTGTCAATGCTTGGAAATGAGGCGCCAAACTCTTCTCCCTGTACCCCAGCGGCACAAAGCTTGCATCAGTGATGTATTATGGAAGTGTTTAAGAGTGTCCAAAAATATCACAGGCCCGATGACAGATGCACCTGCTCCATTGTTGGCTACATGGTACTATGAACATTTGTAGATTTGTTTTGCTGAATGGCAACTTCACCGAATTTCCTTTGGACAATTTTGCCACTTTTTTTTTTTTTTTTTAACTTTCTTTTTGGTTTGCATATCACATCACAGCCGCTCCATCTCTCCTCCAAGATCAGGATACATACAATGATAAAAATACCACCCCCACTCCCCTCGTTCCATTCAATGGTCATATACGTGTACACATTTTCATTATTTTGGCTACAACAGGGTTCCGGATTGACGAACTTCGTGATGAGTTAATTCACTATTGGAGTTCTCTCTGTCTGGTGGGGTACCACCCAGGTATGCTCTGAACAGAGACCAAATGTCTTTCGGTCTACATGATGTGGGCGTCATTCCTATATAAGTTTCCTCACATTCGTTGACATATGTTAGGCATGTAAGGAACTGTTCTGTGCGTGGGGCATGGCTGCTCTTCCAGTTTTGAAGAATACACTTCTTGGCTACTGCACAAGCGACATTGAACAGCCTTCTAGTTTTTTCTGGGATTTTTCCTATGTCACCGAACAGGTATTTTTGGGGGCTGAGCTGTGCAGGGATCTGTGTCATATCTTCCAGTATATTTGCTACCTCACGCCAGAACCCGGCTATCACAGGGCAGGCCCAGTACATGTGGAATGCATCCGCTTGAGGGCTGCCGAATTTCGGGCAATTTCCAGGTACGGAATTATAAAATTTCACCATTTTTGACTGGGGTATAGTGGAGCCTGTTCAGTATTTTGAACTGTATCAGTCTTAGGCCCACATTCAGTGATAATTTTTTGGATAGGAGGCAGTATCTGGACCATTTCCCCTCTTCTATTGTTGTGCCCATGTCCTTTTCCCATGAAGCTTTAATATTGTTTGACGAGTTAGTTTGTTTTTGGACTATATTGTGGTGTTCTGTCTGTGGGGTCCTGCCAGTATTTAGCATATTGTGCCTGCACTACCTGACAGTACAGTTCGTAATCGGGTGCGGCAAAGTCCCCCATTTCATAGGGTTCCACTAGTTTGTCCCACTTCATTCTGTTGGCTCCTCCGTTCCATATGAAGGTAGCCACCATAGAACGTAGATTTTCAAAGAAAGGTTTGCCTGGCCATATTGGAACATTACTGAAAACATAAAGGAGCTTGGGGAGCACCACCATTTTGAGTACAGCAACCCGTCCGGCGAGTGATATGGGGAGTCTAGCCCAGAATTGGAGTTTAGTGTGGATCGTCTGCAATAGGGATTCGTAGTTGTCCACGTATAGGGACATTTTGTCTCTAGAGACCAGGATTCCCAAGTATTTAATACGGTTGGTGTTCCAACCTAGGCCATGCGTGTGTATGGGGCAGACAGTGGCCTGTGTCAGCGGGAACATTTCAGACTTTGCAGTGTTTATTTTGTAGCCTGAGTGCGCAGTGAAGTCTCTTATCACTGTTAGTGTGGGGGCTAGGTTTTTCTCTGGTTCTCGTATATACAATAGCGCATCGTCCGCGTATAATGAGATGGATTGGAGAACACTGGCCATTTTTATGCCTCTTAGTTCTTGCTCCAGTCTAATTGCAGCCACCACTGGTTCTATCGTGAGAGCGAAGAGGATGGGAGAAAAGGGGCATCCCTGCCTGGTTCCTCTATATAGAGTGAAGTGGTTGGATAGAGTACGGTTCGTTAGGACCCTATCTTTGGGAGCGGTATAGAGCAATCTGACACACTGTGGCCCTCATTACGACCCTGGCGGAAAGTAACTGACCCGACCGCCATAGCGTAAATAGCGTTTCCGCCATTGCACGATGGAGTAAAGTGCGGCCAATTATGACCCATCAGGCACGAGCATTACGCCATGGCGGAAGTGCAAAGTCCGCGAAGGCGGAAATGTCCCCAAAACGCCCCTCTCCGCCGTCGTAGGGCGCCCTAGGTGCAATTCCACCACCCATCATAGCGGTCACCGTAATGAGCGCCAATCGCAAAATACGGTGACCGTAAATATACGGAAACGGAAGTAAAAACATGGGGCCGGAATGGGAAACAGCACGCCGTACACCTATAAAATCAGAATCCCAACACAACCATTAAAAATCCGACCCTGAGACACATCCCAACCCGACAGCCACCCTAGTTAAAACAAACAAAATGGGAAAAGTAGCAAAAAAAGCGTGCGACCGCAAGCGGCAGGTCCACTTCTCCCATGAGGAACTCACCGTGCTCACAGAGACCCTCCAGGAGAATGCTGCCGTCGTCTTCTCGACGCAAATGACCAGGACGGCACTTGCGAACAAGAAGGCCATATGGGCCCTGGTGGCACAGCGGGTAAGTGCGGTGGGGACCGCACCCCGCAACCCACAGCAATGCAGAAAGCGATGGGACGACTTGCGGATACGCGTACGGAGCATACTATCAGCCAACCGTAACATTGCCACAGCTACCGGGGGAGGATCGGAATCACCCATCAAGTTGACCCCCTGGGAAGAAATCTGTGCCTCCACCATTGGAATGGAGAGCATAGAGGGAGTCGGAGGGATGGAGAAAGGAGTGCAGACATCCGAAGAATCAGGTAGGTGGGCCAAATAAAACAATGCTAAATCCACAATGTCCAATCATGTGAAGTACCATGTGGCCACATAGTGCAACAGAAACACATGTCCAGGAGAACGGCGACATACATTGGCCTGATAGCGCACTTTAAAAGTCACATTAAATACATAAATAATTAAAAATCCTAAAAACACCCTCTACACGTGCAGCATGCACACCCTAACTGCAGGCTGCAAAACAACTGCATCCTCAATCCACACAGAAATGAAACCACCTCCAAGGCCCTGAACCAAATCACCCTCAGGTACCACCCCAATGCATGTGATACATTGCCATTCCAATTTCCACAGACCCATAAATAACGCTCGCCCTCCTTTACTCCACCACAGGGTCCGAGTCAAACGACGAGCTGCAGGACACCCCTACCAGCACACCTGCAAAGAGGGCCAAGACCAACGGCCAAAGACCCTCCATCTCAGCTGCACGGATCAAGACACGGCAGCAGCACAAATCAAGTGGCAGCACACAGGAGGGGACTTCAACAGGCACCCCAGCAGCCAGCATGCCCACACCAGCAGCACCACAGGTCCCCCCAATGGATGCCACAGAAGGCACTGCTTCTGATGGCAGCAGCACCATAGGTGACACTGCATTAATGCCAGCATGCTCCGACACAGACAACGGTGCTGTCGATGTAGGACCCATCCATGACCTGTCTCAATCCCCCTGTTTGTTTCATCCCCTACACCATGAGGATACCACGCAGGGGCACCCACAAGACGACGACTGGCCATCCCCCACAAGCCCTGTGGCAAGGCAACATGAGTTGATCAGCCCCTCTGTGACACCACCGCAAATGGCCATGGCCATAAAATTTTAGTCTGATGTTAACCGTGTAGCGTTATTCTTTGCAAGTAATGTAGCATATTCCTATTTGTGGAGTGATGTATTGTGAGTAGATCTGCATTGGGTTCCGGCTTCTGAGTATAGTTGCGTGGTACTGTACTGGCCGCGTTTGCCTACGAAGCCCAGTAAGGTCAGGGATAGGGGCTGCCATCATGACTGTTTTAATGATGTCATGCTTAGGGGCGGGGGATTAGCTTTTGTGTAACAGATGTCGGTCAGCCAGGTGGATTGGTGGAATGATGTGATTATCAGGAAATGGCTGGTCACAGGTGCCTGTGTTTGCGTGCGTTTCTTGGAGGGAGACTGAGGTCATGTCCATTGGAATAGCTTCTGTATTCGTGCCATCTGTGCCCTGCAGCTCCCATTGGCCCCTCTTGAGATGAGCCTGGCTGCTCAGTCACTCTGCCAACTTGTGTGGTACATGCTTATGCTGATGGTTGGTTTGTTTACTGGCATGTGTACAGGGCTGGTGCAGTCTCCCTCAGGATACTGCTTTGAATGTTGCCTTACACTGGTGTCAGGCGATGGGGGCCTGTTGTTGTTTTGTCTCATCTTTCAGTTCATTTTGCTGTACTTGAACCTTTGCATGCCTGTGCTGCATCAGTACGGCAATGGTGACATGCCAAATATGGATGGCCACTCACAAGGCACTTGGAGCCCCTACATTCATTTGTTCGTTGGCATGCGTGGGTGACTTGTGCATTTCACTGGTTGCATTGTGTTACTTCATTGCACCTACGAGGAGTTGTGCAATGTGGCCAGGGTGTGGTGTACAGGCACTCAGTAGGGCCATTTACGGTTGGTTCACGATGCCGTAATTCTCGCCATGGCGGAATGGTACTTTCCGCCATGCTTGATGGCGTTATGTAAATGTCCGCTAGGGTCAGAATTCGCGTACCGTTGCGCCATGGTGGTAATTACGGTTTTGCATGGCGCGCGTGCGCGTACTTGGTGCAGTTAGCGTTGGCGTTCACTACGGTGTCGCTAATGGCATCGTACTTTACGGTGACGGGTCATAGTCGCAACGAGCGGTATTCGATGGCGGTATTGCATTTCCGCCATCGTTTTTCGATTTCCGCAAGGGTCGTAATGAGGGCCTGTGTAAAGTACGGGCCGAACCCGAATTTGTTGAGGACAGGTTAACCCATGAGACTGAGTCGAATGCTTTCTCAGCGTCCAGTGATATAGCCACTGCTTGTACCTCCGGTCTAATCTGTGCCATGATGCGGAATAGTCTACACAAGTTTAGGGCCATGGACCTTGTTGGAATAAAGCTGCATTGGTCAGGGTGTATTAGGGTGGTCATTCTGGGTAACAGTCTAGTGGCGAGTACTTTTGCATAGATCTTAGTATCTGTGTTGATCAAGAAGAGGGGCTGATAGGAGGAGCGCTCATGGGCGGGGCGCCTAGGTATTAACAATATCATTATGATTGCGTCTTTCATTGTGTCCGGGAGTGAGCCGGAGCTCATGGCCTCCTCCCATACTACAGTTAGTATCGGGGCGAGTATTGTGGACTATGATTTATATAGTTCTGAGCTCAGGCCGTCTGGGCCCGGGGCTTTACCAGCCGCCAGTGACTTGATCGCTTCAGCAATCTCTTCGCTGGTTATTTGCTGCTCGAGGGCCCAGTTATCCTCTAGCGAGAGCATAGGGAGGGTGATCTTGCTTAGGTATTACTTTATGTCTTCCTGCGTGCGTGCGTCATGATTTGCGTACAAGTCATTATAGTATTCGGTAAATTCAGCATTAATGTCTTCTTCCCCGTGTACAGCCATCCCAGCCCCTGTCAAAATGCTTGTGATTGGGGTATGGTTGTATTTGTTCCGTAATAAGCGCGCCAGTTGATGTCCCGCCCTATTGCCCTCTCCGTATCTGCGTGCCCTGATTGGTGTGGCCATATACTGTTGTTCTTTGGTTGCTAAGTCATTACATTTTTGAAGGTGTGTGTTGATATCGGCTAATGTATTTTTATTATGTGTTGGGCTATATTCAGTGTCGAGTGTTATCAGGTATGTTTCCGTTTTGCTTAATTCAGTTCTGACAGTCTTGAGGAGTCCAGTAGTTTTAGACATTATGTTGCATCTCACCCATACCTTAAATGTTTCCAATATGGTTGACCATTTGTCTACTGACCATTTATTTAGTTGAAAGAATTCCTCCATTTCGATATATAGTGACTCTTCCAGGTTTGGGTCCCTTAGGATATTTGGGGGCATTCTCCACCGTTGAGTAGGTGGTTTAGTGTTATGGAGCGATACTTCAAGCGTGACCGGAGAGTGATCTGAGAGCGTGCGGGGGAGAATATTGCAGCGCTCTACCGAATTGATCAGGGGGGAACAGATGGACCAGTAGTCAATTCTGGACTCTGTATCATGTAGTGATGAGTAAAACGTGTATTGTCTGTCTGTTGGGTGTATCCCACTCCAGGCATCCGTCAGGGGGAACTCCGCTATGATGGTGGTGGATCTAGTGCGGTTCCTCTGTTTACCCGAAGACCTGTCTAGGGAGACATCAAGTATGGTGTTTAAGTCCCCTCCCCATAGCACCCACGTGTCCTCTGTCGGACCAATTTGAGCGAGGACATGGACATAAAACTCGGGGTCATCAACGTTCGGGCCGTAAGTGTTGATCAGTATCAATTTCTCGCCTGCCACAGTGCCCCACACCACGACATACCTACCCTGTGGATCGCTTTTACTTTTTTCAGTAGCAAACCCCAGCGAGGGGTGTATTAGCATGAGGACACCTCTATTCTGGGATGAGTATTCGGTGTAGTGTGTATTATTCCCCATTTGTTGCAGAACACTTTCGTTAGCTCCTCGCAAGGCGTGGGTTTCTTGGAGCATAGCTATGTGTGGGCGGTGCCTGTTTATATATGCCCCTACTTTACTGGCTTTCACCCTATTGTTCAGTCCTCGAATATTCCAGGTAAGCATTTTAAGTTTTAATCCTGCGGGTAGCTTTATTTTCTGAGCCATTTCGATGGACTCCAGCAGTGCTTGAGGGGAGGGGTCATTCCTTTCAGGGGATCAGCGTGTGATACAGTGATGATTGCATTTTTTACATCACTCAAACTCGTTGACCTCGTCTCCCGGTGACCAACTGGGGCTTCCACCGGTGGTAACAGTGTTCTTAAACAACAAAACAGTCCCTCGTTACCTGTACCCACCCCCACCCACACCATCGTCCCCAACATGAGGATGATCCCTTGTTACAAACTTGTGGTTTCTCCCGAGGGCGCACGAGTGCTGCAACGCCACTTCCGTAGCCAAGCGCGTCTCATCCGGCTCCATTCAGGGTGTGGGAACTGTGATGTCCCCTATTGCCACCTTTTACTGCATAAAGTTGAAAAATGATAACGTGGAGCTGCAGTCAGTCATTGGATTTCTGTGGTCCTTACACTGGTTGTTGCAGACCATTCTGATCAAGTTCGTGTCTCCTAGAGGGGAGGGGGATTGAGGCTTCCACATAGGCCAGTGCCGCTGCGGGAGATTCAAAGAAGTGTGCCCACCCGCCGTGTTGTATGCGCAATTTTGCAGGGAAAAGTAGGGCTAGGGCACCTCTCTCAGCCGCAGTTGACGCTTATTGGACTCATTGGATCGCCTTTGAGTTTGGACTCCTGCTGAGAAGTCGGGGTAAATATGGATATTGTCATTACTGTATTGCAGGGGCCCCTTTTCCCTTGCGAGCCTCAGAACTGTGTCTCTGTCCCTATAATTCAGTAGTTTGGCGGTGATCGTGCGGGGAGGGGCACCCGGCTTGGGTGCTGGGGCAAGAGTCCGATGAGCCTGTTTGATCAGAAATTGTGGAGAGAACGCGTCTTCACCTAGGAGGGATTTCAGCAGGGTTTCGATTCGGGATTCCATTGGGCCTTTGCAGAAGGATTCTGAAAGTCCGACTATCCGTATGGTGTTCCGACGCAATCTCAACTCCATGTCTTCACACTTATCCCGGAGCTTGTTCATTTCCCCTTTCAGGAGTGTAATGACACGAGTGCTTTAGTGGGTTGAATTTTCGTTCGCACTGATTCTGTTTATGGTGTCTGTGATCCTGGCACTTTCTTTGTCTACACGGGCTTTGAGGGAGCCTATTGTTGAGACGATATTGTCCAGTTTGACATTAATCGCCAGGAAACCATTTTGCACCGTGGTTAGAATATGATCGAATTTCGTGTCGTCTGTAGCCGACGATGTGGTGGCTGTCGATGGGTCCGGACCCTCAAAGGATGTTTGTGAGTTTGTGAAGGAATCCATCGGCCCAGTCTTCCTGTTCTTTACTACATTTTTCCAGGGCATCACAAAGGTGTTTGTTTTGCTTGACCTAGTTGAGGTGAAGGGTGTGGATGTCCAATTAGATTCGGAAATGTCAGTGCCAAGAGGCAGTCCAGCGTGGGTGCAGGCTGACTGGTGTCACTGTCCCGAGAGCGACTGTGCTAGATTGCTGGCTTCCGTCCTTTTCTCGTCTCTTTGGTCTTTAATGGTTGGCTATCTGGCCCTCTGTGGTCTCAATTTCGGGATGGCGTGCCCGAGGCAGTTTGACTGCAGGGCAGGGTGTTCCAGGGAGTGCTGATACTTTTTTCTGGCCAGCGACAGGGTACGCTTGATAAGTCCCACCAGCGTTATCCGGAGTGGACTGATCCCTCCCACGTATTTACTCCTTCATAGATTTGTGTTGTTGCAGGGAGGAGTGGTGATTCTTTCAGGAGCTGCCCTATAGTTTATTCTGTTGGATTTTGGTAAAGAACCGACTCTCAATTATGCTGGCTGCAGGGGCAGAGTGCTCTGGAGGCGCCGTCAATTGACAGAGGTTAGCGGGCCATGCGGGCGAGAGTTTGGCTTGCACCCTTGCGGATGTTGGCAGGGGTATACTGTGTCCTCACACGTAGTCACTAGATCCTTGGCATGTATTGCCGTACGGGTGGGATAGTGTCCGTGTAGGTAATAGTTTTGCGGCCAATTGGTCTCGGTTCCGACAAAGGTCAGGGTTAGATGGTTGCTCCTCTAACACTCCCAGTCTCAATGTCGGGCCACCTTGTTCCACGCAATCATGCCTGCAGGGCCTGGGTGTTCCCGCGGCCACCGGCACCAGCAGTCAGTGGGCACCTGCAGGTCGTGTGCTGATAGTTTACCTCGTATGTTGCGCGGATATCATCCGGGATGTAGTGCGCCCTCTCCCGTGTCCTCCTGTTTGCCGGTCTGCATTCCTGCCGGAACGAGTGTTTCCCGCTCAGGGCTCCTTAGCTGGTTGATGGGATGCCGTGGGGACCAGGTCCGTGATTGAGTGATGTTCTGCCGTGCGATCCCCAATGCGCGGGCGGCCCAGTGCGGCGTGAGCGTGGCCAGCAGTGTCCGGGCCACCGCGCCCGACTGCTGCAGAAAGGACAGTCCCCTCCGATATGCTGTGGCCCAAATGCAGCTGCTGCAGTCCCCGGCAACACAGGGGTCGCGCGAGGTTCTCTCCGATGGAAGGTGGGCTGGGGCCTGGTCTGCCGGCCCGGCACTCGGCAGGGTACGCACTATGCGTGCTGTACAGGGTTCAGCGCCTATGGCTCGCCGAGGGCAGAAGGGGGACAGCGATGTTCTTACCGAG
Source organism: Ambystoma mexicanum (assembly GCF_040938575.1). Lineage (NCBI taxonomy): Eukaryota > Metazoa > Chordata > Amphibia > Caudata > Ambystomatidae > Ambystoma > Ambystoma mexicanum. The sequence goes on from NC_090932.1 coordinate 52,320,166, forward strand.
AGGGCCTCCAACCAGTTTCCCCCCTCGTGCCTCCGCCAACGTCCGCTGTCGACCCCGGGGCAATTTCGGCATCCGGAGCAGTCTAAGCTGATTGATGTTTCTGCCGTTGTCGCACGGTGCCTGCCAGGCCGACTCCGCCCACGGAGAGGCCCGCGTGCGTCCAGGAGCTGCGGCTCTCTCGTTGAATCTCCTGGAACCATGAAGCGGCACAGAGCTTCACGTCTGCAACCCCAGTCCGTGCTCAGGTGTTTGGGGTCTGATTACTCCCATTCTTCTGACGAGTAGCCTCAGGGTGTTTTATGAAAGCAGCTCAGCCATGTTCGTGGTTCGGGGGGACCCAGCAATTGAATATATTTGTAAAAGGATTTTTGCCGGAGAGGAGCTCCCCTCATCATTTTGCCACTTTTTAAAACACAGAGGAGGGAGACCCCCCCACAAACCCCTTCCTCCCCCATGCCCCTGTTATATACATTACCCAAACGTACCATCCAGCTGTTTGTGGTAAACACAAGGCAGCAAAATAAAAGTGACAAAAAACGAATTCGGCGAAGTGGCCATTTGGCAAAAGTGATGTATACCGGCAATATTTTGGTGGCTCTTTTGTTAAAAACCCTGGATTCTGGTGCTTTATGGAAAAAGTCGATCACCCCTGGGAAGTTACCAGGTGAAATATTTTCTCTAGCAAAGTGATCCCAGAATTGTTCAACAAGGTCATGCCTACAGCACAGTGGGTACTAAAGCAGTCCATGGGGCAAAAAGCACAGTTCACTATGGACATGTGTAACAGTGGTCAGATCCTTGACTACATGGATGTCACAGCACACTAAGAGGACTTTCGTCCCCCTAACAGCCAAAAGGGGAACCACAGTTATTCAAGGGGACAGCAGGGATGATCAAACAAGCCCCAGGAAACATTGTGCATGCAACGGGTTTCAGTGAAGACGTCACAGGGGAGTGGACGTGTGCACAGGCTGGAGGAGGTGGAGCCACAGTGGCTAAGGCCTCATAGTTTGGATTTGTGCTTTTGTTACAGCAGACATTGGATCTAATGTCCTTGCCACCTTACAAATTAGCAAGACACTTTTCATCCCCCTATTTATGCATTCCTCACCTCATGGGCATATGCTTTACTAGCACTCGTGAGGTTGTGCAAGAAATGGCTGCTCTGGCCATGAACATCTGCTCTCATCTCAGCTGGGCCTTGCCATGCCAGGATTGCACTGCACCTGCTCCACACGTTGCCACTGCATAACCTGAAGACCTCAGTGGCAGCCTGCCGCATCTCTACCTCTCGCATGTTCCACAGGCTCCATGAGCAGTGCAACGCCATCTCAGAATCCTGTAACATTCACCGGAACTCTCTAGATGCAGCATTTTACTACTGTGTCAGTGGCTGCTGTTGTCTAATATCTGCTCCCTGTTACAACCTTTCAAGGAGACAACAAAGCAGATTAACCATCACAGTGCATCCCTGAGCGATGTTCTCTCTCTGGTAGCTCAACGTGACCAACATGGTGAGAGCCTGAGCTTTTTCAGGCAATGCAAATGTGGCACAGTTGGCGAGGCACATGCATTCAACCTTGCAGAGCAGTTTGTACCTGTCGAATTACTTTATATATGATATATGAATATGATAGGTTATTTATAACGCGCTTAATACCCAGGGGTTTCTAAGTGCAGACCCAGGGATCAAACCTCTGTTGCTCTGTGTTGTCTTGCTTCCAAGGCGAGCACGTTGCCCCTGATCTATCCTTCGGAGAGATCTGTGGACCCAGTAAAATGGATCCTTTTCATCTGCATGTTTCGGGAAGTGGGACTCGCAGCATCATAAGAAGGCGATACTGTGCAAAAGTGCAAGCACACTTTGCTGCAACACTTTAACATTAAAGAAAGAGCGCAGGCAGGAGGCACACCAGCCAACCCAACATTTGCCAAGTGAACTGGGCATATCAAACTCAGCAATGATGGCATACATGACACACCTCCTGAAAAGTTTCTTAGCAGTGTGGGATCAGACTATGAGGCGGGGAAACGAAACTGTGGGGTATTCTTCTCTGAGACTCTGGCATCTTGAAAACAGACAGGTCATCAGCAAGAACCAAAAACGACCATAAGCCACAGTGATAACTGATGCATATCTGCTGTATACATCACCCATTACAGTACTTGCACAGTAAGTGGTCTGTCTGACTACTTATACTTGTGCACATTGCAATAGAATCGCAAGGCTGCCCAACTTTCACCCTGGTGTACTTTCAAAGAGAGTTTTATTGTGGACGGGGATATTGGGCCTCATTCCGAGGTTGGAGGTAAGGTACAAACCATGCCGGTAATGATTTACCGGCATGGATTTCCGCTCCATGCCATTCCGACCCTTCAGACCGTAAATTACGGCACCGCAAACAACAATGCCGTAATTTACGGTCTTGGGTCGCGCGCGCACACCACCATGGCGTAATCAACGGCATGGCGTAAACCGGAGCTGATCGCAAGTAAGGAGCACACGTAAATAACGGTCTCCTTAAGGCCGTAAAGTACCTTACCGGCATGGAGTACATACAGGCATCTCAGAGAAGGAGTTAAGAACACAGAGCAGTGGTTTCCACAGCCACAGGTGCACACAATCAGCACAGGTGTAGCCAATGGAGTCTGGCACAGCACAAAATGAGCATACCCACACACCACACCCTCTCCCACACCAAGATGATACCAATAGTAGTGGCACAACTGGAGCTGGAGGCCTTGCTTGCAAGGCAGTAGCAACAACAACCACAGCCCCAACCACAGAGGACACACAGGAGGAGACGGAGGGTGAGACAGGCCCAGCATGCACCACCAGTGCATCCACCGTTACCACGCCGGCAGCCCCAATCCCTCGCATCTGAGCCACCTCCTTCAACCTAACACCACATCAGATCCACACCCTGTACCGGCTTGACCATGACACCATCACCACCATAGTGGACCTGATACATGACGACATAGTGAGTTTCATTGAATAAAGCTCTGCCATCCCCCCTCCACTGAAGGTAGTGACTGTGCTCCACTTCCTTGCCACAGGCACCTACCGGCACACAGTGGGGCACATGCATGGTATATCACAACCCTTATTTACCCGGATACTGAACCAAGTGCTGGATGCCCTCCTCAAGCACACAAGGGACTACATATACCTACCACGGACTCCCCAGGATGCAAATGTTGCCTTCCATGCACTGTGAGACATCAAATGACACCTGCGCAATGATCAATGTCCACTCCGTTTTACATTATGAACAACCAGTGTATTGAATAATTGTCATGAAACGTGTACAACAAAACCTCCACCACCCTCCCCCTCCCCCCAACTCCCAAACACACCCTCACTCCCCTCCCCCTCACCCACAACAACCCCAGAATAGTGCAATAAGGCCAACATAGGCCACATGTGTGTGCCAGCATGTTCAAGGCGTGCCCCCAGAGCCAGGGGGATCCATGTTGGGCCGGCGCAATGTACGCAATGAGCGTCGGAGCGGGCTGGTCTGGGTGGAGGAGCACTGTGACGGTGTGTCCTCCCGCTGGGGCTGTCGTGTGGGAGGTGCAGCCTCCAGGGCATCCGCGATGCGTCCCAGGACCGCACACAACCTATTGCTGCTGTCAGTGACCGCCTGACGCATCTGCCTTAGCTCATCCACCCACTCCACCCTGCCCTGGCGGGTGTCCTCCATGAACACATTGATGAGGTCCGTCAGCTGATGTGCACGTGGTTCATCAATGTATGTAGGTACATTCCTGGCGGGTCTTGGGCCTACCTGCCCTGGCATGGCCTCAACTGGTGGAATAGGTCCAGGATCTGCCAGAGCACTACGGCCAGGTGTTTCCTGCTCCACAGAGTCACTGCTTGATGGCAGGGGGACATTGGTGGGCTCCGGGGTGTGGACTGTGGGGTAAAAGTCCTCCTCAGTGGCACCACAGATCGATAAGGGGCTGTCCACATTCTCCTGGGTGGCCGTAGCTGCCAACTCCCCAGCAATGCTTGATTCTGCCGACCTTGGGGTGTCTAATGTGGCAGGTGCCGAGGCAGGGAGGGATTGTGGTGGTGCATCCTCCACTGGCGTTTGTGGTGCCTGGGTGGTTTTCTTATTCCGTGCGGGAATGCTCCGGGACCGGCCTCTGCACGTGGAGGTGGATGGACGGGTCGTCTGGGTATCCCCGCTGTCATGATCGGTGCCTGTGGGGGTAGAGGAGAGGGACAACATGAGTGATTGTATGATGCGCTAATTGCATAGATCGCTGCATTCACATTTCTGTAATTTGGGGTTTGTGGCCCTCTGGCCGTTGCAACAGTACTAGTACATATGAATGTGAATTGAATGTAAGCATGTGTACGCATGTGTCGGAGTGACTCATCCTGCCATAGTAATGTGCAGTCTGGCTCACACACTGCCGAACCTGATGCACAATGTGCATGATGGAATGTGCAAGTTACTGCACTATGGCTGATGTGTGTTATGTACTTGCACTTGGCCCTTGATTGCGTTGCAGTTGACTCTGCATTAGTTGGATGGGGGGTGGCTACATGACAAGGTGCCTTTTATGGCCCTTGGGGGAGTCTACATCATGCAATTGCCATTGGCAGTGTTGACTTTGGACACTCACCTCCATCGGCAGACGAGGTTGCCCCGCAGTCCATTTCACCGATGCCCTCTATGCATTCCGTGCCAATCATTGCGGCGCATGTCTCCTCCCATGCCTCAAGTCGCACAGGGGAACTTGGGCCCCCTCCAGTCTGCATGGCCTGACTCCTGTTGGCAGTGAGGAGTCCCCGCACCCGCACCCGCAAATCATCCCACCGCTTGCGGCAGTCCTTGGGGGTGTGAGGGATGGAGCCTACAGCGCTCACCCTTTGGGCGGTTTCTGCCCAGATGTTCTTTTTGCGGATAGTGGACTCCCTCCGCATGTCTGGGCTGAACACCACGTCAGCGTGTTCTGCCAGGTAGTCCACCATGACCTGGAGCTCATCAGGGCAGAATCGCTTCTTGCGGAGCCGGTCCACAGACTTCTTAGGTGCTTTAGGCATAGTTCCTGGGTTCCTGATGCTTTCCCCAACTTCGGATTGCTCCCAAGGGTGCTGCCTAATGAGGATGGCAATGGATTGTGTTTTTAAAGATGGCCGCCGCGCTCCTTCCCGTTCCTGTGCGATGACGTAATTTCCGGTTCCGTTGTTTTGCGGTGACCGTAATTTACGGGATCCGTAAATTACGGTCCTCGTTATTTACTGTCGCTGCTGCTTCCATGGCGGTGTTGTAATGTACGTGTCGCAGCAGGCCGGTAGGGGTTTTTCGGGGGGTTTTGCGGCATGCCGCTAGGTACTTTTCCGGCATGGCGAAAAGCGCGTGTCCGCGAGGTCGGAATGGGACGCAATTAGCGGTCTGTCACCTTGCCGGAGTCGTACTTTACGCCATGCCGGAAACGACCGGTACTTACCTCCAACCTCGGAATGAGGCCCATTGTCTTTAACTGCTGAAGAAGCCTCACAGTGCTGCAGTTGACATTTCTAAAAATGACCATACACTTCATTGTGGAAAACTATGGAACAACTAATACACATTGCCAACACACTGGCTCTGATGAAGGCGATGATTTATTACCCAGGACATATCAGACACAGAAAAGTGGTGTGTGTTTAGGAAATGGATAGCCATACTAGTGAATGAGACAATGCAACCCTGACCAATTGCTGTCTTGCAAATAACGACCATGCGAGGAGTGTTTTTGAATGCTCCTATTATCTCATGATCTCAAGGCTTGTCAACAGTTCTCTTCTTCTCCCATAGGTCGTATACACCCACAAATGTTCTCAAGCTCATTCACAGGTCTCAACCACCCGCCAAGGAGCGCCATCTCTTTTCAATGTACAGACCACCACACGGTTCTCAATCTCTTTCAAAGGGTGCAGCCACCCCCAAACTTCTCTTACTCTTTCACAGGGTACAGCCACCAACTAAGGTTCTCAAGCTTCTCAACGGAGCGTTTGCTAAAGTTCTCCAGCACTCAAACACACAGTTGGAACTCTGGCAGGTGGGTAGACTCCCTTTGACAGCAGTCCCACACTTATCACTGCTTCATTCCTTCATACAGTGCAGTAGGGAAGGGTGGTCAAGTTACACATGCGACCCCTGGTTGCCTGCCACCGCTGCACAGTCAAGATGCCCATAATAAGAGAAGCAGGACCCTCCATGCTTAATTATGTAGTCTGGGAGGTCCTGCCAAAGATTGTTTAATTTGCATTTGGAAATAGCAAGGATGAGAGGTGGAGTGAGTGAAGGGATTAGCAATGCTGCAGTGAAAGATGCAGTACTTGGAAGGGGAGGCATCTTTAGTGAGAATGGATGTGGTCAGAAAGGTCCAGAGAATAAAAGATAAAGGGAGTTGCCAGGGGAGTGGGTTTGTAGATTGGAAATGGATCTTAGTTGGTGGTGGAAAAGAGTTTGGGGATGTTGAAGTCTCCCATGAGAGTCATAAATGTTTCAGTGGGAAGTGTGATGCATCTGATGGACTAATCACTGTTTTCCCAGGGGTAATCGCCTCCCATGCGGCAGGGGATAGCAGCTGCTGCTACCATATCCTGACCCAGTTGCTGGCTATATGAGGGAGGGTCACATGGGAGGAAACAACCAGAGGGTGGAAGTGATGGTGTCCACGGATCAGACATGTAATCCCCCTTTTCCCTTGCAGGATGAATCTCCCATACACAACACCCTAATGGCATATCATGGTCCTTTCTCTGCTTCCTTAAAGGAGAAAGCTGAATTTCTTTCAATCAAATCTCCAGAACAATTCTCAGACATTGACTCATCCTCATGACATGTTAAAACCATTCCTCGAATGTCAGCGGACAAACTAGTAAAAGGAAACGACTATTACCAGAAACAACTTAACACTGCAACAAAGAAGAGGAATGGAGGAATGCAGAGCAGAGGAAGCCCCGAGCACAGGCAACACTTTAGTTGTTGTGAGCAAACACCTGTGCCTGGGATGTTTAAAAGAAGATCACAAGAAGAAATGGCAGACTGCTGGTGGGAGTGGGCTGCAGCTCTTGGGGTGGCCAGAGAACTGAAAAAAGCACACCGGCTCATACCTTGAGCAGTAGGGGATGACACAAAGAAGATGTCACGTGGGAACAACAGAAGCGGGAGCAGAGCTCCAGGGCATTTGCCAGTTGAGAAACACAAAGAGAAGCTTACAGTAGAGCCGCAAGGAGAGGATTAGCCCAGCCAGAGTCGTGGGAGACATGGAAACCGAAAGTCAAACAGCTTGAAGGAGAGAGAATCCAGCAGCTGTCTTCAGCGAGTTTCAGGCAGAACAGGAGATGCCACGGAGAGCCAGTGAATCCACTCTGGGACAATGGGAGTACTGGGGCGTATTTGTGAACATGCCGTATGTTAAACATTGAACAATACAAGTTGGATAAAGAGAGGGAAACATTTCTTAATAGTGAAAGCAAGAAGTCAAAACCACATTTCTTCAGAAGGCAATCTTTAATGGACAATATAAATTAACCCACAATGCTAAAGTGGTGAATGTTTGGAAGTGTGAGCAAAACACTAATAAGGCATTATATTATGGCTAAAGGAATGAGCCAGAAGGGCTGATATAGTAAACTATTAAAGTTGGAGTTGCAGAGACAAGCAACTACAAGAAGCACTATTAGGAGAATATATCAGGCCATTACAGGTGTGTGAGAATAGGAAGCCCTGGCAGGAAAGTACACCAGGTCATTGCAAGTGTAAAACAGTAAGCTCTGGCAGGAGAGTATACCAGGTCATTGCAAGTGTGTGAAAACAGGAAACCCTGGAAGGAGAGTATACCAGTTCATTTAAAGTGTGCACAAACAGGATGTCCTGGCAGAAGAGTATATCAGGCAATTGCAAGCATGTGAAACCAAGAAAATCCTGGCAGGAAAAAATACCAGGCAATTGCAAGCGTGTAAAATCAAGAAGCCCTGGCAGGAGAATATGCCAGGAAATTACAAGTGTGTGAAGGCAAGAGGTCCTGGCAAGAATGCACACAAGACAGTTACAACTGTGTGAATCTAAAGGAACAAGTGTGCAAATCCAAGAAGCCTTAGCACGAAAGTATACAAGGCAATTACAAGTGTGTGAATATAGGGCGACATAGAAACCCTGGCAAAAGAGTATGCCAGTTATGCTGACAATCTAAAGACAATAGATACATATATACGTGGCTTTGTTGTTGAAAAAGAGGAAAAGACAATAGCTATTATTTTCAAGAAATTGTGAAGAAGAATCTAGAGGAAGGGAGACATCCTCTGGATACTTTATGTTGGAGCTATTTTTTTTTTTGGAACACTTTTTAAAAACTGAAGGTCAAAGACATTATCCTTTTCACATTAAGATGTATTTCATTAGAATGTGAGTGTCAAAATAGTACTTTGGACACAGGACGGTTTTGCTTTGGACATTCTGACACTAACAAATCTTTATTTTTGACTTTAGGTAGGGAAACACCTCCAGCGCAGGCACGGCAAGGCCTTTCCCAACCCCTTTTATTTCCACAATAAACATATTTAGCAAAAGACATATTTAATGTGTCTGAGTTTCATTCCTGACTCCTCGCAGAAGGGAGTCAAGGAGAAGGTACTGATCAGATAAGAAGGAGTTGAGAGGTTCTGGGGTCTAAAGAAAAGGAGGATGGCGAGAGGTGTGGGTGGAAGGAGTTGTGTGGTGGTTATTTCAAAGGAACATTTTAGAAAGTCAGAGGAGGGAAAGGGTGCAGAGGGGTGGACCTTGTTCAAAATTAGGCAACCCCCACCTTTCTCTGAAAAGTAGGAGGAGTGAGAGAAGGGGTCAAAGTCAGTATTCAAGGCACAAGAGGTTACAGATTCAATTGAAGTGATCCAGTTTAGAGACATCTGTCAGAGATGAGCTATAAAAACCCAAGTGATTAGTGATCGGGACAGTTTTATTACAGATGGATTGGGCATTCATGAAATATGATATACTAGCAGTAGGAGGGAAAGGGGACTGAGGGAACATAGGAGAGAAGACAAGGAGAGTAGAAGTGTTTCCAAAAAGTAGGTCATACTGCTGTCCTAACCACTTCATTCATTCGCCCTGCTACTACTACAGTATGCCTTTAAATAAACACTGTAATCAACAAAAATAGCTGATACCACAGACACACTCAGCTATCAAATAAGACTTCCAAACAGACAATTGCTCCACCCTTAATTTGCAAGACATACCCACCATCCAAGGCCACAATTCAAAATCAAAAAGGATTACCTAGATGTTGTCCTAGCCTGTTTAAGTTGCATACATGCCATTGCTGTGGCTGAAGTAAACTCTTTGGTGCAATAACATACGAAGGGGAATAACATCGAATATAGACCACAGGGCAAATGCTTACTGTGTAAACGCCAATTGAGCCATAGCAAGGAATCCACACTTTCACTGGAGAAGAGAGTTGGTGACATGTCTCAAATGTCCACAATCAACAGTTTTACTGCACATATAACATTTTCACACCCTGGGATCTTCCAAAACCAAACCTGCCTAGAAACAATTATCTTGCTACACATGGAACATCATTTCATCTGGGGGTGAACTATAAAACCACCCCTTCCCAGATAGTCTCGCTGCCTACGGATCAGCATTTCATCCATGAACCGACTAAGGTAACATCTATGAAAGGACATGTACAAATACAAAAGTGAAAGGTTATTTGCAAGCAAATAAGTCTTCATAAATGCAAAACACACTGCTGACCATCAAATGAGAACCATCCCTTACTAAACCTAGCAAAACGAACAACTTTGTACTTAAAATAATATGGCAATGTATACATATCACTCCCTCAACCTGCTGGTGTGCCAAAACTGCTGCACCGTGTTCCACTGGTCAAAACAAATGTGCCATGGACTCAAGACAGAAGCTGGAATCAATTCAGACATAATTTATCTAAACCATAAAAGGAGAATACAAAAATATAAACATACAGTAAAACTCACCTTACAAAATGTACCTGTAAAAACAGGAAGACTAAATGTATATTAGGACTGTTGCCACCTACAAACTCCACATCAGAATGGAAAAGTGACACAAAGAACCATACAAACAAGTAATGAGTATTACAAAATGTTGCACAATGAAACAAGTACTCACCTGCCCAAAATCTACAGTTCATTACAGCACATTTTCAAATCAATTTCAATGATCATTTACACAACATCAACACAATCTGAAAAATGCATTTAAGCATTGCAAACACAATTTACAAAGAATCATTCTAAATGAGCAAGTAACTTTAAAGGCAGAAGATACAACTCTTCAACCATGTACTCGGAATTCCACACACCAGAAGACCACGCCTGCCTTCGTAAAATAATTCAAAGGATAACTGGACAATCAGAAGAGCACTTTCTACTTAGAATAAGGTCAACCCAGATAAGTCATTTCACATGACATTAACGTCCCCTTTTGTATACGTTGAGAATAACCTACCCACTCATCCAATCACAAACACTATATTATAAAAAAGGGAACAACAACTATCTTCACTAGTACCAACGTTATACAATACTATATTAATACATCACTAAAAGTCCAACCCTGTTCACAGTGTGTTGTATAATCCTCATGTAATGGGATCAGTCACAAAATATTACGCACAGACCAACAAAACAATACGTGAAAGGTTGAAACTCAGAAAATAATCAGCATGTATCAACAAAATAAAAGCGAGAAAATGGTAGTGAAATCACTCCACGCTTGGGACTTCTAGCCCATTTGGCAACATAATTCACTTACAATGTATATAACCTTCCCTTAAAACAATGAGGACATAGAAGGGGAAAACATGTATTTAGTTTTTTTTATAAAGCTAAGATCAATATCATAAAATGTTGTAGTCCATACATGTTGGGAATGCTAGCATGAAGGATTACCCTTTTATTGAACACTAAACATAACATTAATAAAACCAACATTAAACAGAGCATTGTTGGAACCTTAACTCACCCTCAGAAATGATAAGTAAAAAAGTAACATCAGCATATAGGTATATCGTTACCAACATACGCTAACAACAAACCAAAATACAAACAAACACACAACGCATTCAGAAAGCACAAAGATTTAAACATTGGAACAACTGAAAGTAATATCCCTCTGATATGGCATCACCTTAAAATATACACCCCACAATCCAACCTTACATTCAATAACCCTAAAATATCTACCCACCTAATATCACATCTTGCATCAATGACCTCCAGACTTACACCAACAATCATACTAGTGGATGTTGCAGCAGAGATATTATGCCAATCTAACTTGCATGTTCAATAGAAAGCACTGAAGACAGTGATTCCAAAGTCTCCAACTATGCACAATTTACATGACATGTCATCAATGCAACAAAAAAACTTGCACCAATATAATATTACATACCACGCAGTGGCACAAATTCACACACAGGCATGCACACACACACACGCACGCACACACACATGCACACACACATACACACAAACACACACAAACCCACACACACATCCTGACTGCACAGTTAAATTACTGATTATTAGAATATAAATAATAATGCATACCATGATCCCCTGAAGTATTTTTCCATTTAGCCGACTCTCTAGTATTTCCTGATTTTGCTGGATGTGTCACTGTTTGCCCTTTCCATGGACCGCTTTAAGCATACATAGGACTAACAACTGTTGTTCAGCAAGAACTGGTGCCAAGGTCATTGGTGTAGAGGAGGTGCTCCCCTCTTATGGCAGACAGGTAAATATGGTAGGACCAATATCCATCCCTCTTATCCAACATTGTAAAAATCATGAGTATTGTCTGTTTATGTAGTTCAGCTGCCCTTATTCAAGGCAAAGTACATTGGAAATTGGTAACACTGGACACACGTTTTTAGGGTAACAGAGGACATACAAGTTTGTTTGCATTATATAGAAGCATCAAACACAGAATATATATTTCTGATGTAAAATATAGGTTAGCAAAAGCCAGTATATTACACATGGCTATAGGTCTCAGACTCTTATAAGTGTTTAAAAAGTTCTCAGAACACAGAAACAAAGTGTTGTGCGCAGAAATGGGAGTGCATTTGGACAGAAGCCAGTATGAGGTGATTCAACAGTTTAAATGGTAGGAATACAATTTGGCAGTAGGTTGAAGCAGATAAGCAGAGCAAGATGGCCTTGGACAGAATGTACTAAAACACAGAAGAAATGCATCACAATCATAGCTGCTTGTTCTGGTTAAAGGTTTCAACATATATTTCATGGTCAGTGAAATTTGGGAAAAAGTCATGTGTTTCAGGAAATGTTTATGACCAATGGGGAATGAGTGGTTTCTGACCTTTAGTCAAATGACCAATTTGAATTTCTTAAAATGTGAGGTCCAGATTAGCATAACAATATTGTGCAATCCTGTATTTTCTCTAAAGGTGTGTTTAAAATGGGCATGCTTTGAGTCCTTGCCTAGCCAACTGAACAATAATGGCCTGTGTTAATAGCTTCCAGTTGACTGGGAATAAAAACTTTGCTGTTGTCACAATCTTGCCTGAGAAGGCCTTTATTGAATCATGACTGAAGCAGGGCCCCCCTTATCATTGGCAATGGAGAGGATTAGATCCTCCTACTCTATCTAGTGATAGACAGAAGAAAATGCCATTCAGGGAATGTGCCCCACCCTCCTGTCTAACATTGTAAAAGTCAAAAGCATTGTCCACTGAGGAAGCCAGGCTGCCCTTATTATAGGCAGGTGCTTTAGGAAATAGTTGACACTGCACACATTTCACATTTATTTAGGACAACAACAAAAACATAAAGAAATGCTTACATTGTGCCCAATATACAAAACATAGAACATAGCTCCCTGACATACGAAATATCACCCACACTCAATAGACATTCGACAAACATATAAGAATAAGGCCAATAACAATAGCAAAGGGATCCATTATTTTCAAAATGAATGTCACATCATGCATTACAAATAAACTGCAGGCCTTAAATCTCCTGGATATTTATTAGAGTTTAACAAATAAAGAATATAGGGCCGTGTAGCTCAGAAAGTGAGGGCTTGGACAGAAGCCAATGCACAGTGGTTTAGCGGTTTAAATGTTAGGAATATACCGTTTTTGACTGTGGCTTTCAATGGTTTTGTATAAATAAAATGCGGCAGTAGGCTGAAGCCCAAAGCTAAGAGAAATTAGCAAATGAAAAACTAGACAGCTAATCTATGTCCTCGACAGAGTGTGCTAGGAGTATGGAGCAATGTGTCATCCCCAGATCAGCGTTTTCCCAGTTTTGAAAGTTGCAAAAACATGCCCTGCGATTTAGTAAATGTCCAAAACAATCAATCATGCTGATTAGAATAAATTAGGTCATTGTGACAGTTGATGATCATGTGTTTCAGGAAGTGTTTATGTCCAATGGAAACCAAGAGATATATTTGACCTTTAAGTAAATTGGCCTATAAAAAAAAGGTTAAGATTAGCATAAAATGATTTTGCACTGTGTACTACAGTCTGCTTCCACAACCCACTTTCCCGCCTGACCCCACATTATTATAGAAACTTTTTAAACAAATCTGGCACAAGCAGCTCGAAGTTCTGGGGCACCCACTCTAACTTCCTTGGACTAAATGGTGTTTTTCTACTGCCTGGCACTGCCTTTTGTCCATCACCAGTGCTTTTACCAGGAATACAACATCTATTATGCTGCCAAAAAAGAAGGAAAATAAACACTGTAGGGCAGACCTGCGCAGTGCTGGGATTAGTGCAGGGAAATGGGCACCCAGCCCTACTAACGACCAAATTGGTGCCTCTCTGCCAACGTGCACAAAGAAGGAGAAAACGATTTTAAGCAGATTCAGATGGCGACCCAATGCAATATCTTTGCGATCTTCGGCAGGAGGTTGCCCCTCGGGGGGAAGCTGTAATGGAGCCTGCAGACCCACATGAGACTGCCATTACCACAGCCCCTGAAAGAACAGTTACTGGGGCACGGCCCCTTTTGTCCACCCCAACCCCAAATATTACATCAAATTCAGCTGCAATGGCAGATGAATCTGACAGTGCCTACTTCATGGATAACAATGGTTCTCTCTTAAATCTATGTAAAGGCCTCAAACCCAATATTCAATCACCGGGGAGTGATGACCAGACTACAGGCTCAGACGCAGACTTGTCCGCCAGCCCAGACTTGTAAAAGCTGGTCACATTGCTGGCAAGTTCTTCAGGTGAGAAAGATAGTGATTTGAACTTCTCTGTATATGAAGATGAACCTGAGCAAACCAACCAAGAACATAGTGCTTTAGGGACTCAGGCCTGGAACTCCCTTACAAGCAAACTTGATTCCCTCTTTCTATTATGTTCTAAAATGGCAGATTGTCAACGTGAAACTAATCGTATTCTCTCGCTTGTCGTTGATATAGCCATGGCACTAACAGGAATTGTCTGAATACTTACACCCAACAAGAGTGCCAAATAATATTAAAAACTATCAGGAGTGTTACGCTCACAAATCCAAGTCGCAGCATGATTCCCACGCTAGCACGAAGGCAAAACTTTCCACTGTGTTGCTGGAAATCAGTGAGGTGGTTGACCTGGTTCCCACAGAATTGAGGTGGAAATTGTTAGAGTTACGGCTAGTACCATGGAACAAGCCCTTGAAACTATTGCCATAGAGCAGGCCATGTACAACGCCCCAAACAAAACTTATAGACCCCATTCAAAGGAAGACACCATGCAAACACAGTCTCTGCAGGGAGGAGGGAGTCCCTCAAAGATGAAACCCCAGAACAGCAATGCCACAAAATGGCCAGTGAGTTTCACTGGCTGTGTGGCCATGGGAAGAGATGGCTACCCAATCAGTAATACCTTATCAGAATGCACTCTAAGGAAGGTCACACTGCAGGCCCCACAACCTTTCGCCTTAATGCTCGACAATCAAATCAATCTTAATACCTATGTACAAACAAGCCTCCTGTAGCAAATATAGCTGCTAAAGACTCCTTGCTATGCTAGATTGTAACTCAAATATTTTTGTTGGTATTTTGGTTGATATGCTTGTTCGGGGGTCAGATGAAAATCATCTTCTAAGTAAGCATCATTTTGGCTTCTGAAAGGGATTTAGCACTAAGCAGGCCATATGGGTACTTAACAACTTAATGTTTGATGCCTACAGGTACCCTGATACCCCTTTATATGTGTGTTTTGGTGACTTCACCTCAGCTTTCAATAAAGTTAATCGCAGGAAACTGTGGGAGAAACTGGAGAAGCTGGGAAATGATCCCTGCCTGTGGCATTTCATCAAACAACTTCACTATAAAACAATGGTGAAGGTCCGGTTATCACAGGATGGCAGTTTATCTCAGTCTATCAAGAGGGCTGTGTTTTGGCCCCACTATTATATAATCTATGCATGGCTGATTTGCATAAGGCCATGAAGGCAGCCCTCAATCATCCACTGCGATATGGGCAAGAAGTAGCAAATACCCTCACATATGCAGACAACTTTGTGATTGTTGACAGAACTCCTATTGTCCTACAACACTCCCTGAATACTCTACAAATGTACGCAGAGGAAAATAACCTTAGGATAGATCTAGCAAAAACCAAGATAATTGTATCTGGTAGGAAATTACAGGGGGGAATGAAGTTCAATTGGCACCTGGGCCCAAACAAACTGGAATGAACAGACAAATAGAGGTACCTGGGGCTACAGGTAAAGGCAGACCCGACTCATACATACCTATATGATACCATCAAACCGAAGGTGTGGGCTAAGTGGTTAGCTATCAATAAGGTAATTGATATCGGGGGGGGGCGCTCAATGGAGGCAAAAGTACAGAACAGAAATTGTGCCAGGGATCTTGTATGCCCTGGAGACCTTCCTCAGGAGAGCAATAACATGACTACCAAAACTGGAGGGAAAGATTCTGAGGTCTCTGTTCGGCTTGCCTGCCACCGTACCAGTGGAGATGATAGAACTGGAAAAAGGTTGTCAGTCGCTTGTCTCAAACTTGATGGTGGCAGCTTGCAAATTATGGGCTACCATAAGATTTGGCGGAGACAGGCATCCTTCGCTGTTGCACGCTAGCACAGCCCATGCAGAACAACACTCCCGCAGTGTATGCCTCAAGGAACTGGAGAGCACGGTAAAAGCCCACTGCCTTGAGACATCTCTGTCATGCCGCTCTGAGCAAGAGGTCCCCGTCTTTCTGAACAAACTTGCCGTTGTGAGTAGGAATCATGATAGGATCCTGACTCTCGCGTCCTTAGAGGGAAGACGTAAACGTGCGTACTACGCCCAACAAGGGGGCTTCTCCCAGGGCCCAAGACAGCATTCAATTAAGTGGTGTCTCGCTGTTTTGATCTATTTCGTCCTACAGCTGCACTTTGAAATCTTGCCAGTTTTTGGTGTCAGGGGAGCCTGGCAGGGGAGCCTGGCAGGGTATCCCGTTTGAGAAGCGCCTCTGCCGGCCCTGTGGGCACCAAATTGAAACTGCAAGACATATTTTGACATCCTGACCTGAACTGAGCACCAGCTATGACAAGGCAAATGACAAGTTCAGATCGCGCGAGAGCGATCAATTCTGGAGTATGTTTTTTGCAGCTGAGTCATATGTGATTGTTTCTGCCACGCACCACCATGCTGGAATTAAAGGGCTGACTCTCGTGGGGTCCCCCTTCTACAAAGCTTTTAATGTACCATCTTTTTTTATGACCTGATTTGAGAAATGGCACTATTAACTTTTTCTTACAGGTGGTCTTTTTTAAAAATTGGAATGTATGAAGTGTAAACTGTTTCATAAACGAAAAGAAAATGTTTTCAGATAGTGTAAAAAGTTGTTTATAACTATAAGCACTTAAATGAGGGGATAAATTGATAGTGTAATGTTTGCCATCTTATAAAACCAAGACAGATGCAGAAATGCAGTGAGGTATTCTTTTTTCAGCCTGTAAGACAGTTGATTAAACCAGATGCTCCCAGCCAGCTGCCTGTGTGTCTCTTCCTTGCATGGTGTGTATTTATTTTCAGGGATGTCTGACTGCAATGGCTAGGAACAGCGCCCCTGGGCCAGCTCTGGGGAGGACAATGGGTCACTCGTAAATGAGCGCACATCGTCATGGTGGAAGGCGTGCCTTCGTCCCTTGATGGGGATCACAGGATAGGAAGTCATCATATAACGCAGTAATTGGAAGTGGACACTATAGAAGGACTAAAGGTTAATGAAAGGATTCATTGTGTTTGCGAGGGGCGGGACACAGTTGCCTGAAAGCCTAGTGATGGTTATCAGCAAGTTCTTAGGTTTTGAATCTGTCTGGTGACCAGTGTCCTATTAATGTGGGGTGGTCTCCAGGGCTGGGGGACCGGTAGGTTAGAGCATTCAGTTCCCAATAGACGTGGGGTGCTGTTTCTTCGAGTTTCAATATTACAAATAAAGCTGCCTCTGTTTGTCATGAACCAAAAGTAATGAGTGAGCTTGGTTTCTTCGACGCCTCCTAAACCTATTGTGACCTGAGCTTCATCAGCACTACCTCAGAGCCCATGGAATGACTACCCAATATGCTTACAATGTATACCAACTACACATGTAGGCACACATTTGCCGACTTTTACATCGTGCACAAAAACAAATCAGTTTACAACACGTGTTCTCCTTTTAAATCACAAGACATCTAAACGTTAAAATGGGGACTCCTCTTAGACATCCCCCAGCAGTTGCTCACGTCCCACCCAAACACAATATTGTGCAATAACGTTTGATGTGATACATGTGCCATTCATAGGTAGGAAGTCCCCAAACATGAAGCAACAGACACACAACTATATGCACCTCACACGTCCATGACACACCATCACATGGTCTGAAAGATTAAAACATGATGCAATAGACATATAAGTACATACGTGTCACAGGGCCATATTGCACTAGTAAATGATCCAAAACATGGCATCACTGCTGCATAACACAAATTAGGCACCCCCAAAATGAAGCACATGGAATAAAATATCAATTGCAACCTCAGTGATGTGTGACATCATGCATAGCGCTCCAGTACACACATCAGCACTTAATCTGCAACAGAAGGCAATAGATACACACATACATCTATGTCCTATGTCCATAATGCACCAGCAAATGACATGAAACATTATGCTAGTGGTCTGCAGCATGTGAGATAAACTGGAATCCACAACTTCACTAAAGGATGGCACCATGCACGGGCCAACACAAAAAAGTGCACCCATTAAAATGTTAGAAGCAGAAATGGTGTGTCACATTCCAATGTTCCTTTCACTATCTCCAGCTCTCTCGCGTATTGCTTCCTCTCTCTCTCACTGTGCTTCACACAGCTCCCCACCACCCTCTCTCCCTGAAGGCGTCCTGGCATGTGAAGGAAAGAGGGCCGGAGCAGCTGAGTAAGCAGCTGAGTGGGGCTGCAGCTGACCAGAGAGGCTTGCTGTGTTTAAGTAACTGACGTTGTGGTCTGGAATGTGAAGTAAGGGACCTCACTAACTTTTGGACAGGAGGCGTTGAGCGGGGTGCTGGGGCCGCATTTGTTTATCATTTCATAACTTTTGCAAAGATGGCATAACTTGAAACGCTAATCAAGTGAAGCTGAATTTAAAGACCAAAGAAAACAATTTTCCCACGCACCAGTAATGCAATTAAACCTTTATTGAATTTATAAAGTACCAGTGCAAGGTTTTTTCACCCTTTTATTTAGGTGGGATGTGCAGGCAGAGAGCCACTGGGAGCAGAAGTCCAAAGTGGCACTTCATATCAGAGTTCCATGTGGGGAGGGGGTGGTTCCTCCAGAGCCACTGCCGCTGGGCCCCTCCCTTGCCACCCTCCTCTCAGTGACACATTATTTGCTGGTATCTGAGAAAGCATGCTGTCGGTGGACATGGAGAGCTGAGGCTGTCGGTGGACATGGAGAGCTGAGGCTGTCGGTGGACATGGAGAGCTGAGGCTGTCGGTGGACATGGAGAGCTGAGGCTGTCGGTGGACATGGAGAGCTGAGGCTGTCGGTGGACATGGAGAGCTGAGGCTGTCGGTGGACATGGAGAGCTGAGGCTGTCGGTGGACATGGAGAGCTGAGGCTGTCGGTGGACATGGAGATCTGAGGCTGTCGGTGGACATGGAGAGCTGAGGCTGGAGAGCTGAGGCTGTCGGTGGACATGGAGAGCTGAGGCCGTCGGTGGACATGGAGAGCTGAGGCTGTTGGTGGACATGGAGAGCTGAGGCTGGCATTATTTTTCTTTCAGATCTGATGCACTCTCTGAATTTCTAGTTGTATTTGTATTTGTTTATTTGTAAAGCACAACCAGGCCTTTTGGGCAACCGGGCACATCAACTTACATACATGTTACAGGTTGTTACAGTTACATACAGTAGCACAATATTAAGCAGTTAAACAATGCAGCTGACTCTAAAAGTCCACAAATTACAATAAGTTAACGAGAATGGCAGACAGGTCAGTAATGGTAAGACAGATACATATGTAGGTATGCAATAGATACAGTAAGGCAGAGAAAGATAGGAAGACAGAGTATGAAGCTAGTGATCTAAAGAAGTTGGTCTGTCATTGTGTCTAAGTCCTGAAGCCAACGTTTCGTATTCCTCTTGAACAGGTGGAAGGAGGGTTCTAATCTTAGATGAACAGGGAGTGTATTCCATAGCTTTGAAGCCAGTACAGGGAATCTAGCACCTCCTGAGTTATGGAGTTTGATTCTTGGTATAGACATTGTGTTTACTTGGGCCACTCTGAGTGGTCTTGTGGACGTGTGTGATGTGAGTTGGTCCGTGAGATAGGCTGGAGCGAGGTTGGGTTAGAGCAAGAGTTTTGAGCGATATTCCGTGCTCAACCGGAAGCCAATGCAGCTTACGTCTAGTCTCTGAAATATGCGATTTCTTAGGGATATTGAGGGCTGCCCTGAAGGCATTATTCTGAATTACTTGTAACTTGTTAATATTTGTGTTGCTAGTTCCTAGGTAGAGGGTGTTACAGTAATCAATTGTGGACATGACTAGAGTCCTAGCAAGTGTGATGAAGTTAGGAGTAGTAATGAAAGGTCTGCATGCAGTGATTAGTTTACACGTATATGCGGATGCTGAAGCAACCGCATTCGTTTGTTTGGAGAAGGATAGCGTGGCATTGAGGTAGATGCCAGGTGTTTTGGTGTGGTTGGAGACGGTGATAGAGTTGCCATCTATCGTAAATGATTTGAAAGCAGTGTTTAGTTTCTTCAGTTTGGCATGTGTACCAAGGATTAGCAACTCAGTTTTATCGTCATTAAGACATAGACCATGTTGCGTCATCCAAGCTTGTATCACTGAGTAGACTTCGTTGAGGGTTTTACTGCCAGTTGCATAGTCTCCAGAGATGGGAATGAGTATCTGGGTGTCATCCGCATAGTTAGTATACGTAACACCCAGATAATGAAGTATGTCCAATAGAGGTTTCGTAAAGACGTTGTAAAGAGTCGGGGATACACAAGAGCCTTGCGGAACCCCACAAGCAAGTCTCAGCAAGTCAATCCTCAGTGACACTGGAATCCGTTTTTCTAGGGAGATTGCAATATCCCTCCTTCCATTTTTTCTGGCAGCCCTAAGAAGCGAATGTTACATCTTCTACTTCCAACAAGTTGCATGTTGACTTCAATTTTTCTATTTGATGCTGGAGAGTATACACTTTGTACACAGTCTCTTCGGTCTGGGCGGTCCTTTCCCCCTCAACTCTGTTGGTCAACTTGCAGACTAAGGCCTTCATGGTTAGTTTTGCCACACGTGTCTCTGTCACAGACATGTGCATACCGGTAACAGTATCAATGAACTTAGAGAACTGATGCAGACGTAAGTCCAGCTCTAATGTCTCTGTAGTTCAGTTTGCATCCTCCTCAGGTGTACCTGCGACCTTGCCAATGTGTTTTGAAGCTCGGATGGAATGGGAAAAATCTGCTTGTAGGTGAGTCACTGCTCTTGCGCTTTGTTGGCTCTGTGATGCTTTGTGTGGGTGCACTTGTTTTCATGCCTGTAAAGGATGGAAGCCAGCTCCCCTGGCTCGGAGTGTGCTGAGGAGTTGATATGCCCTGCACTGCTGTGAGTTACTGTGATTTGTAATTTACTACGCTGTGAATTGTATACCCCCTTTCATTTTGGGGTCAGCCTAATTCTCCAGATGTTGCTTTCCTCTGTCTGTCATGCGCTTGAGCTAATGAGCTATGTTCACTGCTCATCTCCTAGATATTGCTATTGGGTGGTTGTGGTGTGGGTTTTGGATCGGCATTCATTTGCTATTGGTCTGTTTCCAGAAGAGCTACTCTACCCATGCAACTCTATCACTTTCATACCATTGTCGTTGTACCTACTCAAGATGGCCTCTGTTGTATCCTCAAATGTGCCACCTGTCTTGTGATTCTGAGTGCCGGAGCAGTGGTTGGATATCCGTGCAGGCCTCCTGTTTACTTGCTTTCCAATGTTACCTCTGCCATTTGCACCGTATCTCCCGTTCTTGATCCACAGAGAGCTATACGCCCATTCGTGCGTTCGTGCCACTCCTCGTCCATGCTGCCTCTATGAACATATCTGAATTATCCATGCAATCACGCCTCAGGCTTGCATTAACATTGCGGGATGGCGCCTCAACGTCTTCATTGCCTCCTTTCGGGTCCCTCTTGCCTCTTATGCTTTTATTTAGCAGACTGTTCCATTGGGTTGTAGTCTCCAGGCTGTTCCGTCCGCCATTTTGTGCACCGCTGTTCAGATCTTTTATCTCAAGTCTTCAAACTTACTTTTAGGGGATCGTGGTGCTGAGTAAACCACGCCGTTCCTTTTGACCCCTTTGCCCCCTTTGCCTTCACAATTTGGGGCTGGTTTGTCTTTTCTGTTAAGGTTGAGGTTCCGACAAGAGGAGCCCCGGATTTAGGTGGCTATCTTGTGTGCTGCTGTCCAGCCCCCCAGAACATTAGTTCTCTTAATCATATGGCTAGCTTCACGTTGCTCTCAAATCTCCAATGAAAAAAAGGTTATCTGTATTTAATAAGAATTTTGCTGAAACATTCTTGTTGCGGTTTGATTCTGAGCATGTTATTGCATTTGAAAATGCATCAGTCCTTTGATTCTTGGTACAGTGACTTGGACTCATGAAGGCAGCAAGTGAAAAGGAGCACACTGTTCCTGCCAGCACGTTTCTGCATATATTTAAATGAAATCCAATTTTTATTAATGTTGCACGCTGAGCGCCCGCGCCCGAAGGTGCCAGTGCTGGCCATGAGTAATGTAGGTATGAGGAACATTTTTTTTTTAAATAAAATTTAATTTATTGATTCTGCTAAATTTGGAGGTAACACATTATATTTTCACCATAAGATTTTTGGCAGAGCAAACACAAATCTACAGGGACGGAGTCGGGGTCCTTCACCTTCATCAATTGAAATAGGCAGTCTCACCTTGTGGGGACCCCCTGCGACTCTGACACAGTAAACGGAACTGATTTTTCTAAAGTAAATCATTGAGCGTCCCATCTCCCCCTCTGGCAGCCTTTCTTTGTTCTGCTGTACAGAAAACCAGAAACACGTCCCTTGAAATTCTGCCCAACATACCTAAACGCTCCACCGTCAACCCCCCCACCCCCCTTCCCCCTCACGTGTGACTTTATTTAGTATTTTACAGTACAATCAAGGCTCAATGGGGTCCAAGGAGACCTGCAATCCGTCAAGGAAGCGGTAACAATGTTGCAGAGTTTGAGAAATAAAAATGATACATTTTCTCAGATGTTTCCCATTGCTTATAGTTTATTGTGTAATCAGACAAGTCCAGCGGGTGCACAAAACCGCACCAGATAAAACTTCTTGTCCCCCGACAATGTAAATATACAGATTTTCCTATGGCATTTTGCTCTAGAAAATCTTGAATTACCCCCTTATCAGTGAATTTGTGTTGCTGGCATATGGAGGTGGGTTTCTCCAGCTTGAAATGATGTGTTCCGGCAAATCTTTAGCCCCCCCTGAGTATCAGGGCAACATTTCTAGTGTTACATAGGCACACAGCCCACCAAAGCATCCGGCACATTCTACCTACTTGCACAATCTCCTGTGGATACACTGAACTCCCACTTGCATTGTTTGGATTGTAGAGGGTTAGAAAGGGAATGCAAATACAGGAAGACCAGAAATAAGGTTTTGAGGCAGGGCCCTGCCGGGGCTCACTAATGTCACCTCTCAACCCCCGCAGCTAGAGGACAAGGCTTTTTTTCTAAAGCCTGCAGCTTCCGCTTTTTTCGATAAAGGTGGCGCCGGCACCTGCAAGGCATCCCTTTAATAACGAGATGCCAGCGGACCGATGCAACCATTATAGGAGAAAAGGTGAGGCCTTTTGGAAAAAAGGCCTAGGCTTTACGTGGCCTTTTCAGCCTGAATGTTAATAATAATAATTTGCACTTACATAGCGCTACGAACCCTCAGGTATCTGAGCGCTGCTTATTATCACCCACAGTGTGTGGTGCTCATTTATCAAACTCGGATTCGAACCTGCATCTGCAGGCTCTGCACGGATGTCAAAACGAGAACTCTACTCTGGCTGTGCTATCTGATGATGATGCTGCCTGACCACCCGAGGGAGATCGCTGCATCTCTAGCTAAAGGGATGCCTGGTGAGGGGCAGAAACACCATTAAGGATAAAAACGTGTGGCGCTGTCTCCCGCCAGGCAGCTCTTCAGGTAATAAACGCAGAGATCAGCACCCTCTCCCGCAGGGGGAGAGGGTTCTGATCTCTGCAAAGGGCTTCCTGGTGGGGGTGTCTGTAGTCCATTAAACTGGGTCTCATCAAGGGGGCCTGGCCTAAGAAGCCAGCAGGCGATCCCCCCACCATTTGGCCACACCGGCTTAATGAGCCCTGGCTCATTTTCCTCTGCCACTTAAAGCACTGAAAACAAATGCCACAATACAGATATCCGGAAAGTAATGATGCAGAACAATGGCGTCGCAAAGGGATGCCCCAAAGTAAGTGATGCAGTAAGGTGACCCAGGAGCCTTTTGTAAGTGCTCTCAGTTTTGAAACTAAGGAAAGGAGGAACGAGAAGGTAACGTGATTTGACAAAGACCACACAGCTAGCCTGGTCACATGGCTTAAGTTCCACTGATTCCAAAGACAAGAGCACCATAGAGTGAGACTGCTGTGGCTTCCAGCTACAGTGGCGGTGAAGTGGCAGATGGAGTGGCAATTGGATGAAGGGATGGCAGCGAATGAGATTGACAGCTTCACTCAAACCACCATCAGTCGGAAAGTTCTCTGTGCTGTGCTCCGTGTGAGAGAGAGTTCCATACGTCCTTCTAGACGTGGGATCACGTGCCCTTTGGAGACAGATAAGAGGATTTGATGGCTGGCATAGAGGATAGATTGGAGGCATCCGTGGATGTCTTCATCTCCAGTGTCAACCATGCCTCCAGAATAGCCCCCCGCCCCAGGTGAACCTTCTGGGGCGTTTGATTGTTTTGAGCAAATGGGCTTTAACAACACCAGCACCTGGGGCATCCAGTCGAGTACCCCTTGAAGGTGATATGCCACGTTTCCTGCCAGTAACGACACATGCTCATCTTCTGCATATTTTGTAAGTGCAGTAACTGGGTGAACACTCTTGAATATGTTCACCATCATGTATGGTGTCACCATGTGGCGCGGGGGCTGCTGGAGACATGCAATTCTCTTTTGTGTTATTATTGCCACCTTATAACTCTTAGGTTTGTTTTTCCCTTGAGGCACAGCTACTGTGTCTCAAGGGTATATTAATCATGATAAGTCATATAACCTGGTTAGACTGTCCTACATTGAATGTAGGCCAGACACTCCATGAAATAACCCTCATCTTTGCTTTACCCTTGATGTAGATTAACTGTGCTGTGCTGACTACCTTACCTGCAGCTTCATGTTGCTCTTGCTAGCCACTGTGTGCAAATCTGTGAGTAACTCCCCCAGTGAACTGGCCGCCCTGAAGCCTCTCATGCCAACACATATCTTTTGCTCAGTGGGGAAGTGATACCTGGCTACACCTTAGCACAGCAATGTGTTTCTAGTGGATCCTCCTCAAGTTCTCCCAGTGCTCCTGTG
The DNA here is from genome assembly GCF_040938575.1 of Ambystoma mexicanum. NCBI lineage: Eukaryota > Metazoa > Chordata > Amphibia > Caudata > Ambystomatidae > Ambystoma > Ambystoma mexicanum. The sequence continues at coordinate 52,345,315 of NC_090932.1, forward strand.
TGTGTGTGACTTCTGATGCACATTACCACCATGTGTGGTGTGGAAGGACTGTGCATTCATGATACCTTGGCTTCTGGTCAGCCTTCAGCCAGTCTGAACAGAGCTATGTGTGGTGAGCCATTATAAGAAACGATTACTAAGACAGTCCTTTGAAGATGTAGAGATGAAGCAGGGGAGTGTGACCTAGAGTGAACAAGGTGTGGACAGGAGGTGCCCTGTGGCCTCCTGCGTTTGTGCCCCTCTATCGAACAAGGTGTCTCCAGTATTAACAGGGACCCCACGCAGCTGCAGGTCTGTGAATTAGTAGGTATGTGTGTCCCACATTGAGGTAGAGTTACTGAGAGACAAGTGGTAAATTATCCAATAGGCAGCTTTACACTGTTTGATACACTGGGCCATTTTACACAATAACTAATACATTGTGCTACCTGTGCAAAAGATATCATCAGGTAGAATTAAAACTGTTTCTGGCACTTGAAAAGGTGCAGAAAAGGAAGATTTGAACATATGTAGAGTCAGTGGCAGTCTGCCTCAATGGATGGGGGGTGTCTCCCCCTCCACTAAGTGGCAGGCAGCCTCCTCCTCCTCCGAGTGAAAGGTAGCACATTCTCCTGTATGCTATATTTGCATGGGGAACTGTGCTGCCTGCCTCTAAGGAGGGGCGTGTCCTTTGCTGTGCATTTGTTTTGTTTCCAGCAGAGCTCTTTCGGCTCTAAAATAAATGTACCACATAAGTTTGCAGTGAGGAGGGGAGGGGCATTTGGTCCACTTCGTTGCAGTGCAGGTGAGTGTGGTGGATCCACTCTGGTAAGGTAAGTGATTATTTATGTAATTTGTATATATTTATGCATTTATGGATTGCATTTATGAAATGTATGTATGTATGGATGTTGGTGTTTCTTTTTATGAATGCGTGTATGCGAGGAGTTGTATGAATGATGTGTAATTGTGTTTGTTGGAAGTGTTTATGTCAGCCCCCATTTCTAGTTTTAGGGGTGGGGGCTGCTGGGGATGTAACAATCTTTTTTGTGTTATTATTGCCACCAATAACTCTTAAGTTTGCTTTGCCCTTGAGGCACACTTACTGTGCCTCAAGGGTAAAGCAATCATGATAGGTCTTATTACCTGGCTAGACTGTCCTACATTGAATGTGTGGCCTTGTTATGTGTGGCACAGTTACTGTTCATCAGGTGTAAATCAAACATGCCAAATGTTATTATGTGACTAGACTGGCCAACATGGAAAATAGGCCAGTTTAGCCATGTAATAACACTGCTTCACCCACTTGCGCATTTGCGCATATCAGGATACATTTCTGAGCATTTAAAAGTGCAACCCAAATACGCAAACTAGATGTGCTTTTAAATGAACAGAAATGAGGGTTATCCCCCTTCATCTCTTGCCCCTGTTTTTTTTTCATTAAGTGTGATAGCTGTGGTTTATACAGCAGCCATCACACTTGAATTTCCATTCCCCAAACAGAGACGAGTCTTGCTTGATTGATTTGTAATGTACTATGCTTCTCTACACAAGAGTTTCAAGGCACAACCAGGCAAGGGAGGGGAAACAAAGGGAGCACAAACTATCTTACTAGGCCTAGTGTCATTTAGATCATTCAAGTGCATGACAAGAATTGCAGGGGAGAGTTAAAGGGAGAAGTACACCCAGAGCAGCAGTGCCCTGAGTTAAGTGCAAGGAAGACTGGGACTACAAGGGGAAATCCCAGGCTGGGAAAAAGAAGCTGTTGCAGTAGTACAGCCTAGAGTGAACCATGGCTCTGCAGACAGTGACCTTCTGAGGGAAGGTGAGAAAAGGCAGAATACCTCTGAGGAGGTTGTGCAAAACCTGAAGGTGTCTCCCTGACTAGTCCCCAGGGGTCTGTCATCCAGGTGGCCAGGACACGGCCATCGCTATTGGATCCATTCCTGGGGGTGGACCAGTGAGGAAGGATCACCAGGATGAGGGTCCTGAGGGAATGGAAGTGGGACAGCGACGGGTGAGACGCAGTGTCCCCCTTCTTCTAGCACCTTTTCCCCAAACTACCACATAGGATGATCAAACACTCTCCCCCCCTTTTCTGATATGAACACTTTCACATATCCCAAAGAATGACAGACTAACACCCGAGCCATTTACCTGACATGTCCCAACACAAGGGTCAGGCAAAGTCAGGAAATTGACCAGTACCGTACACACCTGTCACCCTTTCCCTTCCCCACAGGGCCAAATGGAGGAGCACAAGGGCACAATACGAGCAAGGCAGACCATACGACGAGAAAGCTACCTCAGCATGGCAATTCAAGAGGAGGGGAAAGACGACACGTGAATTGAGAGGGTGACAAGGAGAGAAGCAACCTTGACCTTTCCAACCAAGGCCTGTGAAACCTCTGCAGAAGGAATCATAAGACAACGAACAATAGCCAACGTGTGTTGCAGCAGATGTCAACGGTACAGAGGGCCCTCTTCTACTGATAACCAAGCCGGGGAGAGAGGCTTATCTCCGTGTTACCAACCTTGACTCCAGAGAGAAGAAAAGCCAAGTGGTTCATCACAGCTGGTGAGCCGAGGGTAGAGCCGATAAGAAACCACTGTGTTGAAAGCAAGTAGAAAATGGCTAATTGAACTGTAAAAGTACAAATAAATATTGATACCAGAAGGGGGAAAACCAGCAACAGAGGAGTCTGGCACCATGTGGGTGCTCACTCAGGAAATACTGGGTGATTACCTGATTGTTGAAACTACTGTTACCAGAAGGCCTTGGGAAAGGCAAGAAGGAGGTCAAAGTGGTCATATAGGGGTCCAGTAAAATCCTCTGTACAGTCAAAAGTCTTTGACCGACAGACTATTGTGAAACTAAGGGAAGTGAATCCGCATTGTAAGGACTGGTTGAGAAAATGTATGATTGACAAAGTTGGCAAGAGTGAACCCAAAGGAGGGATGCCGATAAACAGTGGGCGAAGTCTAAAGTCCCGATATACAGTGTGTTGACAAGAGTGAACCCAGCAGAGGGATGGCCACAGTGATCTGTTTAAAAAGATATTAAGATTCGTGAATGTCACAGCGGAAATTATGTTGAAAGCAGTTGTGAACCAGACGGAGGAACGCTAATATTGAAAAAGGGTCTGAGCCCAGAAGAGGGGACCTAGGGGTGAAAATGCATCACCCATTGTACAAGCAGAAAGAAACACCCACATCAGGTCCCCGGAGGCAAAAGTCTTTTTGTAGAAAAGAGACTTAACCACCAAAGGCCCTGATTGATGAGAGTGGAACTGTTAGCTCTCCTCACTTCCAGTTTTATGCTGATGACAATCAGCTTCCCTTTAATCTTCCATCCACTATCTCCTCCCCTTCCTCTCTCAAACCTGACTGTATGACTGCTATTCAGGCATGGTGCTCTACTATTGATCTTTGCCCTAAAGCCAGTAAGACACAGATCCTTCTCATTGGGATACCTGCTCCCTGTTTCCCCCCACTCTCTGGCCTTCCTCCATTTGTCCCCACCCCTCACCCTCTTCAAAATCTTGGGGGCATCTTTGACTCCTCTCTCTCCTTCTCTCCGCACATTACTGACCTTGCCAAGAAGGCCAACTTCTCACCTCCTCAGAGGCATTCTTCCTTTGCTCACCTTCCCCCAGAAGCTCAATGTCTCCAAAGCTCTGGTTCTCTCTTGGCTGGACTACTGCACAAGCCTTTTGCTCAACCCGCCTCTCTCTTCCCTTTCACCCTCTTCAACTAATCCAGAATAGGGCTGCAAGACTTATCCTTGTTCTTAAACTCAGGGACCGCATCTCTCCAGCCCTAAAATCCCTACACTGGCTCCCGGTGACCGCAAGGATCAAATTCAAGACCCTTTGCATCATCCACAAGGCTCTCTGCGGCCTGGTACCTCTCTACATCCAGCTTTCTCTCCCTAAATACCTCACTGCTAGAGTTCTTCGGTCATCCACCTCCAACTCTCTGCAGGTCAGACGCTTCTCCAAGCAGGGAGTGGGAGGTAGATCCCTTTCCTCAGCAGGAGCCTTCCTCTGGAATAGCCTCCCTGCCCCCCTCAGACTTGAGCCAGATCTTCTCAAGTTCCGGAAACATCTCAAGACTTTCCTTTTTGTCCTCCTTTCTTCCCCCTCATGTGCTAATGCCCCTTTGCAGCTGCGACTGGTGCCTGGTGCCTTATGAGTCTCACAGTCATCAGGTCCTCTTTGATCAGTACTCAGCATCCCTACAAGCACTTGCCCTCGGGCACCCTGTCCAGACTAGCCTGATTCTGGTCTACCCATCCATCACACGTTTCCCTTCCCACTTCCCCTGCACTTGCCTTTTAGCCCCTCTCAGCACTTGCTCTGCCCCCTGGACCCCTAATCCTGAACTTCACACCCCACATTCATGTTCTGCTCCCCTGCCCTTCTCCTCCACCTCCCACCCCATTGCACTTTTTGTCTCTACACTTGCACAGTAAGAATGTCAAAAGGCCTAGTACGACCATTAATGTTGCTATTTTTCTGCGTATACCCCCCATTTATTTGTCTTGGGGCACCTAGAAACACTTGTGTATAGGTGCCATACAAATGTCAAATACATAAATAAATAAATAAATAAATAAATAAATAAATAAATAAACCAGATTTGCAGTCCATAATCCAGTATACAATGGGGAATGATGAAAATCCCACCCAATATATTTTGAAGTTGCTGAAGATGTTAAAGGAAGAGACATTGAAGCAGTGGGACCCATCAGTTCTGCTTTTTTATTTCGTTATTAAAAAGGATTTTGTCAAGGAAATACGAAAAGCTATCGATTAGATTGTGGTTATAGAGCCAACTTGTGGACCGAAATACAGACTATTATTATACATCACCTAAGCGTATCAAAGAAAGAGAAAGGGAAAAAGCACAGAGGTTGCAGGCTGAGGATGCAAAAACGGTTCCAAACAATTAGCAAAAATAGCCGTTCGAAGGGGCGGTAGTGGCAGTTACACAAATGGACTCAGCAGAGCAGGCAGCAGTGCGAGCGGGTGCAAGAATAGCAGCATTCTTGCAAAGTGGAGGGCAATGGAATGGTGGGCCACAGTACTCTGAATGGTACCAAGGAGGTCAGCAGCATGGAAGAGGGGGTGTCAGCGAGGAAGGGGGGATCAGGGGTGGATTTGGAGGGATCGGGCAGAAGTAGAATGGCAGCGGGATACAATGCAAACACTCCCACAGGCCCAATAAAGCAGCACCAACACTTCTCCATGCCCAATTCCCACGTCAACATCATCAGGGAGTAAGTCTCCTGGGAGGCAACCCTTTTCCATTCCCAGGTATAAATACAAATACATATCCAGACTCGGACAGCCCACAGAAAGCTCTTGCGTGCCCGGTCCTGTCCATGATTTACCACCCAGATGAGGTACCCTTGGTGGGCGCTTCGATAGGAAATAAATTATTCATCTTTATGGTTGACACAAGTGCTACTAAATCGTGCATCAGTGAAGGAAACTTCCCGTTATCAGGTGAAATTGTTGACATGCAGGGATTATCTGGGGTTGTGGCAACGGTTCCTTTTACAAAATAAGTAGCAATAAAAATAAGAGGTAAAGTGGTGAGTGCATCTCTACTATATCCGGAAACCTCCCCAGTAAATTTGTTAAGGTGTGATCTGCTAAACAAACTTTACATGGCCACCTCCTTTACAGATCAAGGAATAATATTTAATACCCCAGGAATGTGTGCTAAAAAATCAATGGTGATAATACATGCCAGATGAGGGGAGGCAGTGGTTTGTGGTATTCCTGTTCATGTTGATATGATTGTGTATGGGATTACAGTTTTATTTGATGCAGTGCCCCAGATCAGGAAAGCTTGTTGGTGGATACCATCTGATTTTATCTTCAGACCCATTGTGACCCCAGAGCGTGTGGCAGGGACAATACTTTTACTTGACTTGCAAGGGTTGGTTCTGTCAGAGAAAAGGATTGTTGTAGTTGGAACTGATTTAGATGGGTGCGAATGGTGCACTGTATTGTGTGTTGAGCCATCAGTACCCTTGAAAGAATTAACAGATGCAGAATTGTTTGAGGACAGGGTTGATAAAGGATTAAATAATGCTGGCTATTTGCATACCCTGTGAGATAATTGTGCAATATCGCAGAGTGCAGTGTACATGATGGACTTTTCACTGAAAATGACTTACAACAGGTTCCTGAGAGGTTATGGACAATCATTTCCCATGATGTAGGACTTTTACACAGAGTGGCACCTGTTTGAATAACACTTAAACAAGGTGCAGTGTTGCCCTATGTGAGACAATATCCCCTGTCCAATGAAGCAGAGGAGGGGATGAGAGATACCATTTCTGTACTCTTAAATCAAGGGATTTTTGTGCACTACAGCTCCTCATGTAACACAGCTATATAGCCGACAAAGAAGGCGAAAGGGTCAAGTTGGAGAATGATTCAAGATCACTGCCCCTTCAATGACATTGTACAGGCAGAATTTCTGGTAGTTCCTAATCCAGCAACCATTTTGTGTAGCATCCCAAAACAAGCAACACATTTTACTGTTGTCGACCTGCAAAAATTATTTCTTTTCTATACCCCTGCACACAGAAACACAATACCTCACTGCGTTTAGGCATGGCAGAAAGCGGTACGAGTACACAAGATTACCAGAGGTGAATTGTGAATACCCTAGCATCTTTAACAGAACACTACATGCAGTTTTAGGAAACATACAGGTCCCAGCACTATCATTGAATATGTGGACGACCTGCTAGTATGCAGTGACAATTAACAACAATGCCGAGCGGACTATGTCACACTTTTGCAGGTGTTAGCCTATAAAGGGTACAAGGTGGACAAAGCAACGTTACAATACTGCCTCCAAGAAGTTCCTTACTCAGGACAATATACATCTGTCCATGGAAGGAAAATAATACCTGAACATGCTGCATCAGTGTGCAGTGCTCCCCATCCAAAAATGGTCAAAGAAATGCAGAGGATTCTCAGAATGTGTAATTATTTCAAAGCGTGAATCTTAGATTATGCTGCATACACTAGACCCCTGTTGCAAGGTTATAAAGACGCACAACAGACAGACAATAAGATAACATGGACAGAGGACGTGCTTATGAGCTTTAAGAAACTGAATAAGGTCATTTCTTCTGCCCCAGTGTTAGCAACTCATGATTACACAAAATAATGTTACTTGTTCTCCCATTCGAATGGTCAGATGATGACGGTAGTACTCACTCATTAGAGCACTATGGGTCTCATTATGAGGAGGGCGGTAAGGGGTTAATGGTGCTGGTAAAGGTGCCGGAGCCGTTAACCCCTTAGCGCCCTATTATGAGGTCCGCCCGCGGGACCCTCTCAGGACACCTGGTTTTACCAGATGCCCTTAGCGGGTCCCGCGAGCGTCCAGCATGCTAACAAAGGCCCGTCATTAACGGGCCAGTTGTTAGCATGCTCCCCATTCCCATTGAGCCCTATGGGGGCTCAAATGGGAATGGGGATGGACCGGGTCTGGGTTCCCTGAATGGGGAAATACCGGGCCCTCCAAGGTCCGAATGGGCCGGTATTTCCGCATTCAGGGAACCCGGCCCGGACCGAGTTTGGGGGTAGCTATGCACTTAACTCGTAATGAGGCCCATGTGGCACAAGCCATTGGTGTATTACAGAGGAGTGTTGGACTCTGTAATGCAGGGACAGTTCCCTTGCCAGCAGGCGCTTGCCGCTGCTGCATCCCCAATTGAGGAAAGCCCCACAATCACCATGGGGTGTTCCGTAACATTGGATGTGGTGCATGCAATGTTTGCTATTTTAGAGTAGTCCAAATTGATGCTAACCACACAGTGAGCATCCACGTATGAGTTCATTCTATCCAGTCCAAATATCCACAAAGTGCAGTGAAAGACAGTAAACCCAGCTACGTTCCTGACAGAACTGTGCACTGAGGAAGGCCTGGCTATGCATGATCGCGTAACATTTGAGGGGGGGAGGAGGACATACCGAAAGCAAAAGATAGCCTGCTTGAGGGGGGATTCTTTTCATTGACCAGTCATCAAATATTGACCAGGGGACAGGCCTGAGGCATACAGTTGCGAGAGTGATCGCCTAGTGGATGGTGAGTACGAGGTGGTGGTGCAGAAAAGGCTACCCATGCATTATTCAGCTGAAGCAGTGGAGATCATTGCACTCATTGAAGCGCTTCTAGCGTCCCAGGGGTGCTGATTGACTATTTCTTCTGATTCAGCATACAACTCTGTAGAGGAGGAGCCAAGTACCCCTACTCCAACTGCCCGGTCTACATTAACTGATACGTATGAACCAAAATATGTGATGTATACTGAACAGTTAAACCCGCAGAGAGAAGAGTGAGAGCTCTGTGCAGTACACATAAGAATACCTATACCTAAGAAAATATGGGAGGTAATGTACCCATTGAGGAAACCGTACTTGCATACAAGACAATATGATGGCCATTAGAACGATATTCCTGATGAAACAAAGAAACTGAATGACCAGGATGAACGGTGACGTCATACAAAGTTGAATCAAAACCCAGATAGAAAGATAACCGGACCAGAGAGGCAGACGATTCATAAGGAACAAAGAAGTACCAAGGATAAGTGACATGTTGGGATCAGGATGAAGAAACGTATGCCACAAACCTGATGAAGATATTTAGTTAGTTTAAACATGTACAGGTGCAATGAAACACATGCAGCAAAGCAATCATGTACCTAGCCGCATTCTTAAATAGATTTGACTGCGGCAAGTGCCAACATATACCTATATACCTCATAGATACATATGGATTGAGTGAAGAATCAATGTTTCCACTATGTATAAATCAGTACTGAACAACGCGAGAAGGCCTCATTTCAGTGTTGCAGTTACAAAAAGCAATTGAATTAAACAGAATCCATTTCAGCTAGGGAGTTCACTGAGCCAAGAAAGCCAAGGTATTATCAAACTAGGAGTTGGCTGACATTAGATACAATGAATGGTAAAGAACGGAAGTTCCTGTTCAGGAAGGTCAAGAAAAAGCAAAAGACGTCAGATGACCATTGAAGAATAAAATCAAATACACGAAAAGGCTCAAATCATGGTGTCCAGTCACGTGTTGGAAGAAAGTTGGATGGATCAGGTGGTCACACCTACGCACGGAAGCCGGATACTGCCCATACTGCTTAAAAATTCTCAGAGAACAGTACAGACTCAAGGCCAACTTCAAAAACACTAAATTACAATGGACCATTGAGGTGATGATGGATCACATTTTAATTGGTGGGAAGCTGGTATCAAGACAAGCTTATCCGCACCTGGTTGTTCGGTCTGCGTGCTGCTCACGTAGGTGGAAATTACTGATGGGGGTTAGAAGCCACCCAATTGTAGGGGACCACGCCGTTAGCGGTCCTATAGTTTGAGTAGCCAATGGGACGTCGTACCTTTAGTGACGTTCATAGTGGTCTTTTTGAAGGGAGGGCTTAGTTGCCCACCTGATGTTAATTATCCTATTACCTTTCTCTGTTACTCCATACATATACAGTACCTATGCTTAGTTATTCACTTGGACCCAATCCCGCTTCCCGATAAGTTTCTGTAGTTGGCCACATAGGATGACGTTGGTAAAGACGCAGGTCAACACTTCAGCTATGATCAATTATGGGTATAAGAAACCAACTTTTTTATGAAGTAGTTGGAGTCAGAGTATCGAGTGATTGCTGATGTTCATTGTACTCCTTGTTTTATGGACTTGCATTAAAACAAACTTTGCCATACTATTTTTGTTATCTTGATTATTCATGTCTGAGTAGAATCTGCATCCCCATCCATCTCCAGGGTATTGCTACTCATCTTAAGGGGCTGGAAGCCTTCAGTTCACTTGGTAGCAGAGATTGATGGTTAGATAAGATACCATCAGCAGTCGACATAAGTCCTTTTAGAGTCTCAGCAATATCGCACAACCTTTGCCTTATACTTCTCCATGTCTCTTGACTCGCATCAATGTGCGTCTCGGGGTTACCAATTACTAGTATATGGATTTCACTACTGGTATGAGTATAATTCACCGAATACAACTGTGTATATAAAGTTCAACAATTGAAATGTGCGATTGAATTAACTGCTTACATTTTATCCATGCTCCATTGGGATATGCACAGTACATAAGAATGCAACGTAATATGCTTGCTATTAAGGTTGTGGTATATACATATCAACAGAACTCAATGAGGTATGAGATATAACAGATTTGACACAGGTTGTACCCGCACATTAATGCAAGTCAATAGACATTTTTTTGCACGCATATTGGAATGTGTGTGGAAATTATGTTGCAATGGCCATTGTTTGCACGTACTTTGTAATCTGTGTGGAAATTATACGAACATCGTGCTGTATATCCTCATAAGAGAAATGCTGGATTATATAGACTATGTCAGTATCATGACTATCAGCATTAAACATTGTAGTAAGGTTATTAATTATTATGTGGCATATGTGAGCCAACTGGGTGTTGACCCATTTCATTTACAGTGAATTGTTCCGTTTTGAACAGTTGGGGTGTCCAAAAATTCTCCCCCTGACCCCCTGACTCAGAGTTGATACATTTGAGCCTACTCGAGTAGGTTACACCCCTACAAGATGGACTCCGTACTTGGGGCCGTTCATCTAGTCCGTCTTCTAAGCACTGCCACTTTTTAGTCCATAAACTTACGCAAGATGGCGCGCGCCACGACTCATCTGCCAGGATTGTTCCTGTGACGACCGACGCCAACATTCTCGTAGCCATATCATTCAACAACTGTCTACCACTCGGACCGGTAAGTGAAATAACTGGGTTAGGGGATTGAGCATAGCTAGATATGTTATTAGCCACTATTGATTATAGGGCCGCTCACTGCTGATCATCCCTATATTTCTTCTAGAATGAACACGTGTTTTCACTTCCATAATGCGCGGCGCGAACAGCATCAAGCACAACAGATGCTATCTATCCTTTGTGCTAATACCTGTTAGTTAGAGCAGAGTTGGGGGTGAGTGTCATTTATTCCACTGGTTAACAGAATCATTACATACTGACTAGAACAGTACATTTCCAGTTAATATAGCCATGATATTGCATAGTGAATTACTGCTTTTAGAGTCTCCATGCAATCGAAACTGTGAGCTGGAGTGTCGTAGTGAGAACCACGTCCCCCGAGAGTGCCAAAGTATTTTGCTGAATACATCAGTGGTTAGCACCACCACGGGTGGTGAGTGTCTTAACATCTTCTGATAACTTGTATATTTTGCTTTGATTTGCTTTTAATTTATCTTTTTCATCACAATTATTTTGATTTGTGTTATCTCTAGGAACCTTCCGAGATAGTTACTAGTAATATGAATTGTCATTCGTAGCCAATGCAGTTGGTAGAATACATGAGGCCTTAGTGCCACACAGCTTCCAACTTACTTTGACATGTCCTCTGCCCAAAGGTGAAGGATCACGTTGGCAGTCCAGTCGAATACATAGAATTTGAGGATATGTTGAGGCTCAGCTATCTTCATGAAGAACATTGGAGTCTTGGAGTGACTCTTAGGAAAGGTACCATTTAGTTATCTGCTTTCTCTCTAACTGTTTAGTTTGTTTGATAGAAAATCATATGATTTGAGCTCGACCATCTGATTGTTATGATAGGAAGAGGATTTGAATGAAATAGATTGGGACATGTCCATTTGGCTCTTTAAATGCACAAAATGCATACAATAATTTACTCTGTGTTAATCTGATTACCTTCCAAAGAATATCCCAGAGAATACACTGTTAATTCTACTAAGTGTTTATATTGTACTCTACCTTGAATGAATTTGTACTTGACATGTCCTTTTGTATGATATTTCTCTGCAGTCCGTAAGGCTCAGGAAGAAGAGGTACAGACCTCGAAACTCGTCAGCCAAAGTTACGGGACATGCAGATTGTTTTGCCTAAAAAACATTCTACAATTAAAATTGTATATACTTTTTATACATAAACCGTATAATTATGTCTTGTTGGATTTATTTATTGTCTTAGTAAATGGAAAACCTTTGAGTTTATTTTCTAACTGTCTTTGACAGCATCCTAAAGTGTGCAGGAGATGGGAGGATTTGACCTTTGGATCCTCTTTCCTGTCACCATTTCAGTGCTGGCCTTAAATTTCAGTGGGAATTTACTCTGGCCTCTTTATTTCTGGCATTCATGGCTATATTTCACCCCACAGTGCCCCCTTACTGGTTCTTTGATTCCATTGAGACAGAGAGAAGAGCAAGGAGAGAGTGGGGTTTCTGTTTCCATGTGGTCTGGGTTCATTCCAGGAATCTCCGTCAGAGCATGTCCCCTCTTTTCCTCATCCTGAGGGAGTGGCGCTCTGGTCTGCAATCCACTACTTTCAGATTTTGGATTTTTGGTCCTGGACCCCTCCTTTCCGGTAGCTACAGCTCTGGCTTGTAGAGGCAATGAGTTATTTATTCTGCCAAGAATAACAGATAGGTTAAGTATTTCAAACAGTATTAATTTCCCCAGCATGATCAACATGTGAATTGACAACAAAACAATGAGTTACACATTACTTTTCAATTGGCATCTACAATTCAGCAAATGACAATTACTCTTGGTACATTCTTCATAAGTATAAGTTGTTTTACTCCCTGCAAATGTGTGATTTTCTCCATCTGAGGTCCCATTCGTCTGATGGTTCCTGGGCTCTACCCTCACTGGGTTCTTTAATCAGTCACAAAGTCTTTTTGGGATGGCAATGTTTCAACCGATTGATATGAACCCATTTCTCTTCCATCTGTTCTCCTTTAGGGATGCAGCTCTTATAGGCGACAGGTGACATTTTATTGACAATTGCTAAAGCACTGTGCCACCGCCAAAAGGGGAGGAACTTCTGCTCTTTGGTCTGGTTCCTTTGGAAATTGTAGAGGTAGACCCTTTCTCCTAGTTCATAATCTTTCTTGGTGCTCTTCAAGTCATAGTGGGTTTTCATCCCCTCTGTCAACTTTTCTAAATTTCTCTGAGCGTAAGCAAAAGCATGCTGAAGGTGTTTTTGTACATTTGTAATGTAGTCGTGAATTGTGGACGCATTGATCAGGGTTTGCTCTTGAGTTCTGTCAAGCAGATGATGAGTTAGCACCCTTTTTCGTCCAGTCATGAGCTTGAATGGTGACATTTCTGTTGTAGAAGATGGTGTTGACTTGATGGCCATCACAACAAGCGGTAATCGAATGTCCCAACTAGGTCCAGAGTCTGCCACAAACTTCTTTAAAATACCCAGAATAATTGTATTGTGCCTATCAACTACCCCGCTCGAGGCTGGGCAGTTGGCAATGTGGAGTTTTCTTTTTACCCCTAGTATCTCCCACATCTTTGTAAATACCTTACTTGAAAAATGACTTCCTCTGTCCCACTCAATCCTTTGGGGAAGGTGGAAACGAGAGAAGATGTGATTAGGGTGGCAGCTGTCTCTGCCTTGCAATTTGGGGCTGGAAGACATTCCACCCACTAGGTAAAAAAGCATGTCATGGTCAACATGTATTTGTTTCCTCTAGAGGAGCAAATCACTGGCACAATGATATCTACTTCCAAATCCAACCAAGGCAGTGTCATTCCCCTTTTTTGTAGGAGAGTTTGGTGTGTAAGGGAACTTGGCTGAAACTGAGCACACGCAAGACACCCCTTTAAGTATAGGTCAAGGTCCTGTCCCATGGGTGGCCAGTATGTGACCTCTCACAAGATTTCTAAAGTTGTATGAAACCCCCTATTTACAGCACTGGCTGCGTCATGGGCGTGACTAAATATCGGGCTTCAGAATGAGGTAGGTATCACCCACTGGTCACATCCAGATATGGATCTCTATACCAACAAACTGTCTTGGATTCAGAACATTTTTGAAAACTTCATCAAGAACCGAAGACCCTTTTTCCTGATATAATCATATTCTGTCAGAGAAAAATTCAATGGGTCTTCAATATGTCTATAAAATTTACCAATAATCGGGTCCTCTTTTTGTGCCATAATCAAATCAGCATCTGGGGTTTCTTTACTCCACTGGGCAGTTGAGGGTTCATTTTGGGCATGTGTTTGGGACCTGGTGACAGGTGTGACCTGAATTTCCACCAACAGAAATTCGGTTTCTATGAAATCCCCGGGGATGGCTCCGGTTTTGGCCAACTGGTCATACAAATCATTTCCAGTTTTGTCTGGTCCCTCTATTTTGGAGTGACCTCTGATCTTTTTCCAATAGATGGTCATCTCATTAGAGATGACCAGATCATCACTTGCTTGGATTAATTTCCCATACTTGAACGCTGTTATTCTCACACAGCATGCCTTGATTTTTCCAATTAATCAGGTGCTCCACAAACCCATTCCTGACATAATCTAACTCAGTGATCATGACCAGTTCTTTAAGTTGGTGTTGCACAGCAGTGAGGATGGTTTGATGTACCACCATCAACTCTGCCACCAGACTACTTCGGGGACCTATTTTGTAGCAGAGGGCTCTGACGGATCATTCACCCAGGTGTTCCCAATGCCAGCCACTAGTGCTTTTGCCCTGTGATTATCAACATGGTAGGATCACCCGTCCACATAACCTGTGTTGCCTGCTCTATGTCAAACTCTGTTTGCCTCACATGTTCCATTGATTTTTCATTTTCTATCCTCATGTCAGTCAGTTCCTGAGAACATAACTCACTTTTCTCCATGTACGTCCATAAATGATGCCATTCCTGAAACAGGGCACTTTTTGCCTGACACAATTTGCTATTCTCTTCCCTGAGTTGTTCTCTCTGTTTTTTCAAAGTGTTGACATTTTGGTGCATCTGATCGAATTCACCCTGGGATTTGACTTCCCTGATGACTAGCTGGCTATTTTAAGCTTTCAGTTGTTTAATCTGAATTTGAAATTTGAAAATGTCCTCCAAACGGTCTCTGTTGTGCAAAACCCGCTCACGTAATTTTTGTTGACTCGCACTCAAGTTTTCAACACTTTCTTGATACTCCTTTTTCAGTGCAGAAAATTGAGCCTAACGCTCTAAATGTGCTTGGTTTGTGTCACTACCTCATCTTTTAGCTGCTGAATAATATTTTCTAATTCCAACTCTGAATTTTGTCTCTGTTGCGTTTTTTCCTCTAATTGTTTCAACTCTCTCTGTGCTTAATCCAAAAGCTCAGATTGCTTTTACTTTTGCACAGAGGCTACACTATCCTGGTATCTTTCTTCCATGATCATCATATGGAAGTACATATACATGCTGTGATCTGAGCCATTTTAATTTGCTCATCTCTGCTGGTCCGTGTCATATAAAAGTCTGTCTGGGCCTGATGTAACAGCACATTATCCTACCACATAGCAACATTTGCAAAGGTAACTTCCTGCAACATTCTAGTTTGCTACATGTCCATGCTCCTGTTCTACCCATTCACCTTAAATAAACAATTTGGATAGAAGGTGCTTCTTGCCATATTGATTTCTACGGTGCTCATTCTGAAATGTGTTCTGCACCTCATATGCTCTCTATGCAAGGGAAGAATCTCAATCCTGTTCCTGCTTAGTTTGTACTTGCAATGACAACTCAAGTCAACACTTTTATATAGAGACCACCCTGAAACCCAGCTTACAGGTCGGAATGGTGCCTTCACAATGCAACACAACTTTTGAACCACAGAAATGCACTAACACCTAAATTAATAGTCTGCTGCTACTGCACTGTCACGAGTTGAAACTCTCAACCAATCTCTGCATGAGCCACTAGTTTTGTCGCGGTTTATTACATGGTTACACTCAACTCAGGGAGTTCCTTTCCGCCCAATGAATGTGGTGCACAACTAATCACTATGATTTTGATTCAGTTTCTATTTGATCAGGCCTCCAACCCGTCTCGCGCCCAACCCCAACAAATACCCGGTGCCACAATGGACTAGAAACAAGGCTGGTGTGCATTAAGAATATATGGATTTATTAATTTATTTAAACCAAATTTGACAAACAGACGAACATCAGCCACCAGTACTATGGCAACACCTGAAAAAAAATGACTTCTGTAAAGCCACCAACACATAGATAATACTGAGATATGCAGTTGCAATTTCTTTTTAAATCACCCACCAATACCAAAAAAGAACAATTCAAGATACACAGTGATTGCTGATTTGGTGGCAGAGCGTGGGAACACAATGGGAAAACCGTTTTGATATTCTGATAAAATGCACTTTTTCTTTAACTGATCACCACAGATGCAATATGAGGGAAAGGAAAACAGGGGGAAAGGGGAAAACTTGTTTTTCCACAGCTAAAATGAAAGGCAAGTCTTTGTGGTTTTGGTCAGAGCACAATGTGAACAAAGGGGCAATTTAGTTTTGCACCCTGCACACATAAATGGAAACAGGGTTTTGGGAATAATTTGTTTGGCAAATCTTTATGTCTGTATCAGTTCAAAACACTGAGAAGTGCTTGTTGGTTTTAAATGCCAACAAAACACATCCCGTGATATCTATAGGGGAATTAATTGATTTACTTTAATGAAATATGCTAAGGATCTACACAGACAAACAGGATATTTTGCTATAGGGAAATAACTAAAACAATGCTTGAAAATACAGGGCCTACACAATCTATGGCTTTTGGGGATAGTTTTACTTATAGGAGAGGCCTTGGAATGAGCATCAGGGGACAGCAGGGCACATCTGGGACAGCAAGGGTGTCAATCAAGGATAGTCGCCTCTGAATCTTCCAAGTGGTCCAAGTCAGCTTCTATGTCTCCTGGTTCCGGTATCCAATGCATGATTT
Source organism: Ambystoma mexicanum (assembly GCF_040938575.1). Taxonomy (NCBI): domain Eukaryota; kingdom Metazoa; phylum Chordata; class Amphibia; order Caudata; family Ambystomatidae; genus Ambystoma; species Ambystoma mexicanum. Next base: position 52,362,110 of record NC_090932.1, read on the forward strand.
AGGGCCTCTCTGCTTGGAAGTTTCACAGAAGTGTTCAGCAGTAGGTTGCCTCCCCGAATAAGTGAAAAAGCCCAGTTCTAATGGAAACTGGTCTACTTATAGGGCAAATGACATGGATTCGCGCGAAAGGGATTTATTTATTTATTTATATTGAAATTTGTAAAGCACACCCAACCCAGAGGCATCTGGGCGCTGTTCTTGAAAAATAAAAAAACAGAATAGTTACATGGTTGTATATATACAGAGGCATAAATGTAAACAAAGGTGCATTACAACGTCAACTTAAGTTGCAGTGATCATTAGTTGGTGACACCATGCTGATGAACTCCTCTGAGTTGATCATCTCTATTAACTCTTCTAGGGATTTGTTATTGGTACAAAGGGCTACAGTGTTTTTGACACATTCACCAATTTGGAGGGGGGTTTCTCCTGGTTGAATCTAATGACCCTAAATGTATGCTGATGAAAATTATAAATTTGTCTGACTCTTTTCAAAAAGCCTTCTCAGATGGATACAAAGGTGGCTCCCTCGGCAGGATTAAGTAGTTTTTAGTTCACCTTTCAACAGAGGAGCCAAATAGCACCTTTTAAGGTTCTCTTCTTACCCTAGTTCTTCACCTATGCATTTGAAATCAAGAAAAAGTCCCTAGATCTTCGCCTTCTAGGTATGGTTGAAGTACCTCCTGTGGTAGCAGGGGTCTAGCCTGCATCTCAACCAATTTTGTAACATTTTCTTGGATCCTAGCTTCAACCTGCATTCGATGGGCCGCCAACTGGGCTATGACATTACCTAGGTCACCATTTCTTCTGGTGGGGTAAGGGTTCCTTCTGTGCTTTTATCTGAATCAGAAAAACAGTTCTCGACTCCCTCAGATAAAGTTTCAGAGTCATCTGATTTTTCTGATTCTTCTGAGTCTGATTCTGCCAAAGGGCTTGACATTGGTAGGATGCTCTCTAAACCTGATGGCACCACAACTGATGGCACTGAGGTACCAAAAAAAAGGTACAGGAGCGGGGAGTTTAAGGCACTTGGTCTAATAAAGGTAAAGGCTTGTCAAACTTTCAGTATTATTCGATTCCACTGTTGTATATTATAATGGGAGAGAGGAAGGATGTCTAATAATACTTAAGTTTTAAAGAATAGATCTTGGTCACCAGTCAGGACACGTAGTTGAAAGGGCAAAACCTCTTTTAGTGTGGGTACACGGTCAGAGTCGAGGAGTTCAACGATTCTATTTTCCCCTTCTGGTGCTACGACAATTATCAGCATGGATTTCAATTTTTATCAGTTGAATCACATCTCATTCCTGACACCATATGTAATGAAGGCATGGTATCAAAGTAAGACAGACACAAGTGACCATAGTTCATGGTTGTTTATTCAATTTTATCAAAGGTGTGATAAACACATATCGAAACCTAGATCTAAGCTGGGAGCAAGCGACGAGCATCAAATAATAATAATGCAGTCCTAGTGGAGTCTCATCAAAATAAAAGTGCCTATACTAAAACTCCCATCGGCAATCCTTACTGCTAAATTACAAAATGTGTGGGGTAATGTTCATAAAAATAAAGTAATGTTCACAAAATGATAAGTCTGGATGTTCAAGCCGTTGGCCTCCCTTCCCCACATGTTCAGCACGGGAAAAAGCCTTTCACTCGAGCATAGCACACTCTTGGGCTTCTTTGGCACGAGAACACAGTTCTATTAAACGCTTCAGGGCCTTCTATGCCCAAGTCTCTTAAGTTATCAAAAGTCTCTTGATCCAGAAGGCCTGATGTATCAAACAAATGGAAAAGTTCCTTTTCAAGTATTCAAGTAGGGCGATTCACTCTTTAGCCTGGATTCGCCTCAGCCAGGCTCAGGTATCTTTTCTACCACAATCTTTAGTTTGTAACCCCCTCTTCCATGCTCAGATCCTCTTCTCCAAAGCTTATAGAATATCTATTCGCTGATGACTCACGGTTAACCCTGGATGCCCCTCATTCGGGCTCAGATCCCTTTCACACAATTAGTCTCCCTCAGCCGGGCTTTTTACAACCAATTACAGTTCATATTAGCTATCGAAGACTTTCAAATGTGCACACGGTTTGGCTTGACCCATTGCAGGACCACATTGATTTCAAAGTTCATAATTTGAACCTCTCAGTTGGATGCCTAACAGAGACCTTCCAAAGAACACCCTTTTGGGTCTGACCACTCTGTAAATGGCATCTATCTTGGTTTCAAAAGTTCAGTCACTCCTTGGATATTCAATTATATTCATGTTGCTCATCACATACGCCTTACACTCTGTTCTTTGCAGATTTCTTCATACAATGTTGCCACTTGCAACCTTTTTCTAACACAAACTGGTCTGCTATCAGTCCCCCCCACTCACTGGCTGTGCTGACTTTACTGGCGTGTCTTTGTTGTAGGAACCAAGGACAGTACCACAGCGGCAATCGCTCCTCCCTGCCTCGGCTATCGATTTGAGACACAATGAACCTTTCTTCAGCTTTAATTCCAGGTCTTATGTTTCTTATTCTTGAGATCTCATGAAAGTAGCAGTTTTCTTCCAAGGGCATTTCCCTGCTTGCAACCCTTTCTGGTCTTGCCGTCTTTCTCCTTGTGTTAAACTGCCATCTCGGAATTGCTGCTTTCTCGTGTGTTTCTCCTTGCTCACAGTGTGCTTTCGTGCTCTGCCTTTTATCTGTGTGGGGAAATGTGATGGAAGTCAGGTGTGTGTAATTATCAGTAATTGCCTGACTCTGCCTAGCCCTTGTGTTGGGACATGTCAGGTCTACGGCTCAGGTTTTAGTCATTTTTCTCTCATAGTGTGCTGTCTGAGAAACAGTGCGTTTGTGTCGGGAAAGAGCGGGATGTTGAGTTCCTAAGTACCCGACCTGGTAGGATGGGAAAAAGATTTTGTAAGGAACGGGATACTGCGTCTCACCATCCGGTGTCCCAATTCCACTCCCAGAGGACCCCTCATCCAGGTGATCCTCCCACACTGGTTCACCTCTAGGGACTGGATCCAAAAGCGATGGCGTGTCCTGATTCCCGGGGGCTTGTGGGTGAGACACCTTCAGGTTTCTCACAACACACACACAGTTCTTTATTGTGCCTTATCAGTAGTGTATGCAACCCTGAAAGAATGTGCCCTGCAAGTCCAAGAGAGGGCTGGAATGGATTTTTGAAGAGTTATCCGATTACAAAGGGGGGGGGCTTTTGGCCTCTGCTGTCCAGATCTATGCGTTATAGTAGCTCAAAACCCCCAAACCCCAGACACAAGCATTTGAGTACACTGCCCAGCCCAAAACCCTGGCCATAAAGTTGTAAATGACCAATCGATCAGGAAGATTAGAGAGCAGGGGCGTGCTACCCCCACCAGCAGTTAATTTGATTTGTGCTGAGAGGCGCCAGGGGACGAGGTAACAAATGATTGCTGCAGATGGGAAAGTTGTGGAGGGGCCAACGTGTCTTGGGAAGAAGTGGGGGTTCATGTAGTTCTGCAAAGTTATCATGACCTTGAAAGTAGACACCTCGCTTATGTCCTTGGTAACTGGTGCACTATAGAGCTATGAACTAATGAATTGTGTAACCAAATTAGCAATAGTCTTTGTGCTTGATGATGGAAGAACGAGATCCCCACTTGGAAGAAGATGGACAGGAGATGATGGGACCAATCGCCTGGCATCCCGTATGGAGCAAGCTGTATGTATATAGGGTTGCACCAACCAGCGATCTGGATTTATAACCTATATGATGTTCGTCACTGATGATGCTGTGTACCTTTATAACCCCTTGCTTATGCTGTTATTGTCAGAGCACTTCATGGAAGCAGATCTCGTCGCTGGCACATACTTGTATTTTTGTGAGACTATTCCTTGTTTTCCTTTCAAGAGGTGTACTTGGCATTTTTCCCTAGTGGGTTGTATTGTTTCTGGTGTGAGCGTTAAGGGGTTACTCTACACAGTCCTAGTCCTAGTCACAGTCCTAAACAGTCCTCCGCCCTAATCCCCCATCATAGTCTTCCCTCCCTAGTCTCTCCAACCCGTATTTCAGTCACAGTCTCCACATCATGGTCTCTCTGCCGCAGTCTTTGCCTCAAGTCTCTCAGTCATTCACAGCCTGTTTCTCTCTCTTCCACCTGTGTATAGCTTCATCAATCACATCTTCTTTTCCCCCTACATATGTACATCTTTATCTCTCTTTCTCTTCCCTTACCTCCCTCTGGCTGGGGAGAGTGATGCCGGTCACAGTGTCAATGGCGCAAGAGAAGGGCAAGCTAGAATTAATGCCTACATGTGTATGTATACCTTTATATGTTATTTTTGTTGAGATACAGTTCCTTCTTCTTTGGTGTTTCTGGGAGAACAGTTTCCTTCCTCTTTGGTTGTTCTGGGAGATAGGCATCCTTCCTCTTAGAATGTTCAGGGGGATATGTTTCCTTACTCTTTGGCTTTTCTGAGAGGTAGGTTTCATTCCTCTTTGGTGGTTCTGGGAGATAGGTTTTCTTCTGGGAGACGGTTGCAGATGTTTCGTCTTTGGGCTGGGAAGATCCGGCAGCTAAGTTTTGTCTTCTTGCCTCTGTCCCTTCACAGGTGCATATCAGAGAGGATGGGAAGGGATGCCGTATGGGAATAATCAGTCAGCAGAGACTACCAGCTCAGTCAATAATAGTCACGTGATGACGGGAACTTCAGCTTGCATGTTCTTGGCACTGAGCAGGTTATTTTTGGAATGGTACAAATTCATGCCTGTAAATGTCACACGAACTCCACGTTTTTATATGTTTCATTGGACTGGCTGGAAGTATTACACTGAGAGGGTTACAGCGCCTTATCTTTTGAAGTTCCACAGACATCTTCATCAGATGGTGGTCATTCATTTGCCTTGGCAGGGAGAAGCAAAAACAAAAGACAATCCTCACTTTAAACTCTGTTGTATGCAGGAAGAGAATGTGTTGTATGCATGCTACCATCAAACAAAGCATTCAGGAATTGCAGTGCAACCCTCTACTGTAACATTGAAAAAGCAGTGTCTCTTATTTTCTAGTGCATTGCACCACACAGAGTCTTTACTGAGGGAAAGGAAAGCCCAGATTGCTTTTTGTTACACATTTGCACTGTGACTACCATCTGATGAAAATGTGTGTAGGACTTTGAAAGCTAATGTATTGTGACATCACGCCATGATACTTTGAGTTAGTTGAATACATTGTTTCGATTTGTGAGTGAACACTGCATTTAGCGTCTCCTTTCACAGATTGAGCAAATGCTTGTTTTCAGTTTAAGTAATCAGGTGGCAGTAAAGTGCCACATATTAGCCAAAACTATTGCATTGGAGTACAGCTAGGAGACAGATGACATGTGACAGGGTGCACACAGCTTGTGGGTGTTGTTTTGTAATTCACTCACCCATTGATGACCCATGGACATGATAATCCCTATGGCCAGTCCCATCCACTACCTGCCCCTACCATCCAAAACGTGTTCTACTGGGATGTCTTTGGGCTAGCTCTATCAAGGAATTACCTCATAAATTGGCATGCCAGTGTTATTTCTAAGCAGCCTGCTGAGAGTTAATGCCTTAATTGCAGCTGTATACTTGCTACTGATGGAATTAAAATACGTTAAGTGTGTCTTTAGTCACTTGATTTACATCTGTTCTGTTCACTGAACTCCTGTTATAAACAAACATTGACTTAGCGAACAGTTTGATCTTGTGTTTAGGTACTAGATAGGCATTTGCCAGGCGCTGCTATCATATGCCAAGGTAATCACACTATTTGCCACCAATTTTATAGCCAGGTAGAACCATTATTTATTTCTTTCATTTATTGCATTTGTTGCGCACCCAAACCCAAAGGTATCACGGCTTTGGTTGCTTTGGAAGATTAACTTGATGCAATCTTAGGGTTCTGGTTACATACATTCGGGTCAGATATTAATAACATTGTCAGTTTTAGGGTTCTGGTTACATACATTCGGGTCAGATATTAATAACATTGTCAGTCTTAGGGTTCTGGTTGCATACATTCGGGTCAGATATTAATAACATTGTCAGTCTTAGGGTTCTGGTTGCATACATTCGGGTCAGATATTAATAACATTGTCAGTCTTAGGGTTCTGGTTGCATACATATTTACATTCTGTGTCAACAAATTATTAACATTGAGGGTTTCGATTAAGATCTTAGTCAAATTTGTCAAAGAGCAAGGTTTTGATCATTTTCTTAAAACGGTGGTGTGATTGCTCATTTCTAATGTGACCCGGTAGCTTTTTCCAAAGCGTTGGTGCAGCTACTGTGAAGCCTCAGCCTCCCGCCCTTTTGCTCTTGTAACGAGGAATGTCCAGGTCAATGCTGGAGCATGATCTTAAGGTTCGAGTGGAAATCTTTTGGGTTACACTGTTGTTCAGATAGATGGGGGCATCATTAAGGATACATTTATCACTAGTGATCAAGGCCTTAAAGAGGAATCTCGATTTGACAGGGAGCCAATGAACTTCTTTCCTAATATGGGAGATGTGATAATTCCGTTTTAAGCCAAAGGCCACATGTGGGGCTTTATTCTGAAGTAGTTGCAGTTTGGCAAGATTGGTAGTTGTGGTGCCTAGTAGAAGTATGTTGCAGTAGTCTAGTTTTGAAAGGATGAGTGATCTTGCTAGGATGAGGCAGTTCTGGAGAGTGAGGAATTGTTGGCTGAGTGAGATAAGTTTCATGGTAGAGACAGTGGATGAGGACAAGGCATTGATGTGCTTGGTCATGGAGAGGTTAGCATCTAGGTAGACGCCTCCTGGAGTTTTTACTTGATTCAAGACAGGGATGGATGTGCCATCAATATTTATGGCAGAGTAGCTCTTGTCGAGGGATTTTAGGCGGTCATGAGTCCCTACCATGAGGATCTCTGTTTTCTCGTCATTTAAGTATAGGCTATGAGTGGCCATCCAGTTTTGGATGCTTGCATAGATCTTGTTAATGGTGGCAGTGTCTTGTTTGTGGTCACCAGTGATGGAAATCAGTATCTAGGTGTCATCGGCAAAATTAGTATAGATGACGCCGATGGCGTCCAGTGCTGCAAAAAGGAATTTGGTGTATATATTGTACAGTGTAGGTGAGAGGCACGAACCTTGAGGGACACCTCGCTGTACTGTGATAGGGTCAGAAGCCTCATTCACAATAAATACTCTGGAGGTTCATTCCGATAGGAATGATTTCATCCATAGGGTGGCTTCTGGGAAAAGTGGAAGTTTTCTGCCAGAGCATGGCACAGGATGCCGTGCTCTACCAGGTCGAACGCCACTGAAAAGTCAAGCAAGAGTAAAATGCCTATGTTACCTGAATCTCAGATGCTGTCCATCTGGATTTTTAGGTCTAGTAATTCTGTTTCTGTACTATGTTTGGGGCGGAAACCTAATTGTCTAGCTCCTAACAGGTGATTGCTTTCCAGGTAATTTTGGATTTTAGTCTAGGCTACTCAATCAATTACCTTCAGTATGAAAGGAACAATATTAACGTGGCAATAGTTGGTAGGTATGGAGGGATCAAGAGAAGGTATCTTGAGTAGTTGGGTTACCCAGGCAGATTTGATGCCGGGCGGGACTAAGTTGGAGGAAAAGGAGGCATTGATAAAATCAGTGATAATGGGCACCAAGCGGGTGCAGAGCGTTTGACCAACCGGGCGGAAAAGCTGTCACCTTTGCAGTTGGAGGGTTTAATGGTGGCGATGGTAGCCAAAACCTGCTCTTCAGGTACTTTGCTAAATTTGAATTGGGATGCAGAGGTGATGGCGTTGGCGGTAGGTAAGTGAGAGGGCATACTTTTGCAAGCTACTAAGTTTCTTTAGTTCTTTATTTTCTCTTGTAGTGTGAGGGTTTTGTGTGCCAATGCATTTTGAATGGTGGTACACCAGGCTTTGTCTGAGTGGGCGAATGCTTCAGTGGAAATGGGTGATTCTAATTCCCTAAGTATGGAAAATAGTTCTTGACAACACATTAGTAATGCGGGTGGTTTTGAGGGAGTTTGGTTTGTGAGATACCACTGTCGATTTGTACGTTTTTATAGCTGCCACAAGTGCAATGGCTGTATCATTGGAAGGGTTCTTTTAGTGAAGGTGCTCCTGTGCTCTTTTGTTTCAGCGTAAGAGTATGAGTTCTTCACCAAACGAGAAGTTCACTCTATTTGTTTTGTGTGGGGTTTTGGAAGTGAGTGGGGTACTATGTCGAGGGTAGTCTTCAGACATGTGTGATAAAGAGTGAAGATACTGTTGGGGTTAGTGTCGGAGGGGGGGTGAGTCTTGAACGCGTCTGCAAGTATGGGGTGAGATTTCCTGCTCTGAGCTTCTGGGTATTTCTGATGGAGATGGGTCTATGGCTGGTAGGTGGTGGAACATTTGCCTTCATTGTGAGGAGGTCAAATCGTATTAGGAAGTGGGTGGACCAAGTAACTTCAGAGATGGATTCTAAGTTTATAGTTACATTGGATGTCAGAATCCAATCGAGGATGCTTCCTGTAATGTGAGTGGGAGAGTTGGCAATTTGTGTGAAGTACATGTCATGGAGGGTAGAAGTGAGGGCAGTGGCTTTGTGGTCTAGTTTATCAGCAAATCCAAGTTTAATATCTCTTAATATAATTAATTTGGAGAGTGGTTTCAAGGGAGGAGTGATGAGCAGATAGATGTCAAGTTCGGGTCTGTTAGTGTTATTAGGTTGTCTGTAAATAAGAAGGAAATTGAATGTGGTTTTCGGGTCTGTAGTGAGCTTCAAGAGGAAGAGTTTGTATCCTGGAACAGGGTCTATGGGGCAAGGTCTAAGCTGCATAGAGGTTTTGGAAATCATTGCTACTCCACCCCCTATGTATCCTGGTGGTCTGCCCTGAGGATAGTATAATGGGGAGGGATGGTTAAATCAAGAGATGGGCGCTGGGTGTAGCCATGATTCCGTAATAGCTAGGAAGTCTAGTTGTTGATCCAGTAGTAGATTGTGGATATCAATGGAATGAGCTGCTATGGAGCAAGCGTTAATCAGAGCACCTTTGAGACTAGTGTTAGTGGCTACTGTGTGGGGGCAGGGTGTCAGTATCAACGGTGGTGGGGGCATCACATAGGGGGGATTCACTGTGTAGTAGTCTTGTGGCTGTATACACCAGTGTGGTGTTGCTAGTGTGGGATGCGGGCCGGTAGGTGTAGTGGTAGTTAAGCGGGTGTGTTGATTGTTCTGGGGTGTACGTGAAGAGAGTCGAGCTCGTCTGGCTAGTCCTAGTGCAGATGAGGTGCTATGTTGCGGGGCTGCTATTGTTCTGGAGCTGAGGTGCACACAACGATTTGTGCCAGTGCCCGGGACAGTGGGCACTAGCGATGCTGATGTGAGGGGTGAAGTGTGTGAGCAAAAAGGGTGGGTAAACGGTTTGATTATCTGTTTGGGAGACGGGGGGTTTACGGGTGGTAGTGGGATTGCGCTTGGTGGTCGTTTTGGCAAGTTTACATAAGGGTTGCTGGATCTGCGCAAAAGCAAGTGGCTGATTGGTTTGGGTGGGGGCAGGGAGCCCAAGTCTGGTGCTTGTAGCTAGGGTGAGCGCTATGGGACTAGCAGGGTGTTCAAGGGCTACCGAGACGCTGGGGTTAATAGCTGACAGCTGAGCATCAGAAAGTGGTGTATAGGACAGTACAAAAGGGGATACTTTAGGGAGGAAGGGGGTCAGGCATGGGGTAAGGAGGCACGGGCAGTAAAGGTGAGCGAGGCCATGTAGGTGCCAGCAGTGCACTGCAGTCCACTGGGCGAGCCTTGGTGTATCTAGTCCCTGTAGGCAGTGATTTCCATTGGTAAACCTGGCGGACAGCTGAAAGCACGCTGTCTTCCCTTCCTTGCTCTGTTTTCAGGTCTTGCCATTTGAAGTGAGGGGAGTATATTTATTGGCCTGGGCAAGGGCAAGTCGTGCTCATGGAGGCCACGTGCTCCATCGTCGAGGTTAAGAGTGGCAACAGCAACGGCCATCTTTGATGAGGTGAGGGTCGGTAATAGGTGGTCACCAACAGGGGATGCAAACTCTCTAGTTGATTTGGAAACCGTATGGCTCGGTAGTGCATGAAAAGCAGAATGCTGGCCTATGGCATACAGAAGGGGCAGTGTTTTAGTAAGCATATAACAACATACAGGCACATGGCATTACAGATTGCTAACATATCAGTGATAAGTATTCAGTTTACCTGCACTAGACATTATTATCAGGTGTATCTAGGTACATAATTGGTATTTATAATATGGATTACTTATAAAGCTACAGACGGTAAGGGGCTTAGGAGCATTCAGTGTCATGTATAGATACACCAATGGCTCACTCAACACATGGCATAAATAGGATCTGAAGGGCAGTGTGCACAGAAATAGGGGACTCAACCTGGAAGTCCACCCAAATGTGGTTGATCACAGGCACTTCCAGAAGCCTCAAAACAGTAGCATAACAAGATACAGATCTGCAAGTGTACAACTCGGATGTGATGGCTCGGGTATTACTGGGCATAACTGATCAATGAAGCATGGTAGTAGGCAATATATTACACAAGAGATGCTGCTGGAGTGTGTTTCTTCTAAGGGTACTACTGGAAACATGTAAACAATAGCATAAGTAATTGCTGATGCAGTGTTAGTGTAAGTGTATAGTCAAGGCCCCACCGATACCAGTCATCCATAGGACATAACAAGAGGTCATTGAGAAGGGCGCAAGTGGGTGCAGCGATCTTGGGTCGGGTTAGAGCAGACCTCACAACAAGCGGGGTCTGGCTCCTCAGAATAGCTTGAAAGAGCTAGGGAGAGGCCGTGTGTGGGCAAGACCACGTGGTGGGGAGTAGCCAGGTTAGGGTTATCAGTGTAAGCTAGATGGGGCCAGGTCTTCTTACCAATGTAATCAGGAAGGTCATGGGACTGTCTTTGAGTACATTTAAAGTAACCTTGTCCCTCAAGCTATTCGCTCCTCCAGCCACGCACAGGCAAAGACAGGGGCCTTTGAATCAGGGCCTTCATGTGCAGGGACCAGCTTACGCCTACCGGTCTCACTACTGGCTCTTTGTAGATTGCACAAGCCAGACAGCGTGAAGCGGAAACAGGATAGAAAGGATGGCAAATGCAGATCCCATGCCTACACAAATGCCAACAATGTTGGCTTTGCCAATGCTTGTTTGAAGTGTTTTGTTGAGGAAGTTGGTATTTTGTTTCAAATGTGACCCCTTGCATAGTACTCACATTTGGGTCTTGACTGGAGATGTTTGGTGTTAGCAAAGACGCGTCCCCAAAAATTTCAATTTTCATAGATTAGCATTATGAAATGGTAAAAAGACAAATGTTGGCTAGCCAATCGTGCATTAAAACACCACCCAGCGGCTTCTCTCCTGATAGCTGTCGGCCCCGGAAGGATAACAGAAGCAGGAAAAACGAAAGAAACAAGAATGAGGGCTGCAGATAATGAATGGGGGGTTTACAGGGGAATCAATTGGATTTCTTGGAAAAAAATGTCATTGCCAATTTGAGGCCATAATGGAGGGTAATGAAAGGAGGCAGTTTTCATTTTTGAAATGTGTTGTATTAAGGAGCTTTCTGCCAAGTGTATGGTCCGCATTCATCCCTGAGCTTTTTCTATCATCACTCCATGTGCTCATTACAGAGAGAACTACAGTAAAGATGAGGTCCGCAGATGCGAACATATGAAACACTTTGGAGGGAATGGAATTCTGTAAAAATGACCTCAGCTCCATTGAGTGCCCTGGCAATAGAAGATGAGCAGAAGTGCCTACCGGGGATATTCCTCGCAGAGACACCAAACACCCGGGGGTGTAAAATACCTTTATGTAAAATGCCAGCGCTTGGAAGCCTCATTATAAGTAATAAGGCGCTATACAAAACAATAAAATAAAAAACAATCGCCCCAACTCCATGCATCACATCATAGGCACTTTATGGGCTGGCATGAGACCACAGGAGCGTTTATGAAGCGCTTAGAAGCAATTGATTAAGCTCCGTGTGAGCTAAGTGAGGAGAACAGAATTAACTGTGAGGTCCTCTTGGAAAATCCACCTGCTTCTTGGCAATTCTCATGAGTTGGGGAAATCCAGGTCATTCGAGGGAAACTAGGGGAAACAGCCCATGTCAAATGTTAGCAAACTCCACACGTGCAGACTCTGAAAAGAGAGTATTTCTGGCCCAGGCAGAGCAAACAAGCTTTGCAGAGTCCCGGATTTTCAAGGAACTTAATGGGCCTTATGTTCCAGGGCTGCCTAAATTGCTCAGAGGAGACCTGTTATATGTTCACTTAGGTGCAAACAGGTCTTCTCTGTGCACTTTTCATTATTTGCACTTCATAGTGGAAAAGGGAGGTGTGATAGCAGGTGAACTTGCCTTCACGCCTTCCTTTTCCACTTTACAGTGCAAATTAAGTAAACACTGCCAGCCATTTGCCCATGTCAGGCAGCGCTCAAAGTGGATTCTGATGGAAATGTACTGCTTTTTGCTTGGAGTCCACAACATGTATGCCAGCAAGAACATTGTATTCGCACATAAATGCTGTAGCAAGGGGTAGGGGTAGCAAGGGAGACAACAGAGGTAGCAAGGGAGACCTCAGGGGTCGCAGCTGCAACCCCTGGCAAATCCAAAATGACATATCTGTAAGATGGCGGCAGCATTGGAGATTTTCTTGCATGTCCTCTCTACAGCATACACATTAATACAAACATGGTGTGGCGTAAAACTATTGTATCCATTTTTGATGGATGCATTTTACAAATACATGCATAAAATGATCAAAGGAATGAACCTGGATCCCCACTGTGTGTGCAGAGTAATTACGTATTTTTTATAAAGACATATCTTGTCGCTGTGCTATGTACTGCTTTTGAGTTGAGACAATTCCCATCCCCCAAACTGATCACCAGCCAATGCAATGCCTTATGCGACTTCTAGGTATAGTGTCGGTTACGCAGACCAGCGGCCTAAGGTGCATAATGGCAGACTAGCAGCCAAGTGCACTGAAGCCTACCACACTGCACAATCACAGTCCAGGAACCTGTGCAACAGCACAATCGCAGGCCATTGGCCTACCATGCTTCACACTAAAAAACAGCTATAAAATGCACAGCACTATCTCTAACCAACAGCCAGGCGAAATGGTGTCCAATCAAAGGCAGAGGTCAAGTGCACAGCCCAAAGGCAATCGGCCAAGTGCACTTCCCAAAGACCATCTGCCAAGTGCACTGCCCAAAGACCATCAACCAAGTGCACTGTCCAAAGACCATCTGCCAAGTGCACTGCCAAAGACCATTGGCCAAGTGCACTGCCAAAGACCATTGGCCAAGTGCACTGTCCAAAGACCATCTGCCAAGTGCACTGCCAAAGACTATCAACCAAGTGTACTGCCCAAAGACCATCTGCCAAGTGCACTGCCAAAGACCATTGGCCAAGTGCACTTCCCAAAGACCATCGGCCAAGGGCACTTCCCAAAGACCATTGGCCAAGCGCACTGCCCAAAGACCATCGGCCAAGCCATTGTAAGTTATCGTAAGAAGGAAATGCACTAAGGAGGGGGAAGGAAGAAGAGAAAGTTGTTATTAATTCTGTCCATACCTAAATGGTTAGGGAGCCTCGTGGCACCCCCTATGTATTGTAAACATAGGTTAGCTTACCAGTTACATAACCAAGATGGTTGGCTGGTACTCGGTGTGTCCTGTTGCGGGCTTCTGAGTGCTGCTCAGCTGAATAGCGAGCGGAGGGGGAGAATGAAGGGGGTTGAGCTATTCGTTGCCAGGTCAGGACTGGGGGCTTTGTGTGGGTTAGAAACTGAGGGTTGGGTGAAGATAGTAAGTAGCTGTGGGCATGAGCCAGGGTGGGTACAAGCAACTGCTGTGATGCTAATTACATGGAGACAGCTAATTAGTGGCTTTGTGGGTGGTTTCAAAAATCCATCTGCATTATTGGGTCAGCATGTATATTTTCTGTGGTCAACGATGGTGGTTGTTTCACCAAAAGCACTTGCGCACCTGCCCAAGTGGAAGATGGCACAGGTCTACTCGTTGCGCTGGGCAATGAGGCTAGGCTAAGTGGTTCTAGGCCCCAGATGTTCCGGGTGCTACTCAGTTCAGGATAAGCTGTACTGGTTGGTGACACTAGTTGGGTGTGCTTTACTGGAATGCAGTGGGAGCGGTGCGTGTTGTATCTCAGTGGGGGAATCCCTGGCCCCCACTGTGACACTCCATAAGCCCCGGCCCCCTCCGTCTCACAGACTCACACGGAGACGATGTACACTGCTCGGGCTTCCCAGGCGCGAATGCCGAGGCCGGGAACGCCCCTTTTATTAATATTGCATGTGGCGGGTGCAACGTCATGCCGCCGCGTGCGTTCCCTTTGGGGGGACAGCACCACACTCCTCCTTTTTCATGAGGACAAATAAACAATACCATAACACACTATACAACTCAAAATAACACAATGAACACACTAACCCCTTAACCCAAATAACTAACTTCCCAATAAGCCCCTTTATTCATAGCCGACCCCCTACCCCACTCAGCAGGTGTCACACTCACCTGTGTCTCTGCAGGAGCGATGGACGAGCCACCCTTGACCCCGAGTCTTCACTTCCCCTGTTTCACCCTGAGGAATACCTTGATCTTTAGTAGGGTGTGCACTCCATCCTGCATTCGCAGGGGCGCGATTCACTCATGTGATTGGTGCCAATGTCTGTAGGCTGAGTTCATATGCCAAACGCTGTTTTATGCCTTCACAGCGAGGCAGAGAGTTCAAGGTGCCAGTTTCTTCACTGGCTAGAAAGTCCTTCCCACAAGTGAACGTTGCGCGGAGAATGTTGAGTGTCCAAAGTTGTCTGTATTGTCTTTGTTTGACGGTATTTTTGTGGGTGAGTAGCGCTGCGTGTAGAAGCTAGCTGCTGGTAGGTTTGCCTTCAATTCAAGCACGCCTGGTAATCTCTCTCCCTTTCCCTTGCAGGAGAAATGATATGGGATTTGCACCTCGAGTCCGGGTTCAGCGCTACTGTAGACTTGATGGTTAGGTAAGTTTGCACAGAGGCTTTTGGTAAGCATGCACCGCGTAGAGAGAGAGAGCGCAGTGAAATAAGTGTCAGTGTTATTGGAGCAAGCGCAATGAATAATGTCTCTTCTTTCTTACAGGGGTTTGTGCGCTTGTGCAACTGACCTGGATTCCAGCGTCGAGGGAAGATTCGGTGAGTATGTGCAGCGTTACTGATGTGCGCGTGTTAACGCTGTTCTTCTTTGTTCTTACAGGTGCCGGTGTAGACGTCCCCTTTTGACTGGAGAATGCTGCAGCGTGGAGTAAGAACCAGCTAAGCTGAAGCTGAATGATCCGGAGCATATTAGCAGAAGTAGGATGATCCGGAGCAGGTAAGCAGAAGCAGGAGGATCCGAAGCAGGTAAGCAGAAACAGGATGATCCGGAGTAGGTAAGCAGATGCTGGCTGATCCAGAGCATGGCAAGTGTGTTGCTGATACAGCTCACAGTAAGCAACACGAAGCACTGGAAGAATCTTGGGTGTGCCCATATAGCCAGCCTCACCCAAACACTAGAGAGCTTATGAGTTATCATACACTTCCTGTTTGGCAACAGGAAGTGGGAACCAGGAAGTTACTACTAACACTAAGACGGAATGAAAGGAGGGATTTGTTATGGGTTCTTTGTGTGCCTATGCCAAGCCTGCCAAGCCTCCACCCAGCTTGCCCCTATGCCAGGCCTGCCAAGCCTCCACCCAGCTTGCCCCAACTACCTGCCTGGTACCCATGACAGCAGGTACCTCCATGTCAGGATCCTTCATGAGTCCAATACAAAGTCACTGAAGCAAGCAGGTTTCCCTCGCCCTGTCATCAGGGGGTACCTTCTGCTCGCCTCGGGGTTGGGGGTTACACTGTCGGCTGGCGTCCTCACCGGGGATCGAGGGAGGGGCTCGGCACCACTGCCTTCGTCGGGTATGTCCACACAGATCTGGTCTGCTGGTGCCTCAGCCCTGGGCTCCCCCAGCTTCTTGAAGAAGCTAACATTCCGGGTGACTGAGGCTCGGCCATCTGACCAGTCACCATGGACCCCTTGACTTCTATCACGTCAAGTGGCTCAGGTTCATAAGTTAGTGACAGTTTCCCGCGGGGGTGTCTGTTCCTTATCAGAATCTCATCCCCGGGCACGAGTTGTTGTTGTAGACCTCTCCTCTCATTCTCTTGTGCAGTTCTTAGTTGATGCTCCAGCTCCACCTGTTGCATGTCGATGACCTCCGGCTCCTACTCCCCAACTTCGGGTAGCAACCCTCTGAGGTAGAGGTCGAAGTGGGTGGGAGCGGTCGGGAGCGGTGCTCCTATACTTTTTCTTTTTCAGTTTTGCTGTTCTTATACTTTTATTTTAAAAAGAAACCATTCCGGAACGGTTTTGTTTTAAAATAAAAGAAGTTGAAGCTTGCACTTCAGTGCACTGCACTGAACATTCCCTTAAAAAGCAGGTGTGTTTGTTTGGGGGTTTGGACTGTGAGTGGGAGGGGGCGCAGCGATGAGGTTTGTGGAGAGTGGGGCAGACCGGCAGGGAACATAGCTCCACTACTTCTTTTCATACACTTTGACCACTGCTCTCAGGCATCGCTTGAAGAGGGCTTCGGCAGGGGCTACTCACGTTGAGGTGTGCGGGGTTGTTCTGTACACCCTCAGGAATTGGTAGAGCGCTCTCTCCAGACTCTGTCCTTGCCGATGCTCTATCCGAAAGACATTGTTGAGTGTGCGCATCATCCTTTCTGCCTCTCCTTTGGTGAGTGAATACAGGGGTGTAACCCCATATCCTTCCGTTAGGGCCTCAAAGCACTCTCCTTGAAATGGAGCCCCATTATCCGAACTGAGTACTGTGGGAAGACCATGGGCTGTGAACACCTTCTCCACCGTCACCACCATGTGCTCGAAAGCCACCGACTGGATGAACTCCACCTCCGAGTACCCATCCACGATCACCAGGAAGTGGGTCCCCTGTGAGGTGGACCCAAAATAGGCATGGACCACCTCCCAGGGCTTTGTGCCGTGTGGCATGGCCTCTCTGGCAGGCTCCCTCTGGGCAGGTGACGCTGCCTGACACCACACGCATGATGCGACATAGTCATCCATTTGCTTTTCTAGCTCGGGGAACCAGACTTTGAGGCAGAGTCGGGCTTTGGTCTTTGCTGCCCCTTGATGGCCTTGGTGTGCGAGGCTTATCATCTCCTGTATTTTCACTCGCGGGACCATGATCCAGACACCTCTGAGCAGCAGTCCTTTTTCAGAGAATGACAGCTTTTCTCGCACTTTCCACAGCTGCTCTAGGACAATCTTTGCTTCCTGTGTGCTCCCAGTTAGCGACTCCAGGACGCTCTTCCATGATCCTTGTCGCATGGCCACCTTTACTATGCAGAAGCACTCGTCGTTAGCCACTGCAGCTTTTAAATCTTCCACCAGCAGGGCATTTGGAGTGGTCGCTTCAACCATCAGCTGAACATGGTCACTGGCATCTTCTGCGCAGTTGTCATCTTCACTGCCCTGGTGACTCCCTCGATGGCAAGAGAGGTAGTCGGCCGCATTGTTTGCCCCTAGCTGATACACAAACGAGACCCCATACTCCAACAGGGCCAGCCTCCAACTCTCAATCCTCGCCGGTGGCTTTGAGGAGGAGCCAGCCAGGATCGGCAAGAGGGGCTTGTGGTCAGTCACCACGGTCACAGGCCTTCCCAGGATGTGAAGCCGGAAATGTCTGCACCCCCATAGGACAGCCAGCGCTTCTCGCTCTATCTGCGAGTATCGCTGCTCGGTGTCAGACACGGCCTTGCTGGCATAGGACATGGGGTGGATGCAGGAGTCCTGCCCCACTTGTATCAGAACCACTCTGAGGCCAAACGGGCTGGCGTCCACGACAATCTCAGACTGCAGGGCTGGGTCGAAAAAGGCCATTGTGTCTTCCTCAGTGAGGGCGCTCTTAATGTCTTCGAACAATGCCTGTTCCAATGGGCCCCAATGCCACGCCGTTTCCTTCTTGGTGAGAGACCGTAGTAGCTCTGACCTGGATGCAAGGTTCCTGATAAACAGGCCACAGTAGGTGACCATCCCCAGGAAGCTTCTCACTTCAGACACATTCTCAGGTGGTTTTGCGTCTTTGATGTCCTTCACCT
This sequence comes from Ambystoma mexicanum, assembly GCF_040938575.1. NCBI lineage: Eukaryota > Metazoa > Chordata > Amphibia > Caudata > Ambystomatidae > Ambystoma > Ambystoma mexicanum. The sequence continues at coordinate 52,380,272 of NC_090932.1, forward strand.
TCCTGGGGTCCGTAGACACTCCACCCTTCTTGAACATGAATCCAAAGAACTCTATGCTCGTCCTCAGGAATTCACATTTTTCACGGTGGAGTGTTAGGCCCAGTGACTGAAGCCTCTGGAAGGTATTTGCCAGTCTCTGTAGATGGTCCACCTCGGACTTAGCGAACACCAGGATGTCGTCACTGATGTTGAGAACACACTCTAGGTCCACCAGGGCCCCCCTGATAATGTTTTGGAATACCTCAGCTGCGGAGGAGACCCCGAAGCTGAGTCGCTTGTACCGGTACAGACCCCGGTGGGTCGTGAAAGTCGTGATGTACCTCGACTCTGGATGCAGAGGTACTTGGTGGTAACCTGCCCGCAGGTCAAGCTTTGAAGAAAAACCGGGCACCCTGCAGCTCTGCGATAATGTCCTCAATTGTGGGAGTAAGATGGCGTTCTCTCCTAATGGCTTTGTTGGGAAGCCTCATATCCACGCAGATCCTCACTGAATCCGGTTGCTTCGATTTCCTGGTAATCACAATTGGGGACACCCAGGGTGTCGGACCTTCCACCTCTTCTCTAATGTCCAGGTTCACCAGATTGTCCAGTTCTTTGTCCACCTGATCCCTCAGATGGAACGGCACCCTGCGGTGTTTGAGGCCAATTGGCTACACCGACTCATTGATGTGGAGTCGTACCGGGTCTCCAACCATGCAGCCAATCCCTTGGAAGAGTCCTAAGTACTTATCCAGGAGCGTTTGTATGCCTTCCACATACATAGAGTATGCAAAGTCCCAAGGCTTCCACCGCCACATAGCTCAGTAGGGTGTTTGTGCTAACTGGGGTGACAAAAAAACAGGCCTTGATTTCGGAAGTTCCATGCCCCACCCGAGCAACAAATGCACCATCCAGGGGAATAGGATGTGATCCCCCAAATGTGAAAATGCGCCCTTACGGGGTTAACAGTCTGGGGGGGGGCAGGGCATGGCATCATAATGCTGATGGGCCATAACGTTGATCGAGGCCCCTGTGTCCACCAGCACCGACACTGGAGAGTCATTTACATCCACAATGCATCTGGGCTGCCTTCGGCCCTTGGACTGGAGGGCATCAATGCTTGATACAAAGAAGATATTCTCCTCTTCCTCCTCCTCCTCCTCCTCATCGGGCTGGGCAGTTTCCTCCCCCTGATCCACTTGGGCAACGTTAGGAGGGCAAGACTGTCTGTAGAACCCAGACCGGACTGCGCCCCTCGGAACCATCACCGGCAGGGACGCTCTGCACACCCTTTCAAAATGGTCCATCACACCACACCGTCCACATGGCCTCCCTGCAGCTGGGCATTACCCGGGTGGTGCAGGTCGTACCCGCACTTCTGACACGCTTCCCCTGGCTTTCTGCCCCTGTCACGGATGTTACCAGGCGGTCTTCAGGCACCTCTGCCACCCCGACCCACTGCACACACTTCTTCTGATTTGGCTGCATGGGACCCCGCCTCCATCCGTGACGCACGTACCTCAGAACCTCCTGGCAGCGGCCCAGTTCCAGGATGTGGGGAAGGGTGATTCCAGGTTCCCTTAGCACCTGTCTCCTCAACTTGCCCGAGGAGCACCCTTGGATCAGTTGATTTCTGATCATGTCATCGGCGTTGTCCCATGCGCAGGCCACGGAAAGTCTCCTGAGGTGACCATGAAATGTGTCAAGGGTCTCGTCCTCCTTCTGTTTGGTGGAGAGTTTCACAAACCTCTCATAGTCCGCATTGGCCAGAGGAAGGAAATAGTTCTGCAGGGCTACCTTTGCTGCCGTATATGTGTTGTCCATTGGCTGAAGAGAGTCAAAAATCTCATGAACCACTGGGCCGGTGGCATACAGTAGCGTGGCCAGCCTGGTGTCATCGCTGGTTTCCATGGTGGCCCAAAAATACATGTCCAGGCGATCAACCCATCTCCTCCACCTGGGCCCCAGGCTGGATGGGGGGCCAGACATGTCAAACTCGGGTATGGATGGTAGCGCCGCCGGAGTCCTCATCTGAGCCATTGCTCGAGGTTGGGGTAGTGGGTTAGCTTGTCTTGTGGAACAGACTGGTCCCTGTCCTGATTGGCCTGGTCATTCATGGGTTAGAGCACACAGGCACCCCTTCTTCATGCACAGTGGCCGCAACTCACCCAGCCAGCTTGATCTTTACCTTCCTCACCAGGATCACAGGCCTCGAGGCCAGCTTGATCTTCAAAAACCCCCACCAGTCTTTCACCAGTGTGCAAATGCACTTACCAGCCTCTAGCCGTAGTGTTGGTCCAGTGGCCAGCTGTTGGTGTCCAGTGAATGAGGATTGTCCAAAAATTGAGTCAGTGAAGCCTAGGTAAGGAGACACAGAATAGCAGGCATCCTTCCCAGGACTTACACTTCACTCGGTGAAAAGTGTCCAGAAATCACAAAAAGATGCATAATTTTGGCATATCCATGTAGCGATAGCAGTCAGCTATCAAATGCTCCAGAAATTGTGCCTGGATGGCACTGAAGGGCCCCACCGGAGCTCTGAGAAGTTCCCCGTATCAGGGGACAAAATGGCCACCACCACGTGGGCTGCCCTTCCCCCTGTGCGTAAAATGAGAGATGTTCTCCCTCGTTCGGTGAAAAAATGTGCATAAAGAATCACTGCTGGGACCGGGCGTAGCGTTAGCCTTGTCGCCACTGTTGTATCTCAGTGGGGGAATCCCTGGCCCCCACTGTGGCGCTCCGTAAGCCCCGGGCCCCCTCCGTCTCACAGACTCACACAGAGACGAGGTACACTGCTCGGGCTTCCCGGTCGTGAATCCCGTGGCCTGGAATGCCCCCTTTATTAATAGTGCACGCGGTGGCATGCAACGTCACGCCGCCCCGTGCATTCCCTTAAGGGGACAGCATCACAGTGCGTTTGAGATACCGAAATTCATTTGAAACGTGAAGGGAGAGTGAAGAGTGCACATGGGGCGACTGGCTTGCGGTGATCTAGGTGTTGTGTGGCAGCCCAGAAAGAAAGGTTGAAGTCGAGGGGGCCGCAGCCGAAAAGTGCTGCAGGGAGGTTATTAGATGGGTGCCAGTGGCGGGCAGTCATGGAAGCGATCGCGGATATGTCTGAGAAGGTTGTGAGTGCCGTGCATGGGTCATGCAGGCAAGGTGTTCCGGTGGGGTGAGGGGGAAGTGACACAATTCTGACAGTGGAGGAGAGTGCGGGGGATGGGTCATTCAGGCAAGGTGTTCCGGTGGAGCGAGGGAGAAATGACGCAATTCTGACAGTGGGGGAGAGTGCGGTGCATGGGTCATGCAGGCAATGTGTTCTGGTGGGGAGGGGGTTGTGGTTGAGAATCAGTGGAAATAGGACTGCATGTCCATGTGACACAGGGAAATAAGGTGCTTTAAAACACCGACCACGCTGGCTTTACATTTAATATTGCAAGTCTATTTATACAGCTTTTGTAGCTGTTAATGATTGCACTATATATGAGATTTTGTTTTTTATTGTTCTTTCATCTTTTATTGTTTTCTGAATTTATATTGTGTATTTTTATGGCGCTATGACTCCAGAATTAAATCATTACAAAGAAGAATCTGGAAATCACCTGCCAACCCCTGCATGGAACATTGGAGAACACGGAAACCCTTTGCAGATGTTTAATGGCGAGAGCACTTTAAAGTCAACAGGGAGAGTTGCATATGTTTGGTAACATGTGGTTTCTCATACGAGGAGTAAACTGCGTGAACTGTTCGAATGGAGATGAGTTAATTGCCGGTGTTAAGATGGATTTCTGAAATCTGCCCCCCCACCCGGTGGACATATTGTAGCTTCCCACCCTAGCTATAGTGAAAAGGGGAACTCAGAGGTTAGCAAAACTCAATCAAGGTAAGCGTTGAGAGTGGTCAAGGCTTAGTCTCAGGAGAAAGTGAATGGGTCTGGGCCACAATGAATTCACACAGTGAAGCACACGACAATTCAATTTAGACAGATATGTATAAAACTACTATATTCATTCTAGGACCATTAACACACACGAGAAAATTATTAAATAAGCAGGTATTAATATCACACAATACCCAATCATCAAGCAAATATACAGTCACCTTTAGGTTTGTAGGAATGCATACAATAACTGAGACCAACCACTAAAAGAAAGTAAGTAGTGATAGAGTAGAATGAAACCAGTTCACAAGTCATGTACCCTAACTTTATAAATCAAATCCCAATGATGTACGGGGCTTTGTACCCAGAAGTCACAACACTTCTTCTTAGGAGAGGGGACTGATGTAGGAAGAGTTTCCTTCTGGTGCTGAAATGTTCCAGAAGATATTCAACAGCATTATAGGTCAATAGGTCAATAAAACTGTATTCCTATCTATGGGTGTAATGATAGAGAGGATGAGGGGACAAGTCCACCAACTTGTGTGGCATGGCTTTTTGTCTAGACCATCATTTGGCAGGGGCAGGACATGGTCGGGGGTCGCATTGTGGCTGCCACATCAATTAAGTAATTGGACAGTGCAAGCCTGGCTTGGGCATCCGGGCAGCCTCGCATTGTCTCATTACATAAAGCAGGCAGCCATGGTGCAGCACGCTGGCAGGTCCAGGGCTGAGATGCCATGCGTGGCTCAGTCTCTCACCATGGCTGGCCTGACTCAAAGTCAGCTGCCACTGTCAGGGTGCTGCACTCCACTGATCCTATCCAGAAACTCTATCCTATAGCTGTAATCCCTCTCTTTGGGGCTTCCGCCCAACAAGTCCCATGGGCTACACCCTTGAGGATCACCCAGAGGTAGTACTCGCAGCAACTTCTTGCCCCCACCCAGAGCTCATTTTCCCATTGTCCAGCACCTTCAGTCTTTTCCTGCGGGACTAGCCAGCCCTAGAACCCATTTTTTTAGGGGGCCTACAAATACATTGAGCACACCGGAACAATCTGTTAAGACCTCCAGTGCTGGTAACACCCCAAACTCTTTTTTTTAGGTACCTGCAGTAGTGTTCTACCCCTTGGGTTTATATGAGAAAGGAACTGCTGCAGCATCCAACCTAAGAGCTCATCCCTACAAGTCCCATATCAGCCCCCAGGCCTCTTTGCTTTCAGGTAGGAGTCTCAAAAATAAACAAATAGTAAAGTATTTGCCCTTGATGCTAAATCTTCTACACCCCAGGCAGCAACCTCCATCCTAAAGCCCAGCTCTACACGGACACGTCTCAAAATCCCCTCACCCAGGGTGTCCTGAAGTCCAACATCCTTCTAAGTTCTCTACCAGCAGGTGTCAGCCGCCTTCTCTTGTTCCAGCAGGCTCTGGCACCAATGTCAAGGAGGCCCTGAACAGTCATAATTCAATAAAAGCCCCTTTAGAGACAGATTGAGCCAAGAACAAAGGTTTTAGTCTCAGCCGACTGGAAGCCATTACACAAGCCATAGTTGGTTAGTTAGCAAGGCAAGGACTCAAAGCCTGCCCATTTTAAACACACTTTTATAGAAATACAGTATTGTACAATACTTTTTATTGTAATCCAAACCTTAGATTTTAACATGTTCTAGTTGGCCATTTAACTTAAAGGTCAAAACATCACATGTGTTCCATTGGACATAAACACTCCCTGAAATACATGACTTCCTATGCAAACTAACAAGACTGGGCAGTTCCCCAAATGTCACTAAATGATCGACATGTGTTTCAACCTTAAACAAAAAAACAAAAAAATGCTCTCAGACTTCGTTAGCACACTGTGTTTCAAGACATAAATAACCTGTCTGGTTTATATTGGTTTGATTTCTTATTCTTATCTTTTCTGACTGTAAGTCAGTTTTGTTTTATGACTCACGCCACTGAGAATGACATATTCTTCTATTGGATTTCTGCAATCGCGCTGTACCCTGGCTTTCTGCTCACATACTTCCCTTCTCTGTACACAGCACTTTCCTGCGCTTCCAGTACTTTTAAACCTTCATGGGATTCTGAGGCCTACAGCCATCTGCAATACAATGGCTATCTTTTGCTAATCTATATTCTGTGATAATTATTGTTGTGCACAATGGGACCATACCCTTCATGTTCTATGTTGCACTAAATAAGTGTGTCCAGTGTTACCTATTTCCAATGTATTTGCCTTAAATAAGGTCCTGTTTAACGTCCCCAATAGACAATACTCCTAACTTTAACAATGGTGGACAGAAGAGAGGAGTATTGGCCATAACTACCATATTCTCTGTCATATTCAGCAGGGGAGAGGCTGCTCCTCTTCATTCCCCCCTCTGGTCAACATATTCAACCACTATTTAACCTCATACCTAGTGTTTACCCTCCCCACATGCGGTGTACATATGCATCCCCCCTCAACTCAATTCGCCAGCTGCTTAAAGTTTATAATCCCAGTAAAATCCTTGCTTTTGTAAATTTGTTGTAAATCTGTCCAGTAGTTTTTCTTAAAACAACCAAAAAGTATGGCAAAAAACAATTAGTGATATCTAGGTTCGGTGCGTGGACATAATTTCCCTGTTCGGTCTGCGGATGTGCCTCTAATTGGTCTAGAGGGCGACATGATGTCTGCGGACATCAGACATGGAAAAAAGCATGCAGTGTGCCCGTTTTTATGAAACACCCGCCATGTTGGATAAACGGACAGGCACCGGCGTCCGCGGATGCGTTTATTTCTGCATTAGAGGGTTGATGAAAAGCAGTTTTTGGATGGCTTATAACTTTAGCACCAGTCAATGAAACTGTATGAAATGTTATTCTAGACCTGAATCTGAATGTTTTTGAAAAGTGTGGTGCTGTTTTGTCAAGAGGGAACAGAATTAGAGGGGGGGGGGGTCCCTAAATATTGTAAAGACTTATGATTGTGATGCCATTTGACAAATCTGCACAAACCGATTTTAGATCTAGATATAAATGTTTTTTGTAAAGTTTGGTGGGACTTTGTCAAGAGGGGCAAATATGAGAGGGGGCTCTCAGAATATTGTAAAGGCTTATACATGTGGTGCCATTTGATGAATCTGCACAAATGTTTGCAAAAAGATTTTAGATCTAGATATACATGTTTTTACAAGGTTTGGTGTAATTTTGTCAAGAGGGGGCTAAATTAGAGGTGGGGTCTCAAAGTATTTAGATGGCTTATAACTTTGTTGCTTTTTGACGACTGTGGACAAAACGTTTCAGAAGGATTTAACACCCAACCTTGAATGTTTGTGCAAAGTCTGAATGGATTTTTTCAAGTGGGGGCTCAGTTATATGACTATTGTATGTATGTACATTTTCACACGTTTGACCAGTAGTGCACTTGATGTGCTGTACCTGTATTAAGGACACGCACCAGCATCCCACTTGCTTTTCTGCACCTACGTAAAGCTCACTCCGCCTACATTAAGCTCACTCACCAGCAGACCACTTCATGTGCTGCACTTGCTTAAGGACAATCAGCGGCAGCCCACTTGCTGAAATGCACCTGATGTAAGCTCACTCACTGGCAGCCCACGTGATGCTCTGCACCTTTCTTAAGCTCACTCACCGGCAGAGCACTTGCTGTGCTTCACCTGCATTAAGCTCACTCACCGGCAGCACACTTGCTGTGCTGCACCTGCGTTAAGATCACTCACCGGCAGCCCACTTTCTACTCTGCACCTGTCTTAAGCTTACTCACCGGCAGAGCACTTTCTACGCCTCACCTGCATTAAGCTCACTCACTGGCAGCCCACTTGCTGCTCTGTACTTGCCTTAAGCTCACTCATCGGCATGACCTGTACCTCCCTTGAGGGCAATCACCAGCAATCTACTTGCTACGCTGCACCTGTATTAAGCTCACTCATATTTGTTTCAAATTGTTATAGGAGAAAGTGCATCATTTTGGACCTGCAGTGCTGGATTTCCTACAATACCAAAATTGTGTAATCCTGGGCATATCAGCTTCTCTCTCTGTAGCTCAATCCACTCAGAATTGGGAGGGCTAAAAACAGTGTCCACATTTAAAAATAAATGCTTCATAAAAACTTAACAAGCGCTGGCAAAAAAGAAATTGCTTTTGCTTTAGTAAAGGACTTAAAATAATGAGCTTTGAGGCGTGAGGGGGAAAGGGGAAGGCGGATGGTGAGAGGGAAAGGTCGGGAGGACCGAGGGAAAGAGAGAGTTGACTAGTAAAGGAAAGCGTGGCGCTTGAATGGATGGCACTGTGCAATTGAGGAGTTGCAGGGTGGCATTGTCTGCAACAGAGGGTCAGGGAGTTGCAGGGAGGCACTGTCTGCTATAGAGGGTCAGGGAGTTGCAGGGTGGCACTGTCGCCAAAGGAGGGTCAGGGAGTTGCAGGGAGGCACTGTCTGCTATAGATGGTCAGGGAGTTGCAGGGTGGCATTGTCTGCTATAGAGGGTCAGGGAGTTGCAGGGTGGCACTGCCTGCCACAGAGGATCAGGGAGTTGCAGGGTGGCACTGTCTGCAACAGAGGATCAGGGAGTTGCATGGTGGCATTGTCTGCTATAGAGGGTCAGGGACTTGCAGGGTGGCACTGTCTGCAACAGAGGGTCAGGGAGTTGCAGGGTGGCACTGTCTGCCACAGAGGATCAGGGAGTTACAGGGTGGCACTGTCTGCGATAGAGAGTCAGGGAGTTGCAGGGAGGCACTGTCTGCTATAGAGGGTCAGGGAGTTGCAGGGTGGCATCATCTGCTATAGAGGGTCAGGGAGTTGCAGGTGGCACTGTCTGCTATAGAGGGTCAGGGACTTGCAGGGGGGCACTGTCTGCAACAGAGGGTCATGGAGTTGCAGGGTGGCACTGTCTGCCACAGAGGATCAGGGAGTTGCAGGGTGGCATTGTCTGCTATAGAGGATCAGGGAGCTGCAGGGAGGCACTGTCTGCTATAGAGGGTCAGGGAGTTGCAGGGTGGCACTGTCTGCTATAGAGAGTCAGGGGGTTGCAGGGTGGCACTGTCTGCTATAGAGGGTCAGGGAGTTGCAGGGTGGCATTGTCTGCAACAGAGGATCAGGGAGTTGCAGGGTGGCATTGTCTGCTATAGAGGGTCAGGGACTTGCAGGGTGGCACTGTCTGCAACAGAGGGTCAGGGAGTTACAGGGTGGCACTGTCTGCCACAGAGGATCAGGGAGTTGCAGGGTGGCACTGTCTGCTATAGAGAGTCAGGGAGTTGCAGGGAGGCACTGTCTGCTATAGAGGGTCAGGGAGTTGCAGGGTGGCATCGTCTGCTATAGAGGGTCAGGGAGTTGCAGGTGGCATTGTCTGCTATAGAGGGTCAGGGACTTGCAGGGTGGCACCGTCTGCAACAGAGGGTCAGGGAGTTGCAGGGTGGCACTGTCTGCCACAGAGGATCAATGAGTTGCAGGGTGGCACTGTCTGCTATAGATGATCAGGGAGTTGCAGGGAGGCACTGTCTGCTATAGAGGGTCAGGGAGTTGCAGGGTGGCACTGTCTGCTATAGAGGGTCAGGGGGTTGCAGGGTGGCACTGTCTGCTATAGAGGGTCAGGGAGTTGCAGGGTGGCATTGTCTGCAACAGAGGATCAGGGAGTTGCAGGGTGGCATTGTCTGCTATAGAGGGTCAGAGAGTTGCAGAGTGGCACTGTCTGCTATAGAGGGTCAGAGAGTTGCAGAGTGGCACTGTCTGCTATAGAGGGTCAGGGAGTTGCAGGGTGGCATTGTCTGCTTTTGCAAGAACAAAACTCTCAATGACTCTTTTTCTTTTCCAGATGCACAGGCAAAACCCGTGCCGTAGTTCTATTTTCTTTGTCGAAGGTCGTACCTGGTGATTCCCGGTACTGTTTGATCCGGAAATAAGGTAACGTCACTTCCTGAGGGAAGCAACGTATCAGAGGCGACGGAAGTCGCAGAACTTGAAACAACGTTTTCCGGAAGTGACCTTTCCAAAGAGTGTGGAGACAAAATGGACTGTTCCCCAAGCTCCACGGGTTCAGAGGGATTCTCCGACACACTCACAGAGCTATCTGCTACTCCAGGATCTGAGAGTGTAGCATCAGCGAGGGGTTCTGCTTCTTCTGTAACGTGTGGCGTCGGGTGAGGAAGTTTCTTGACATGCGTCGCATGGATCCAATGCTTCTTTCCAGCCACCCGCACTGCTGTCTGGGTGACCAACAGCACCTGGTAGGGTCCCCGCCAATGAGGCGCGAGGCAGGAAGACCTTTCGTAGGCCTTCACCAGGACCCAACTTCCAGGCTGAATATTGTGTCCTGGGCCCGTAAACCGTACAGGTAAAGCTGATTGAACCTGATGATAAATGAGATACAGATTTTTAGTCCAACTGGTTACAGTAGTCTACAAGCAATACATTTTCAACCTCTCTCAATGCTTTAGGCTTCGGAAGACCCCAAATATGAGCAGGTCTCCCCACCACTACCTCAAATGGAGAGAGCCCAGTCTTAGCTTGAGGTGTGGCACGCATGGCTAACAATACAATAGGTAAGGAGTCCAGCCATTTCAGTTTGGTGCCGGCGCATGTTTTAGCAAGCTTATTCTTTAGGATACCGTTATGTCTCTCTGCCAACCCAGCACTTTGAGGATGTCTAGCTGAGTGAAATTGCTTTTCAATCTGTAGCGCTGTGCATATCTGCAAAATTACTGCTGCAACAAAATGTGGACCGTTGTCCGACCAAATTACTCTTGGCAGCCCAAATCGTGGGAAGAATTCCTTTACCATAGTCTTTGCAGTGGTCATGGCAGTAGCATCCTTGACGGGAAAAGCCTCAACCCATTTACTAAAAGCACAAATGATCACTAGGACATATTTTAGATTGTTACACCATTCCATCTCAATAAAATCAAAGTGGATGACCTCGAAGGGAACAGAAGGAGGCCCAAAACTACCCCTTGGAGTTACTGTCCCCTTCCCCACATTGTGCTCTAAGCAAATCATGCAATTCTGGACATAGCGCTGTGCGATCTTCAAAATTTTATCATTTACCCTGACTTGTTCTAACATTTTTCGTGATCTGCTGAGCACACACATGCGTAGGACCGTGTGCCATTGTAACCATCGCCAGCACATATGAATCAGGGAGCAACCATTTCCCTTCAGATGTATCCACCCAACACCCATCTTCATCTAGTTTCCCCATCCCTTCGACCCACTTTTTAGACTCTTCTATTGTGGCATCAGCTTGGACATCTCGTACAGACCCAATACCCTCATCCATTATACAGGCATCTCTTGTTTCTCTTAGAGCATACATGTCTGCGCTAAGGTCTGTGGCCGTTTGCCTGGCTATCTGGTCAGCAAAAGCATTCCCTTTTCCCACATCATCTATGACCTTACGATGCACTGCACATTTCATGATCGCTAACTGACTAGGGAGCGCGAGTGCCGAGAGCAATTGCACTATCAGGGGGCCATGCTGAATCTTGGTCCCATGTGAGGTTAGGAACCCTCTTTCCGACCAGAGCCTTCCAAAGTTGTGAGCCACCCCAAAGGCGTACTGGCTATCAGTATATATGTTTACTGTATGCCCTTCGGAGAGTTCACAAGCTCGGGTTAACGCTATAATCTCTGCAGCCTGTGCAGAGTTATGCGTAATTCTCTTAGTTTCAACAACCGTACTCAATGTAGTAACTGCATAGACAGCTGTAGATGTACCATCCGGGAGTTTGAAGCAGGAGCCATGACAAAACAGCTCCCCTTCCGCATTGCCCAAAGGAGTATCTATAAGGTCTATCCTGCCCTTCGTTTCCTGTTCAGTAGTATACAGGCAGTCATGTGATTCTTCGTCACCGCAAACAGTATTTTGCGGGAAAGGTAGGAGTTCAGCCGGATTAAGAACACAACACCTTTTAATTTGAATGTGAGGGGCAAACAAAGTTAATTCATACCTCGTCAGCCGTGCAGAGGTGAGGTGCTGTGTTTGGGTTTTATTCAATAGGACATCTACAGAGTGAGGTACAATCAGGGTTAAATCATGGCCTAGGACCATTCCCTCACTCTGTTTTACAGATGCGGCAGCAGCAGCAACAGCTCGCAAACATCTTGGCAAAGCGCATGCGACAGGGTCAAGGGCGGAAGAGTAGTAGCCGCACGGTCTATTCTTCCCTCCGTGTTCCTGTGTTAACACAGCCAAAGCACATCCATCACATTCATGCACAAACAACACAAAGGCCTTGTTGTAATTTGGAGTACCCAGAACCGGTGCAGAGCATAACGCGGCTTTGAGAAGCTCAAATGATCGTTGATGTTCCGACTTCCATGGCAGCGGCGAAGAAATGCCCTTCTTCGTCAAGGCCAACATTGGTTTTATCACTAGTGAGAAGTTTGGGATCCACAGTCTACAGTAAGAAGCCATACCTATTAAGGCTCTGACTTCCTTCTGTGTATTTGGAACAGACATGCCAGAAATGTGTTTTATTCTTTCAGGTGTCAATCTTCTCCCCTCCTTTGACAGGAGATAGCCTAAATAGGTGACCTCCTGACAACAATATTGAAATTTCTTAAGCGAAGCTTTATGACCATGTTCAGCCAAATGAATAAGCAACAATACAGTGCCTTCTTTACAAGCACTTTCAGAATCTGCAGCTAAAAGCAAGTCATCGACATACTGAAGCAGTGTACAAGTAGATGGCAATTCAAGGGTGTCAAGCTGCTCTTTCAAAGCCCTACTATAAATGCTTGGACTTTCAGTATAACCTTGAGGTGCACGAGTAAATGTGAACGAACGTCCCCCCAAGGTGAATGTAAACAAATATCTACTATCCTTGTGTATAGGAATACTGCAGAAAGCATTCTTCAGATCCACAACACTAAAGTGAGTAGCTGTAGCAGGGATCATCATTAGTATCGTTGTCACATCAGGCACAATTGGAAATTGTGGGGCGACAACTTTATTAATAGCGCGTAGATCAATTATGAAACGGAATGGGATTGCATTGTCGCCTTTCTTGTACACGGGTAAAATCGGGCTGTTAAATAAACTACCTGCAATCTCTTCGATCACTCCTCGATGCACAAAATCGGAGACAATGCACTTAAAAGCACGCTCGCCCTCAACTGATATTTTATATTGCGGAATGCGTGGTAGTTTACCTCCATGTTTCAAAACTATTTTAACTGGTTCAACCTGTAGTACTCCGACATCATTGTCGTCAACCGCCCACAAACATTCCGGGACAGCACTAAACTCAGGAGGCAAAGGTCGAGTCAAAAACTGAGAACTGGGAAGTTGCTGCGGTGAAACCTTCAGTCGCACTCCGTCAGAGGAACAATTAATTACTTCATTTAGTTTCTTCAACAGATTTAACCCCAGCAAATTCTCTCCACAGTTTGAAGTCAAAAGGAATGGACAGTGGTCCGTAAAGGGACCCAAAGAAACGGGCACCGGCGAAGAAACCAGACAAGCAACTGGTATGCCAGAAAACCCTACAGAAACATTAGTTTGCCCTGACAGTGGAATGTTTGGAACCCGAGAATGATCAATGGAGCACTTCTGTGCTCCAGTGTCTATCAAGAACTGATGTTTCCTATTCCCCACTAACAATTCAACATAGGGACCTTTTTGACTAACGGGAATAGGTGAAGGTTCCAAACGCTGCTTCGGGCAATCCTAACAAAATAAAATGTCGTCGGAAGGAAGCTCTTCAGAAAGGTACGCAGAAGAAGGGTGATCAAATATGTTTCTCGTGTCCACTCTCGAAGTCTGATTATCCCGTGAAAAAGGTTGCTGAGGATCTTGCGAGAACTGACCTTTATCAGGGCCCCCCACTCCGGGGCGACCTCTTGGTCGTCTACCCATACTCCCAAATGTGTTGTTTGACCTTTGTCGAAGGACGGGGCACTGTGCACAACAATGACCTTCCTGGCGGCAATAGGCACATTGATTAATATTCACAGGACCCAAAGGGACGTTCCCTTTCGGAAAATACTGAACTCTGGTCTGTGAATTACCTCCTCTGGGATTTCTAACAATTTGCTGTAACAATACTTTAGTCTTCAAATCTCCTTTCCTCTTCTCTATTCTCTCTTTTTCATTATTAACACGGTTCTCATAATACTGAGCCATGTGCAAAACTTCAGATTGGGATTTCGCCTGCCAAGCGCTCTCAGAGGACATAATCTGTGACTGGATGTCAGGCAGCAATCCACGCACAAATTTGTCCACAAACAACCTTTTCCCAGACTCCTGTCCACTGAAGTTAGAAAATACCTGTTTGATTCGATTAAAGAATTCGGTGGCACCTTCAGATTTTCCTTGAACACAGGCCGTAAGCTTGTCCCAAATAATTCTTTTCTCGGGAATTATGGTTTTCAATTTTGCGACAATTCTATCAGGCAAAGCCAGAATTACCTGAGGTGGTTTCTCACCAGCTGGTCTTTCCCCATCAAACCTAGTTATGTTAGCCCACGTATCTCCCAACCCTGGCACATCGTCTATTGTTCGAACCTGCTTCCATAAATCTACGGGCAGGAGTACAGGGAATAGCAAGTCAATATCACTTAGGGTGAACACAGAAGATTGTAAAACGGACTCCATCTCTTTGTAGAATCCTGTCGGATTTTTCCTAATATCGGGAATTGATTGTCTAATAGTGTTCACTTCCTGTCGTGAAAACGGGACGTGAACAAATTGCGATACATAATGTGCAGGGATGTCCACAGCGGGTGCACCTGTCCCAACGTTAGTGGGAATCTCAACCTTTGGGACAAATGTCGGAGGAACCTCTCTCATTGGCAACTGAGATATAGGTAATTCCGATCGCTTACTAAGCAACAGAGCCAGGTCGAGCGCTAAGGCAGCCGAAGAAGTGTCAGGGGAAAAAGCCCTGTTACAAATACCCAATAACTCTGTAGGACAACTAACCTTCTTCCTTACACATTCATCCTGCAGGTACTGTACCATTACCTGAATCACCTTCCTCTGCATTTCTACTGTATACTGGCTATACATGTCATACACTTCATCTGGCGGTATTGATGAATCCGAGATCCATCGAATCGCATCTTTGGTACAGATTCGTACTTCCTCAGATGCCGATTTACGACACGGAAGGAACCGTTTCTGTACATACATACTGTTGTCTTCATCATCCTCATCCCATAATCTTTCTAAGTCCCTCCTATACTCAAATAACCTCTCAACATGACCATGTACTTTCTCCTCAGTGTCCCTCGAAAGCGCTAAAGTATTTAGATCCCTCAACCCTTGTGGGATATCCGTATTATGTAATCTATCCCACATTACACATAAATAAGTCCCCAAACCTTCAATGAAAACATTTTTCTCGGGAAAATTGATAATGTGGAAAAAACATCAGCTTGATCACCTCTCTCCATACAATGCTTAGCCCATGCAAATAATTCCCGTTTCTTTTCTGCAGAAACAGTATTACGAGTGACAATCTTTGACCCCGCACCTTGATCAACTTCAGTCGCTACAGAACCACTCGGGAGCGGAGGTGCGGGCAAATTCAATGGAGGTGCGACATTCGGCGCAAGGGGAAGGGGTGGTAGAGTAGGTGGAGGAACAAAAACTAGAGGAACAGGAACAATAGGTTGTACAGGGGGAACAGGAATAACAGCAGGAATAACAGCCGGAATGGGCAAAGCACCAGGGAGAGGATCATACGGAGGTGGCGCAGAGGCACCAGGCCTTTGCTCGTTTAACAATTTATCAATACATTCTTCGGAAACATGAAAATCTTTAGAGGGATAGATTTTCTGGATACCGAGTGAGAAAGCCCTATCCATATTCTTGACTGACTCTGAATGTTTTTCCTTATCATATAACAACGCCTTTTCGTTTTATGACGGCGTGCATGTTTATCCCTACTTTTAAGCTGCTGCAACGCTTCTTTTTTCCGCTTCTGCAAAACATCAAATGCTGCAGGTCTGGCCTTTTTCTTTAACAAGACCGATTCTAGGTATTCAATACGGGGGATCTCGAAACTACCATTGATTGGTCACTGAAATTCGGAGGCATGTCTGGTTTGTCTGTGCCAAATATCATTAAATACTATACTTCCAATGCCATGCTTACAGTACATAGTACAGGCCGGCGACCCCTCCTGTGGTGCCGGGCGGCTAAATTCCAAACATTGTCAATCGCTGCGGAACAGAGCCCTAAAGCAGCTAGACAATTTCCCAGGCATTTCCCAGGCATTTCACAAAAAATTGGTGTTACCTGGTCAATAATTGTGTCTGGGTTAAATTAAGAGTCGGGTCACGACTACACCTGACCAAACCTAAGGAGGACCGTACAGTTTACCAAAGAACTTACCTAACGAATTTTACCTTGTGTTTGGTGGTTTCGACAAATCTGCCCGTCTCAAAAATGGAACCTTGCAAAAGTGGGCTTAAAAAATCTCAATATGGTATGTGCCCATCACTTCGATCTCGAGATCCTGATTCAAAAACGAAAGATGCATGCGGCCATTAGGAGAGCTAAGTCCCTTGACACTGACACTCGCAATTTGGAAACAAAGGCGTTGAAGCAAAAATATAAGAACTGGCTGAAAATGCATAAACACATTCTAGTGCAAAACGACGCGTAACAGATGCTAGCCACCTCAAAGAATAAAAATTCGAGTGACTTCTGGAGACTCATTAATAACTTTCAAGCTCCTCAAACGGCATTGCAGTCGTGCATGGTCTCGGAAGCAGCTTGGGTTGACCACTTCGAAGCCCTCTACAAAGCAGGAGTCCCTGGCATCACTACAATGGAACCAACTTCGAAACCATGGGATTTGACGTTTGCAAGAGAGGAGATTGTGTCTATAATTAACAAGGCAAAAAAATCTAGAGCTCCTGGACCGGTTGGTCTTACCAACTTCACGATTAAACAGCAGCCTGAGCTATGGGCATCAATATGCGTAACCCTATTTGACAGAATATGTAAAACCCAGAAGACTCCTAAATCTTGGAAATCTGCTGTTATTGTCCCGATATTCAAGAAAGGGGACAGAACATGCCCAAAAAATTATCGCCCAGTGGCATTACTGGATACTCTGGGGAAAATCTATGCCACAATGTTACAGCAAAAACTGGTGACCTGGGCAATCGAGTCTAATCATATAGATAAAAGACAATCTGGCTTTGTGAAGCAAGTGGGCTGCTCATTAAACTTGTTACTCCTGAACCTGATGAAAATGGAAGCGATAAAATCTAAATCTAAGGTATATTTGGCCTTTATCGACTTCTCAAGAGCCTTTGACACCATCGACAGGCCTCGCTTGTGCTCAAAACTACAAAGTTGGGGCTGTCCAGCTGACTTAATGGCAGCAATTCGAGAATTGCACTCCGAAACCTCTATAAAAATCCGGTTGGATCGATCTGGAAATGTAACTACCCCAATCAAAACCTATAAGGGGGTAAAACAAGGCTGTCCCTTAGCTGCCGCAATATTCAGTCTATTCATCTCAGATATTGGTTCGGCAATTGACTCTGTAAAATCATTTTCCCCGAAGATTGATAAGACCCGTCTAAGTTGGCTGTTATACGCCGACGAACTCGTTCTTATGGACTTCACACCTGTCGGCCTACAGAGGAAACTGAATGCGGTTGCCCAATATGTTGCATCTAACCACTTGGTGATAAACACAAAAAAATGTGACATTTTGGTGTTAAAGAATCTTAACAGCGGAAGACAAAACAAGTTGAGACAACCAAGATGGCACTTGGGTCGAGACGCCATTCAGATAACTCAGAACGCAAAATATCTCGGAATGCTAATAAATTCATCAATCAACGATGGACCATGGATTATTGAAAATAAAAGGAAATGCAAACAAGTGGCCAGTCAAGCAGTCATCATACAGAAAAAATATGGGAAATTTTCACTAAAACCAGTCCTACCTTTTTACCATCAAAAGCTAATCCCAGTGTTATTATATGGTGCTGAAAACGCCTTGGGTTGCAGTCATGATACATGGTCATCGCTGGAGCACTGTTTTTGGTCTAAAGTTTTGTCTTTGCTAAGGGGAATTCCGACATCTTGTGTGAGGTATGAACTCTCGCTTATCTCGTTACATGCTAGGGTATGCTGGGCCCTAGTAAGTTTGTTTCGGAAATCTCGTCATCGTGAGCACATACCACAATTTGACATCTTTCATGACCCATCGCCAGCTAATAATAGCATGGTGTCATTATGGTCTAAAAGATGCGAAGAGATCTTGAGTGATCACGGAATCAGCCTAGATATGCTGCATAATGACCCGAATGCTGCCAAATTGAAAATCTGGCGCGCGGACTGGGAGCAAACTTGCTCACAACGTGCCACAGCCTCCATGATGAAGGACGCCCCACTTGAAACAAGGCCATTTAACATGCTACAACGCTATATCGAGATGTTTCCAGACTCACAGGCTCGAAGAGTGTTCATGATGCTGCGTCAGGTATCTCTAAGGGACTCCTAAAAGATGACGTATTCTGATTATGTGTTGTGTTTTGTGTTTTGTTTGTAATCATTTTAAAGGTTTGTAAGAAACCGATAAAATTAAAATCAAAAAAAAAATTTAAGAAAATGGACCCTCGTCAAGATGCCGTGTCAGACCACACGACTATCGTCCAAGGATCGGATCGTGCAGCGCTGCCGAGGTATCGCGTCTCGTTCGGTCGGGCCCGCAGTATCACACCGTCCGATCCCAGTTCGATAGACTGCATCAACCTTCAATGATCCGGCATCAATCTTGAGGGTCCCTATTCGGGCACCAACTGTGAAAACAGAAAAATAATATGAGGCCGGGAAGCCCAAAAAGAAACACACCAACACAGGTTACAAAGAAACATACAAGTGCTTTATTTCAAGCTACAACAGTTACCAAGTCCATTGACAAACGGATAGCTATTCGGCTCTCAGTATAACATAACGAACTTCAACGAGGGTTCGATGTGTTAGTGAGAGAGCGCATATTGGAATACCCGGGCCTTTTATACAATTTGTCCAGCCCTTGGCCAACCCTCTTGCGGGTTAACAATTCTGCGAAATATTTAATTCTGGTCTTAGGGTTCCTTGCCAGGTCAATCCTTTAATATATGCATTTCGATTAGTTTCGCTGATATAAGTAGTACATTTACATATAGGTCAACAGTAGGACAAGGTCTCTGTTCGCGACCCCGACAAGTGGCCTGCAGGCATATTAATTATTCAGTTGTACGGAGGTCACAATGGCCAGAATCTTACTCAGAATGTCATTTGGCCTCCATTTTGATATTCAGGGTGACTTCTACATAACAAGAGAACCTAAAATGGCGGTTTAATCCAAGATGGCGGCTTACATTAATTTCTCTAAGGTCAAGACCTTGTCGTGGAGTTTGTTCGCGCATGATGTTTAGACAAATTGGCGTAGGCCAATACACATGCAATTATTACAATAGGAGGCATAATATTGTTTCCATTTCGACAAACTGTGAGAAACCGGATCCA
Source organism: Ambystoma mexicanum (assembly GCF_040938575.1). Lineage (NCBI taxonomy): Eukaryota > Metazoa > Chordata > Amphibia > Caudata > Ambystomatidae > Ambystoma > Ambystoma mexicanum. The sequence goes on from NC_090932.1 coordinate 52,399,607, forward strand.
GTAGAAACCATTTGGAAATCTCCAAGAGCGATGTATTCTGGGTCACTTTGCCTTTCGGGGGAAAGCATGGGGAAGCAGGGGTTAATCACGGGAAAGGTGGGTATCTCGGCTTCTAGTGGAGCCAGTTGCTGACATCTACAGTGGCAACCAGGTGCACTGCACACATACTGGGAAAAAAAATAGACACTCTTTGCATGCACAAGTACAATAGGATGTTGGGGCAAACCTAACATTCACTCTATGTTCATTAAATGCAGAACACAGATATGGTCATAAGGGCTCTTTCCAGCCCCTTTCAAAATGATTTTTAATCAAATACATTACGTTTTCCTTATGTGTACTTGTGAACATCTGTGCAGTTTGTTTTCCCATTTTAATAAATGTTTCTGGGTTTCATTCTTGAAGTTGAGCCGTGAAGCATAGGGAGGGGAAAAAAAGTGTTTGTCATCTTGGCAGTGATTCAAGTGGGCCGGTGCTAGCAGGGCTCCTCCACATGGGAAAATTCGATGAAAAGATGTTGAATCGCCATACTCGTCTATATCGCTAGATGTCGCTGTAAACCACGGTTGCAATCATATCCTGCGTTGCAGACTTTGAAGTTATTTGTTCTGTGATCGTTTGAAGTCAGGCTATAATGGAAACAAAACAGTGTTTGATCCTTGCCAGGTATTATTTTGCGCTCTTGTCGTTAGGATGATTGAATAAATTTACTCAAAATATACGAATCATGCATGGATTGCCTTAAAAGGGGCTTGGAACCTGCAGTCAAAAATATTTGTTTGAATGATGTTTCAATATTTGAGTAGTTTTATTTTAGTCAATAGTTTAACTGCTGGTTAATTGTATTGCATTCAACACACCTTTTACACTAGATTTCACTCTTAGTTCATATCAAGTATGAAAATTCAACTGTGTCTGTTAGGCCACTTCTATAGTTGCATAAGGTATATGACTTTTAAAAAACCCTTGGCAACTTGTGATTCTTAGGCCGCGCCAAACATTTCTTAGGCCCGCCCCCAATTATTGTTTTAGCACTCATTACGACCCTAGGATGTTGTCACACTGAAAGCACTGCGCCTAACTATACAGCCATGCAAGGGTGTTGAGATATCTTTTCCTGCAGGAATGGGGCGAGTGCTGTGGTGTCAAATGTTGTTTCGCCCAGGGCCCTGTCTGTCTGAGCAATTCCCGGATGTGTTCCTATGGGTGACAACATATGGCCCTGCTGTGAACTTGATTTCTGGGACCGCTGATCTGGTATCCACAGGCTTGTGGGGGCATGGGACAAGTGTAGGGCAGACCCTTAGACAATGCTTCCATCTTCACAGCTAAGTTGAGGTCTGACCCCGATATTCTGCATGCATTCTCTCTTACATTCTGGCCAATCAACATACACTCATGGCATCCATTCACAATGCAGCCATCTCAATGGCTCACAACCAATCTGCACCCTATTTGAGGTCACTGATCATACATGCACACATTTCTTTGTTTCATGATGGCCTTTTTGAATCTGTTGTGTTCATTAACATTCAAATGTTAACCAGAAAGTTCTGGATTTAATTAACTCTGTTAATTTGTTTTTCTCTGTAAATATTGATTATTCTGCAGTAAAATTTCAGATACGTTTGACTGATTTTGTATCAGCTTTAATGGTGTGCAGGGGACGGGAGTGTCTTTAGAATTAGACACTTTCTTTTGTTCATACATCCACCTTGAGCCAGCATCACAATATGTAGTGTGAGCATGCCTGTTCCTTCACCAATAAGAGAATGCTCAGTGCACCAATAAAAAGAGTGCACCTTTAATTCCGCAACTATAATCGATTAGCAACAGACCAGCAAAGTAACATAGTGGTCCCATCAACGTTCTTAAACACCATTAATGGGATGAAGCACGTTCACACGGACCATTCCAATATACCCCCTGCGTTGCAAATAATATCCTATGCTGTTTTAAAGTGCTATCTGTTGAAACATCTGGTAGGAGCTATACACATATTCCAAAAGTACAATTAAAGGGAAGCATTGGTGTGAGGCTATTTAACATCCTTGCCTTTCGTGAAGATTGCCATGAGAAGAGGAACACTGCACCGTGCAACGCTGTAGCAGCCCGCCGGACCCCCACACATCTCCCATTGCATAGAAATCTGATTAGTTCCAAGGTAAGCAGTATTTTTTTTTTCATTGTGGACAAATGGCAGCCTCCGGTCGGGTTGTGATTTTGATCTCCGGAGACACCTGCGCGCTGCGAGGAGAAAATCCATTATAAGAGTGGAAAACACGCGAGACGGGGGCGGAGGGGCAGCGTGGGGGCGCAAGGACACCAACACGGCGAGCTGCAAGGGACGCCCACGCGCCGCGCTGCTCAGGTGCCTGCTTTGTCTCTGGGAGCCAGGCACGGCTTCTCTGCTGAGAGGTGGCGCGCTCCAGCGCTGCACATCGGATGTGGCACCGAGGTGGCGTTTCCCCATTGTTCTTCATAATTACATCAGATCAAGGACTCTTTGGGGGCGAGGGAGGGGGGTCTTTAAGGGCGGGGTGTGAGTTTGGGAAAGGGAGCTCTTCTTCACTTGAAAACAACCAATGACAAACAAAGGGCACTAGAGAGAAAGAGTGATGGAGCACAAGACCGGGTTATGTAAAGAGAGGAAAAAAGAGACAGAGCGCGCAAGAGGAATCTGGAGGATGGGGCTAGAGAGAAAGCGAGGAAAAAGAAGAGGAAGCGGCTGAGAGAGAGAGAGAGCACCTCTGAGAGAGAGGGAGACAGAGGGCTCACGCTAGAGAGAGTGACAAATAAAGGGAATGTGTGGGATGAGCGAGGGACAGAGAGAGAGGCAGAATGAGAGGGAGAGGATAGCTGTTAAGATAGCTCAGCGGGTTGAGCGCTCGCTGCTGCGATCTGTGTGTCGTCTGTAGTTCGCAGGTTCGCATACCGGCATTGCCAACTCAGCCTTTCGTCCTTCCAAGGTCGATAAATGAGTACCAACTTTGGTTGGGTGATATTGCATGTAAATATATTATCAGTAAAGCACTTTGGCGAAAGAGCTACATGAATAACACATAATAAACAGTGGAGGAAGAGGGAGATAATAGGAGGGAGAAAGAGAGACGAAGGAGATAGTGATAGAACAACAGAGTGCGAGAGAGCAAAAGTGAGAGCAAGATTGGTAAGGCTTGAGAGAGAAGTCACCCTATGAGATGCCACTGTACAGATACAAAAACATCTTTGCGGCTTTCTCTGTTACACACAGACCCCTCCACCCCCATCCATGAAGACAACCACCTGCATAAGTCCACAACAGAAAGGACAGGACTCTGCATATTAAAGACTCAGACTGATAATCTGTAGGTCCCCCTGGTCCTGACAGGGTCCACATTTCTCTCTATTGCCTGTGTCCCCTGCTTTTAACCCTTTTCATCCCGTCTCTACATCGCCTACTAATTGTACCCTTAATATTCTTTCGTTCTAATTGTATCCTATTATTGAATACCCATGTTTGATTTGAAATATTTATAACACGCACTTAACAAAATCGTGTCTAGGTGCAGATTGACGCAAAAGTCTGAACTGAGGTCGCAAAGGACCACTCCAGGTCAGCACACCAATCACAGCAAGCAGATCTCTACACCTGATCCTTTCACTTAAAAAGATGTGTTTTTAACGCCTTTTAAAATTGATTTAACAATATGAGGGCCATGATCCTTAAAGGCAACGTATTCCAAACTATCAGGCCATAAACTCCAAAGAATGGTCACCTCTAAACACTTGCCTTGACCCAGGGATTTCCAGCAGCAATTTGTCACTGGATCAACACAGCGGGTCATTGTTTCTGAACTAGGTACATGTTCAAGTGGGCCTCATAGCTCTCCACACTGAAGCATGGAAACTGTCCAACCAGAAGCACATAGAACAGGTTAACCAGGCATCTAGAGTCGGATATGAAGATACTTTAAATATGCACGTATATCAAACCCCCCCTTTAGCAAATGGAAGAACATAAACATGAAAAAAAGAGATAAAAGATGCAACAAATAGTAGACTGCAGGTTCCTAAAAGAACTCTTGATAAACTGCTAAACAGCCAGAGAGGAGAATCAACTCCCACCAGACCAGGCAAACGGTGTGAACGAACCGTGCAAAAAGGAGCACACACTTAGAGACCACGGGGATCCACCAGAAAGCACAACAGATCCAGGAAAACTAAGAAACCTAATCTCAAACAGAACACCTGGACCAGAAACAATAAGGGCTACAATCATAAAAAGGGCACCTTAAAAATTACAACCAGTGTTGTTGAAATGGCTCAAAGACGTTGTCAAAAGGAATGTTCTCATTATACGACTGGAAACTCCAAATGCACCCTGTCAGGATGCAGGAAAAGGAAGTAGGCGAAGGAAGAACAGGATGAGAAAAGGACGACGAAGAGGCTGGAAAATCTGGCCCAGGTGGGAATTGGGTGGTAGAGCAATTAAGAGAACAAGGGGTAAAGATCAATGTTGCCTTTTGGGAAACAGCATGTTATTTTTCATTGGCCATTCGAGGGTGAGCTCTGGTTTAGAAGTTGGGGTAAAAACATAAACAAAGGACTAATCTGCTAGGTGACGATAGATGATATGGTGACGTCCAAAAACATTACAGTATGGGTCAAAGGACAACTCCATTATTGGTAAGTGTTATCAATAGCTGCAAGACACAGTGAGCTTTCTCCTATCTGAACATGGTTAGCAGGCGAACAAAGACTTGAGAGTACACATTAAGTTTTAAAAGATGGATTTTCATTTAGGAAACCCGAGTATGGTTTTGGGCATGTGTTATCCTCCCTCATTTGTAAGTGTTATTCAAACCGACAAACATTAGGGGCCACCCACCCTTCATAATATGTTTCGAAAAACTTTGGAGAACCAAAATGCAGTCACTTATTTATCACGCATGAGCATAGAGTTGAACATATATTTAAAGGGCTGTTTGTTGTGTGCTCAATACCTGCAGAGAAATCCCAAACACACTGGGCTCCTATTCAGGGGAGATGGATGACATTACCATGGGCTGATTGAAGATTGATTTCATTGGACCAGTGATTTTATCTGTGAGAGGAAATAAATAAATGTTGACTACTGATTGACTCTTTGCAAAGTAGATTGAATGTCTTCAAGCCGCTCATTATCGGGAGGTAATTGCTGCCACTTTGATTATCAATTACATTGTGTATTGTTTCTGCCTTCCACAAATGATTGAGTCTAATTGGGGCTAGTCATTTTACAATTGAGGTGAAGAGTAAGATGCGAGAAATCAAAGGTTTAAAAAGGAACCTTCCCATTTCCTACCACCTAGTATCTAGGGGCTTAGCAGATATATACAACAAAATAATTGTGTGAATCATTAAGAAGTGTGTAATAGATTCTGTGACCACTTAGGACTTGTGATATCCATAATAACGTCTACCTCTACCAATTTTAAAGGAAACAACTTCTTCTTGGAAAAGATTAATTAAAATTGTAGACACAATATCTCCTGTAATGTGCAAAATGTGACTTCCAAAAGAGAATTCCACAGAAGAACAGTGGATACACATTAACCAGATGAAAACCTGTCATCCCCAATCAGCTATTAGCTGGGGAACCATCTGAAGCCATCATTGATGTGGGCTCTTGCTAAGGTTCTCACCGAAATCCAACAGAAAAACAAACTGGGCTCCTTTGTGAAGGGTTAGTAAGGATGTTTATGTGGAGGAGTTGCATATGTTAATCATATTATTGAGAAATCTAGTAGAAATAGCGATCAGAAGTAGGAAGCACCATAAAATCTCTGTGTTCCATCTAACTCTAAACCAGCTGCTCTATTACTCCTGCAGAGCAAAAGAACTGAATTGCATGCAGGCTTGTGATGTTCATCCCAGATGAAGCCCACTCAAACGGAAATACCAGGTTTATCCATAAGAAAGAGGGACAAAAGAATGAAGGAAGATAGACCGAGATAAAGACGTTTAGGGATATGAAAACACATTGACCTATGAGTGGGCATTGTTTTGGCAATTCTCTTACTGCACTTTCAGTCACCGGAAACTTCACGATGTTGAGAAAACAGGAGGAAACATCAGCAGTGTCAGATGGTTGAGGCCCAAACACTGTGGGCCTCATTACGAGGTTGGAGGTAGCCATGGCGCTATTAGCCTCCAAACTCGTTCCCACTCTGCCCTGGTGAATGGAGCAATTACCGGTCCATTCCAAGGTTGGCGGGACCGGTAATTCCCCTTTCACCAGGGCCCTTCCCCATTCCCATTTGAGCCCCCATAGGACTCAATGGTGATGGGGAAGGCACTAATAACGGTACCACAAATTGCGGTACCGTTAATAGCTCCAGAGTCCCTTTGCGGGTCCTGTTCTTAATGCCTGGAAAAACCAGGCGTTAAGGGAGGACCGGCAAAGGGGACTCGTAGTAGGGCAGTAAGGGATTACTGGCACCGGTGCCGTTAACGGTGCCGGTAATCCCTTACCGCCCACCTCGTAATGAGGCCCTATATCTTTTATGGATGACAATGATATGCCCAAGCCGGAGAACATACAGGACTCTTGTGAAAATAGAGAATACACGATGCAGCTCCTATTCTAACCTTTGGCAATTTCAGCACCAAGGTGTGAGGTTTTGTTGGGATTTTATTAAATAAATATTGTATATTTTATGACACTTCTTGTTCCAATACACAAATGAGACATGAAAAAAGATCAGAATTTAAGATGCTGGCCTAGAGGAGAAAAATGTCATTGATAACAACCAGTTCTTATCTGTCCACATTGTATTGCAATAAGGCTATTGTGTGAGAACTTGCATGTTCAATTTAAATAAAAAATAAGGTACTTATTTGTTTATTCTGAATACCACGAAAATAAATTCTACCGTTTTTTTGCTTAAATATGATAAAGACATGTACTGCCTACTTTTTCTTAGCTATACAGGTCAAACAAATGTGCACGTCAGTAGGTGTAAGGATACTGCATTCTGAAGTAAGAAGAGGAGAGTTCACCTGGAGTTCACCTTGAAAGCCAGATACGGGACAGAGCAGAGGATAGCCTATTGCCTGGAGAAAAGGTCTGAGAATGGGAGGGGTGGGCAGGTCCTGTTGTTCAGTGTCCTGCTGTTGTCTATCCAGAACAGAAGGGAAGGCAGGAGGCAGAGAACCCAGAAGCTGAAGCTGAGGTCTGTAAACATTGCTACCCAAAACTTGAGAAAGGTAAGTCAAGCAAGGCAACTTTTATGCATTAGGATCTTTCAACTACTGAGACATTGAAACATCTAGGGGTGGCTAGTTACCTTTACAGATAGAATTAGTGAACACATTTCTCTGTTTTTTTAGATGCATGGGTTTGGTATTAGGAAGGCCTCTTCATACCACAGATTGGCAAACACATTAAGAGACTGTATGGCCAATAGCAGATTCAGTCAAATGCATACTAGCAATTATATATCCCTTCTCGTAGTGTTTATTATTATTTTTTTGAAAGTGGGGATGGCTCTGTCTGTTAAAGAAATAGAGTCTTAGGAAGCACGCACACACACTTCGAGCAAATACCAATGTGACAAAAGGGAGGCGGAATGTAATGTCACCCCCCCCCTACCCTATCTCATACCAGCCGTATGCAAATTATCGTCTGCTGAGCCCCCTTTAAGTAACACTACTGTTGCTTGGCACCACACAAGACATAACCCCTTACAACTTCTAATTAAAGCAGTTCTCACAGTCCCTTTTTAAGGACCCTCGTGCACCGCCCGTGGACTTCTGCTGGACGCCCACTAGGGGGCAGCCCTACTGTTTGAAGACCCCTGGTCTATACCAATTGGACCACCTTTGAGCCAAAACTAAGAATGGAAATGGCCCGGATGCCTCAACTGCAGCTGGGTGTGAGAAAGCAGCAACCACAGGACACAGCCTGAAATAATGAAATCCAGACGTTCATCAGAGCCAAGGAGAGACTACACTGGGGACAAACAGAATCTATCAACGATTGCAGAACACACGAGCTGTCTACACCGCCAATACATCACATGCTACAAAATACAGATTCCACAAGTGCCCTGAAAGTCAAAAAGGACAACACACACATGTTTCTCAAACAGAAGAAATCTGGTTCATTAATGGTTTGAGACCAGGACGATTCCGCAGCCTGACTAAGCTAAGCATGCCTACGGATATCTGGATTAGCTCCAGGAAGGCTATGAGACAATTCCTCCACTTGCACCCAGTAAAGCCAGGCCTGCAGCAAAGGGGAAGACACAGCAACATCACTGCACACTCTGATGCTTGAAAAGTAGAGACGGAGAATGGGGTGAGTACTGAATTCACACCCCAATGCACATATCTAAAAAACAACATTTAGCAAATGTGGACACTTCCAGCCCGCCATAGTATGCTGCCACTGGGGCACTCCAATGATTATTCACGGGGCAGTCATGTCAACACTCCTGTTCGGGCTTAGGAGCTCTCACACTTGCGTCCAAAATGAAACCTGGTGACTTGCTAGCTGGACTCAAAGCAACACAGCATCAAACAAATGCTCAGCGAGTAAAGGGGACTTCTTTAGGATAATGATATGATATGGTATGATATGGCATTTGTAACGCGCCTATACACAAGTGTTTCAAGGCGCGACGAGGCAGGAAGGGGGGAACAAGGGGAAGACAGACAACGATCCTACTAGGCCAGGTGTCATTCAGATCGCGCAAGTGCAGGGGTAATGGCCCTCATTACGAGGTTGGCGGAATGTGTTTACCGGCACCAGTAATGGTGCCAGCGCCAGTAAACCCATTCCGCCCCATCACGAGGTCTCCTGGCAGGACCCGCAATGGGCGCCTGGTAAAACCAGGCGTCCTTACCAGGTCCCGCGAGGAGACCAGGGAGCTAACAATGGGCCTGCTATAAACGGGCCCGTTGTTAGCTCCTTCCCCATTCCCATTGAGCCCTGTGGGGGCTCGAATGGGAATGGGGATGGACCGTGTCCGGGTTCCTCAGACGACGAATTACCGGGTCCGCCAAGGTTGGGATGGCCCGGTAACTCCTCATTTGAGGAACCCGGTATGCGGTAAGGAAGCAACCATGCCGCTAAATGCGGCATGGTTACCTCCAACCTCGTAATGAGGGCCAATATGTTGTTAAGTACCCGTTCCGAGCTCTGGAAGCGGTTGTCATGGCCCGGCGACCTGAGTTAAAGGTCCAAGCGAAGCAGGGGTGTTTAACGAGGGCCCCAGGACACTGCCACCCGTTCCACCCTTCGCAACGGGTGCGTAACGCCATTAGCACCCATCCCATGGGCTGGGACAGGGCTAATTTAAAGTATTTTAGTCCTGTAAACGAGTTGCTTCACGGCATCCAGTTCACAGAACGAAAAGTCTGTGTAAAGATGGCCACCATGGAAAGGGAAGAGGGGCTCCATATGGAGCCCCTTTTTCCTTTCCATGATGGCCTCACACATGAGGAAGAAGGAAGAAGGAAGCAGCAGCGGCAGCGAGTGCCACCGTCGCAATGAGGTAAGTGGGAGGGTGGATTATTTAATAAAAGTGTCTGGGGGTTTGGGGGGGACATGGTGGCTGGGGCAAGCAGCCATCAGGTGGCTTGGAACGCGGGCTAACATCATGAGATTCAGCCTGCGTTCTGAGTCTCATGATTGGCTGGCTCCCAAGCCAAGGGTGCTAACGGTATTATATGCATTTTGAAATTTTCTAGTTCAATTAGCCTCCCATTTTGGGACGGTGTTTAATGAAAATAAACCATGTAAACAGAGATTTAAGGTTGTATATTAGAAAGAAAATGATCATGCACGAACAGGGTGCCTATTCATTTTGTGATTAGGTAAAAACAACCATGCTTTTTGTCGAATTCATGGTAATTTATGTTTGTGTCGCTTCTTGGATAATGCGCTATAACTACTTGTGTTTACAATGTATTTGTGTGCCTTCTAGGCAAGCTAGCGTGGGGAGATAAGTGTCCTGATGTTTCATTAAAGGCTTTTTACGAAAGAACATTTCATTAGATAGCCCCGTGGCTTTATATTTTGATGTGGGTGTTAAAACAAAATGCGTATCAGAGCCACAATATGCAGAATGTGCAGCAGCAGCTGCAAATGCAATTTGGTAACATCTGCTGGACTAATGTTATTTTTAGTGTTGGCAGCGACGGCGTGTATGCAAGCTGTCATGTTAACAAGGAAGTTCCGGGGCAAGGGGGCGGGAGAGGGCAGGAAGTGACGCGGGGAAGGCGGGCATGGGGAGTTGAAGGTTGAATGTTGAGAAATAAAGAGATGTTAGAGAACCCTCGTCTCCGTCCCTTTATTTGCGGAGCGAGTGCGTGGCTCTGGGGCATGGCTATACCTCACCCAGAGCAGATCAGAAACTGGCGACGAGGGAAACGACACGCATATCACAAACGGCCAACTTCCGGCGCTGCAGGTGCAACACAGCAGGAGAGGAGGCCTGTGGCAGACGCATCACCCGTGGCTGCGCCGGTGAGCGTGTCACACGGCAGAGCAGCGAGAAGGCCGGCCGACATGTGATTTAGACTGGGGCCACGGCGGTGACCCTCACAAGCACATCGGTGAGTGGGAGGAGCAGAGAGAGGGGATAGACGGTGCTCGTGCCAGATGGCGGCCGTCATATTGAGTCCCTCTTCCCTTTGTTTAACACCACAGTGTTTGTGCCACTGTCGGCGGCCGTAGAAGGTGTTCAAGGGGCTCCAAAGAAAGAAAAATAGCGGTGTACGCAGAAGGGACTCAAAATGTCAGTCCAAGAGGAGTCAAAATATCTGTCCAAGATATCCCCCAGGCAGTGAATCAAGAGATTCAGCCAGCAGGTCAAGCTGCAGCAATTGCAACAGCTCCATGCAGGATTCCAGATTCCCTTGCAGTACAGCTACCAGGGGCCTATGATGCGTCAGACACAAGTAACATGGGGCGGAGGTGGCCCAGACGGATTAAGGATTTTGATCTCTACATGAGGGCCACAAGGCCTGTGGATGATGAAAGACAAAAATGTCTGCTAAAGCTGGCGGTAGGGCCCGCAACAAGTGACATAATCAATCAAATGCCAGCAACGACAATTGACTCCATTCAATATCTAAAGGGTGCCTTGGCCGCCTTCTTCACACCACACATAAATGTGAACTATGAACGTCAGCTTTTTCATAGCACAAAACAGACAAAAGGTGAAACAATGGACGTCCATCTCATGCGCCTGAGAATTAAAATGAAGCACTGGAACTTCGCCAACTACTCAAATGCGGGGCCCCCATGGTCTCAAATCATTGCGGGATGTGAATCTCAGATGTTTTCGGTGCAAGCTACTTCAAAAAGCCAGAACACTCGAAATCCTGACACTTGCAAGGGCAGAACTGGCAGTGGATACGCAAGTTGAGAGTTTTAACACAGCCACGCCATCAGAGACAATGCACAGACGCCAAAATGACCACAGACAAGAACCTTTCTGCTACTGTTGTGGGTACCAATATCCAAACGAAGGAACAAGCCCGGCAATTGGTCAGAGATGCTCCGTGTCTGGCAATGAAGGATAGGTAAATCAGTGTGTCGCATTGCACGAGAGAAAGGACATGACAGAGGAAGAGAGTCCACAGCTCGCTACAGGCCCAGGGCCATCTTCACTGCGACACACGTATCTCAAGCAGTCACCCACACTCATTACAGGCCGAAAGAGACAGAAACAAGAGAGTATCAGGGGAGGACAAGCACAAGAAGGACAAGAAGGAGAGGAGGAGATATGTTACGGGCGCGACTAGACAGAAGGTCGAGATGCCACGTGCGGTACCTGGTTGAACAATCTCCTTCAGACCTAGAAATCAGCTCATCGGAGGGCGAACACAGAAAGAAGGGTTACCTGTATGCCTTGGGCAACTCCCTAGCGTTGGAACAAAGCCTGACCCTGCTCATGGGGCTCAACAAAAGGCTGACGAGTTCCTGATAGACATTGGCGCCACAGTGAACATGGTAAGCAAACAGGTGTACAACAAACTGCAGTGCCCCAGTTAACTCAGACCAGACGATGTAGCTATATTCCCATAGGGGGCAAAGTCTCCCCTCAAGTGTTTGGGTAAATTTGAAGGCACATGCAGATACAAGTCACAAGAAAAGAAGGTACTCATACATGTGCTTGCTACCGGGAGTGAGAAAGGGTGCATAATATGCTTCAAGTCAGCCATAGACATGGTGCTCATACCAGTGTTATACAAGTTAATGGTACACAAATACATTGATCCCATGAACATGATCAAAGAACTACACCCAACCCTGTTCAGAGGAATAGGAAAGCTACGCAACAAACAAATCAAGCTACACACAGGCAAAGACATCCCGCCAGTAGCACAACACTACAGAGGCTTACCCATCAACATACAACGGAAGGTAGAAGAGGAGCTCTATAAACTATTCAAACAGGACATAATTGAAACAACCACGGGGCCCACAACATGGTTAACACCCACTGTGCCCGTCCCGAAGAAGGGCTCAGATGCCATCCGGCTGTGTGCAGATATGAGGAGACCCAAGCAGGCCATTAAAAGAGTGAGACACCTGGCATTGTGTATCACAGACATGATCCACTTGCTAAATGGCACTGAGGTCTTCTCTAAACTGGACCTGCAAAAAGGTTATCACCAGCTAGTGTTGAGCCCAGAGAGCAGAAACATAGCGACATTCGTCACACACCTCAGACTCTATAGATACAAGAGGTTAAGTTTCGGCGTGTCGATTGCGGCCAAGATTTTTCAAGCAGAAATCCACAACGTGATCAAACACATCCCCAACTGTATTAATTAAAGTGATGACATTTTGGTGTTTGGCACAGACATAGGGAAGCATGATGAGACGTTGTCCAGGGTGTGCATGGCATTCGAAGCTTCCAATCTCACCCTCAATCAAGAAAAATGTGAATTCAGGAAAATCACACTGAAATCCTTCAGACATATATTTTCGAAGAAGGGCATGACACCAGATCCATACAAGGTCACAGCACTCAATGAAACGCTACCACCGGCAAACGTCTCTGAATTCTGATCCGGGTCTTGCCAGCTATTGTACTCGGTACATCAAGGACTTCAGCACAATCAGTGAACCACTTCAAGCACTAACCAAACAGAATGCTACTTTCAATTGGTCTGAAGAATGCCAGCAAACGTTCTCCACAATTCGCGACAGGGTAGCAAATGCCAAGAACATGGTATATTTTGACACTAGCCATGAGACATAACTGACAGTAGATGCAACCCCAGTCGGGTTAGGAGTGGTCTTAACCCTTATTGACCCTGATGATCCACGACGCACTCACATTGTTGCATATGCCCGTCGCAATCTCTCAGTAAGAGAACAAGCTTATTCTAAAGCTGAAAAGGAGAGTCTCGCCGTAGTATGGGTGTGCAAACATTTCCATCTCTTTCTTTACGGAAAGCCCTTCAAAGTGGTAACAGACCATCAGGCCCTATTCTTCCTTTATGGAAACCCCCAGGCCAAGATGCCACCCTGCATTACCCGTTGGGGACTCAGACAAAAAGACTACACTTTTGAAATCGTTCATAGGCAAGGAAAGGAATAACACCCGGCCGACTTCTTGTCCCGTCATCCAAGGATTGAGAGACCGCCCGAACCATCGGTGGCAGACCGCTTCCTACGGTACCTCATTATGCAAGCAGTACCCAAGGGCATCAACCCAGTTTTCCTTGCTCAAGAGGTGGAGGAAGACATAGCATGTTGCATAATCAGTGAAGGACTCAGGTCGGACGGTGGAGGAGAGCAAAGGAAAGTGGCCGCCTCAAGTCAGATGACAATAAGAGAGAGGTTCACAGGCTCATACAAAGTGAAGGAAGAGTTAGCCCTCTCAGAGGACAACATATTACTAAGAGGGCGATCCCAAACTCCCTCAGGAGAAAAGCAGTAGAGCTTGCCCATGAGGGACACTGAGGGATTGTCTCCAGCAAGCGTATGTTACGAAAAAATGTGTGGCACCCCCGATTGGACTCGCTGGTGGAGGAAATCCTGAGAGGGTGTTCGACTTTCTGTCTCATCACACCGAATAGACACCCAGAACCACTACACATGTCCGAGCCACCAGAAGGGGTGTGGGAAGGAGTAGCTGCCAACTTCTTTGGGCCCATAGAAGAGGGAAAGTATGTGTTGGCCATAATGTAGGAGTACTCCCGTTACCCCGGGGCACAGCTAGTATCATCCACGGCGGCTCACCATGTTATTCCAGTCATGGACCGCATCTTTACCACCTATGGCATACCCAGAAGAGTGAAAACAGACAATGGTCCACCTTTCACCGGCCAAGAATTCAAATGGTTGAGCGAATACATGGGATTTCATCACCAGAATATCACACTGATTTGGCCGCAGGCGAACGGAATGATCGAACACTTCATGGCAAATCTCAAACAACCGCTACAAGTGGCCTGATTTACAGGACAGCCCTTCAAACAGGTCCTTCACCAACTGCTAAGGGACTACATGAGATCCCCACATAGCTCCACAGGGAAAAGTCCAGTTTGGGAGGAATGTTCATACCAGGCTGCCCCAACAAGGCACCCAAGATGCAATTTGGCCTGAAGACACAGAAATGAGAGCTCACGACCAAATCGCTAAACAAAGGATGATAGAGTACGCAGATGGGTGAAGGAAGGTTTGGGACTCGACGCTTGAGGTAGCAGAAGTGGTGAAAGTAAAGCAACCAGAGACCAACAAGCACACAGCGGTGTTCAAGGGTGAACCGTTGGTCATCACTGTGAGAAAAGGTTCAATATAACAGCACAGGGTGACAATGAGTCCACCACACGGAACTCATCACACTTTAAGAGATTTCCACTAATCAACCCAAGGCCGCTGAATGGGCGAAAAGATGTGGGTGATGAGTATCTCACGGACGATTCATACCAAGGGGACCGAGAGGACTATGTCGCCTCGGATGCTAACAACCTGCGTGACCCTGAGGGAAGGCGCACGTTGGGACCAGAGAACTTGAGACCCCAACGAACACAAAACAGGCCTCGATGGCTCATCGAAGAGATGTGGTGAGCCACATTATCCCAGAATTCCACTTTACCCATGGTGGGGTAACTGTTTAATTTGAGGGGGTGTCATGTTGACAAGGAAGTTCTGGGCAAAGGGGCGTGAGAGGGTGGAGGCAGGAAGTGACGCGGGGAAGGTGGGCACAGGGAGTTGACGGTTGTACGTTGAGAAATAAAGAGATGTTAGAGAACCCTCATCTCTATCCCTTTATTTGTGCACGAGTGTGTGGCTGTGAGGCATGGCTGTCCCTCACCCGGAGCAGGTCAGACACTTGCGACAAGGGAAATGATACGTGTATCACATGCGGCCGACTTCCAACGCTGCAGGCGCAACAAGGCAGGAGAGGAGGCCTGCTGGCAGACGCATTACCCGTGGCTGTGGCGGTGAGGGCGTCACCCTGCAGACCAGCAGAAATACCGGCCAAGATTGGGTTTAGCCTGGTGCCGCGGCGGTGACCCTCAGAAGCACATTGGTGAGCGGTAGGAGCAGAGAGAGGGGATAGACGGTGCTGGTGCCAGCCGTCACACGGGGTCACCCTTCCGGCTGTTAAACACCACAGTGCTCGTGCCACTGTCGGTGGTCGTACAAGGTGTTCCAAGGGCCTTCAAAGAAAGACAAATAACAGAGCACGGTTTGAAAATAATGAAAATCATGCACTGTTAGCGGCCGCAGCCATAGTACTGGAATGAGCATGGACCCTCTTTCCCATAGCTGGGGCCCTTTGAAGCGTGTCCTTCCGCGCTAGCAAAGGAGTGCGGCTATAGGACTGCGTGGGAGCTTCAAAGAAGCTGAGCGAGCTCTGTGGGAGCAGTGGGCGCTTCTCAGTTTGAAGTTGCCCTCGCTTGGTCTGCGGCCTGTATTTGGAGGGGCAGGTATCGCAATTGTGGACGCAGCTGAAGTGTCAGCCACAACACTGGGCAGCACGCGGTTCCCTCTGGTTACGTGAAGGTTATTATTGCCAGGAAATTAACTATCAGGCCTCAAGTTGAGGGTAAATATGGGTGGACAGAGTTCCCCCACTTTTTTTCAGGCATCCCCTCCGCCCCCACTTTTTTCAGAGAGCAACTTGATATGCTAATTTCTGGTGATGCCTCATCCAATTGGTATGTTAATGAGTCCCCCCTCTTTTTTTTAGGACTTGAGCCCTGATAATTATGGTGTTTTGAACAGCTTTGGGCGCAGAGAGAACCACTTCAGACTGCTGTGGGTTTTGAGGGGGTGGGGAGTGACTGGCCATTGGGGGCTGTAGGTGGGTGTGAAAAGAGGGGAGGTGAAAAAGGGGTGCAAGGCAGAGCAAGCCCATATAAGCTTAGCAGTTGCCAAAGTGCCCACGTTGCTTTAGGCCGACCTCTGACCTTTAACCTAGAGTGGCTTTCTCTAAATCACGCTCAGAGTTCAAGACCATTGCAGAAAGTTGCTTTGGGGTGAGGATCTGGGCTGCTCAGGAAAGAGTGTGAACACGTTGATTAGAACAGGCTCGCTATTTTTGAAATAGAGTTTATTTAATTCTTTAAGTTTTGATTACAGAAAGTACACTGGAAAGATTGCAAATAGCATTTATCTGTTGGAGGTCACACAACCTGACCTTTGTGAATTTTTTGATGATATTGGTTACTGAGTTTTTCGGCCCTAAAATGAAATAATTGAATGTTATCAATGTTTTGGATTTCATGCGATCAGCAAAACACTGCCGATGCTGCAGAGATCAGCGCGTGAGCTGCAGGGCGCAGCTTCTTTTCTCGGCAAGGCAAGCTCAGCCTTTCATCCTTTCAAGCTTGCCAAATGTGCATCAACTTTCCTTGGGAAATAATTGTATGCACACATGTGTCTTGAAAGTGATATTTAAATGGAAATTTATTAACGCAACCAGTTTTGCAAAACAGTTCAGATTTCCTTTTAAGAACATATAATCGGGCCAGAAATAACACAATGCACAATGGTTTTCATTTACAAAGATCTAAGGAGTTTTGACCAGGATCACACAATAGTTGTCGAATGCCAAAGCTAAGATTAGAGGCCAAACCTCCAGGCATCATGGTGTGCTGCTTAGCCACGAGACCGCATCTTCTTACTAGCGTGCTTGTACTCACTCCTAAGCCTTCCTGCATGGGGTTTTGGGGTTTCAGTATACACCCCCATATCATATATGCACTAGTTGCAGTCTGTCTTTCCCTCTTCAGAGATGTGTCCTCCAGAGCTGGATGCAATACTGCAGATGAGGACTCACGAGGGCTATGCAGCATGACAACACACCTCCCACAGTGCAGCACCGCATTCCTCTCGCCCCTGCCCACATGTTTTTTCGCCCAGCCTGTACTCCCTTTCTTGTCTGTTGGCCCTCAGAGCTCCTCAGTCACTGCCTGCTGCTCTGTGTCCTGCTGGCCAAACTATACACATGTGCACCAAACTGTATTGCCTTTCAGATGTCACCTCCTGGACCACGTGTCCACTCCATCTGCTGTCGCAGTCCTATTGCAACATTTCGGACAATTCCACAAGACCAGTCGCTAATGGTTTCTACTGGATCCAGTCATTACCTCTATGTTGTTGGACATTGGGCAATATACTGTATGTCTAATGGAAATCCCAAGAGAGCTTCCACCGGCTAAATGAAAACCACACTCAAATCTAATGGACACACCTAGGCGCCATAGAACAGGTCAGGATGCTACAGGAATGTACGTTATATTCATCCTAACTTGTCAATGGAGCCCAGCAAAAACCATCTACAGTTGGTCAGCAGGAGTTGCCATCAGAAAGTAGGTTGTAACATATACCATACATAAGCATTGCCCTCCTGCACCTTGACATGTCCATGAGGACCTCACCGATAGCCATTTTCTGACGCTATGATGTTTCTGTTTCCTTTTACTTTCCTGTTTCAATAACTTCTTTAAGCATTTTTAAAGCTCCCCATTACAAAGACACTCCAAACGCTACAGTCTATAATACAATACGCCGCTGCTGCTTCTATTTAATTTTTTTATTGAAAAATGTGAGCTTGCGGCTGCCTGCAACACTTAGAGTTATGAGAACACCAGGGAACAAACGCCTGTGGGTGGTCTGCAGACACGAGGGCCTTTAAGTGATGGCGGGCTGGGCTGAGTACAAATATGGCTGCCTTGTATTCCCAAGATGGCTTTTTAAAAAGTAGGAAGTGAACAAGACTCGATAAAAATATGGAGGAGTCATTCCAATTTATTTCAAAGGAAAGTTTGAGACAGTCATGAAGCCTTGGATATTGCAATCTGCGTTGCGCGACCAATGCGCCGGAAACTAAATGGCGAGAACTTTAGGTCTTAATAGGCAATTCTTTTATGATTAGTGGCGTACAATCGGGAAAACTATATACTTATGTTTAAAGGCTTCCCATTTCTTTGCCAGCCTTGATGAAACCTATTTCAATCATGCCGCATGATGTATGTCGCTATGGCAGCATTGGCTCAATAGGCCATTGGCTAAGTATGGACCGCGCGACAGAAGACCAGGTTGCCTGATGTGGGAAAACAGTCAAATTGTGATTCAGGATTTAATGCCATGCCTGTCATTTCTACTCACATGGAGGGTGAGCGGGCAGACCAGAGGCCACCGCCCACCTCCCGGCAGGCGCGCAACAGATAAACCCTAATGGTTTTCATGACAAGCGCAGCGGTGGAAACTGAATGGATTAGAAATTACACAGGCTACGCCGGGAAGCAGAGAGAAGACGGGCCGCAGCAGGGTCCCTGTGTTGTTGGACAGAGATAAAATTGCTTTGTAATTTCAAATTTTGATAGATCGACGCCTTCCCCGGCTGGCGACCTATTGTCCCTAGCACTTTGCGTTTGTCGTTAGCAAGTTGTTACGCGCCCCCTCAGCTTCATGCCGGCCAATCAATCAGGTCCTAAGCCTTACTCATTAATATGTGTATGTCTGGAAAAATAAAAGGTCTTTTTGTTGGCATGCCACATCCTATAGCCCAAAGCATCTTCCTTTATTGGGAGGGGGTGAGGTGTTCACTGGCTCTCTCATCAACCGTAGCTTTTAAGCAGACCCACACAATTTAGAGTAATGCTTAAATTCATTGCTAGAATACCAGGGGGTCTGGATCACATGTTAGCATTTGGGTGGGGGGGGGTTCTCTCATCCCATTGTTTGGTGGCGACAGGGCCCAGAATGGCCCCGAGCCCTCACAGAGGCCCTCACTACACTCAGGCCTACCTTAGGCTCGAGCTTGTGGACTGTTCCCACCCTGTCCCCTCAAACGCAAGAGTGATAGCTATAGATTTAGACTGGCTGAAATGAGGAGCTGCCCAGGAGCCTATTGGATTTGCTCCTGACACCTTATACTTGATTCACAAAGCCTAAACCTGCAGCAAATCTGGAGATGCCTGATGAGTCATTGAGGAGATCACGTTTACATGATACTCACTAAGTTTTGCATCAAGGGCATCTCACAGATGCCACAAGATTCTCTGAATGTTCTGCGTAGGCTTCGTCAAATAGGTAAAGCAGGTAAATTAAAGGTTACCCTGCCTTTCACTTGTGAGATTCTGTTGAGTAGGTGACTTTAGCAAAACAAAAGAGTTGATGGCTGGAAGGTTTAGAATAAATCTTGACCTCTGGCATTGCTCTGGGCAACCCTCCAGACCATCGTTCTTCGCCTGCCAAGCCATTACAAAAGGGGAAAAACCATATGCAAATCAGGCTTGGTCCCACCCCCAAAGGGGTAGTCCAGCCCGAACTGCTAGGTCACATCCCTTTTGCACGAGACCACAAGCATCCCCAGACATGTTTCAGCCTTGTTGGGCGTCATCAGTGAGGAGTAGCTTGGGTCTCTAAGCCCAGCAGGCAAGGGACCCACGTCTGGGCATACCCTTCCCACTCGGGGTGACAATAGCAAAACAAAAGAGTTGATGGCTGGAAGGTTTAGAATAAATCTTGACCTCTGGCATTGCTCTGGGCAACCCTCCAGACCATCGTTCTTCGCCTGCCAAGCCATTACAAAAGGGGAAAAACCATATGCAAATCAGGCTTGGTCCCACCCCCAAAGGGGTAGTCCAGCCCGAACTGCTAGGTCACATCCCTTTTGCACGAGACCACAAGCATCCCCAGACATGTTTCAGCCTTGTTGGGCGTCATCAGTGAGGAGTAGCTTGGGTCTCTAAGCCCAGCAGGCAAGGGACCCACGTCTGGGCATACCCTTCCCACTCGGGGTGACAATAGCAAAACAAAAGAGTTGATGGCTGGAAGGTTTAGAATAAATCTTGACCTCTGGCATTGCTCTGGGCAACCCTCCAGACCATCGTTCTTCGCCTGCCAAGCCATTACAAAAGGGGAAAAACCATATGCAAATCAGGCTTGGTCCCACCCCCAAAGGGGTAGTCCAGCCCGAACTGCTAGGTCACATCCCTTTTGCACGAGACCACAAGCATCCCCAGACATGTTTCAGCCTTGTTGGGCGTCATCAGTGAGGAGTAGCTTGGGTCTCTAAGCCCAGCAGGCAAGGGACCCACGTCTGGGCATACCCTTCCCACTCGGGGTGACAATAGCAAAACAAAAGAGTTGATGGCTGGAAGGTTTAGAATAAATCTTGACCTCTGGCATTGCTCTGGGCAACCCTCCAGACCATCGTTCTTCGCCTGCCAAGCCATTACAAAAGGGGAAAAACCATATGCAAATCAGGCTTAGTCCCACCCCCAAAGGGGTAGTCCAGCCCGAACTGCTAGGTCACATCCCTTTTGCACGAGACCACAAGCATCCCCAGACATGTTTCAGCCTTGTTGGGCGTCATCAGTGAGGAGTAGCTTGGGTCTCTAAGCCCAGCAGGCAAGGGACCCACGTCTGGGCATACCCTTCCCACTCGGGGTGACAATAGCAAAACAAAAGAGTTGATGGCTGGAAGGTTTAGAATAAATCTTGACCTCTGGCATTGCTCTGGGCAACCCTCCAGACCATCGTTCTTCGCCTGCCAAGCCATTACAAAAGGGGAAAAACCATATGCAAATCAGGCTTGGTCCCACCCCCAAAGGGGTAGTCCAGCCCGAACTGCTAGGTCACATCCCTTTTGCACGAGACCACAAGCATCCCCAGACATGTTTCAGCCTTGTTGGGCGTCATCAGTGAGGAGTAGCTTGGGTCTCTAAGCCCAGCAGGCAAGGGACCCACGTCTGGGCATACCCTTCCCACTCGGGGTGACAATAGCAAAACAAAAGAGTTGATGGCTGGAAGGTTTAGAATAAATCTTGACCTCTGGCATTGCTCTGGGCAACCCTCCAGACCATCGTTCTTCGCCTGCCAAGCCATTACAAAAGGGGAAAAACCATATGCAAATCAGGCTTGGTCCCACCCCTAAAGGGGTAGTCCAGCCCGAACTGCTAGGTCACATCCCTTTTGCACGAGACCACAAGCATCCCCAGACATGTTTCAGCCTTGTTGGGCGTCATCAGTGAGGAGTAGCTTGGGTCTCTAAGCCCAGCAGGCAAGGGACCCACGTCTGGGCATACCCTTCCCACTCGGGGTGACAATAGCAAAACAAAAGAGTTGATGGCTGGAAGGTTTAGAATAAATCTTGACCTCTGGCATTGCTCTGGGCAACCCTCCAGACCATCGTTCTTCGCCTGTTTGGGGATGCTTGTGGTCTCGTGCAGAGGGGATGTGGCCTAGCAGTTCGGGCTGGACTGCCCCTTTTGGGGTGGGGCCAAGCCTGATTTGCATATGGTCTTTCCCTTCTGTAATGGCTTGGCAGGCGAAGAACGGTGGTCTGGAGGGTTGCCCAGAGCATTGCCAGTGGTTAAGATTAATTCTAAACCTTCCAGCCATCACCTCTTTGTTTTTGCTGAGTAGGTGACTTTACGCATAAAAAACGGTGCAACACCCTCCTCAAACCTCTCCACCTGGAAGTGGACTACCTGTCTTTCAGGATCATCTCAAGGACTGGCTATGGAACCAACCACTCTGAAAGAAATTAAAAATAATAGTAACCAACAGAAAAATGGACTCATTTACAGCGAGCAATCTTCAAAACTCTTGGCACCACCATCTGCGGGAAACCAATTAGATTCATGGAACCTGTGCTGCGTGACTCAGGTTCAAACCTTAATCTCAGTGAACTCTACATTCAAGAGCCAGGAAGTGACAACACCCATAGTCCCCCCATCTCCACCTACCTCTTCTGTCAACTAACTCCTCACTACTAACATCTTGCATCCTTAAACCACCCACACTCCTTCAGACGACCACCTGCTCTAGTGTACTTCATAGCTTCGAACTCTATCCATCTTCATCCACAACCATGCCGTCAATTTTTTTTTATTTTTTTTATTGTGTTAACTGTTTTAGCAGTTTTTACAACAGAAGAAGAAAATCCCTTTTCCCAGTGAGTTTTCCAGTTGCTTATCCAAGGGCTAAGTCCTTTCAGGGTCTTTCTGATCATTCACAGAGAACGTCCAGCTTCAAGCTGTGAAGAAGTTTACCACTGCGATTACTGGTCTTCGACTTAGCCTGTTCATTAAGTATGACCACCAGCAGTCCTCGTCCATTCTTGAGAGAGTTGAATAGAGGTGACCTAAATGGGTTTCTCTGTTGCCAGTGGTTCCTAGGCATTGGAAAATCAGGTGTTTTAGACTCTCCTTTGAGTCTTGGTTCTGGCAGAATCGACAGGAGTCCAACGCAGATTTGCCTCAGGTTTTCAAGACCTCATTAGTCTTTAGGATGTTCAGTCTTGCTCTCAAGAAAGTCGAGCGAAAGGTCTAATTCAGAAATTTCAGTAGATAACTGGTAGGCTTGTTTAGTTTTTGTGCAAAGGGCGGGAGATGGTCCGCAGATTTATAGTTGGTTGCTTTCTGTTGGGTGTCGCACCAGTCTGATTCTTTCAGTTTTTTGCTGTTTTTTTCGGATTGACCAAAAGCTCGTCCTCTGAACTACCTATTGATTTTAGGAGAGTTTGATTTTTGTCTATCCAGATTTTGAGCGTTTTGTTTGAGCCTTTCTCAATTTCTTCCTGGATCAGTGTATAAATGTTCTCAACGGATGATATCACTTCTCTGTAGAACATCAAACTGTTGAGGGATACTGTGCCTTGAAGTGAGGTAAGGCCGAGTTCTCTACTTATCACAGTTATTGGGGTCGAGGTAGGCAGTCGGAGGACGTTTTTCCAAAGTGAACCCTCCAATTTCAGCCCAATTGAGTCCGGAATGCCGAACATGGCAGCCATGCCATAAGTAAGCGCTGGAACTGCTTTCATCCTGTAAAAATGAGTAGCCACCTTTACTGAAAAGCGGCCACATTTTTTGTCCATGATGATCAATTGATTTGTCAAGGTTTTGTTTTTGTTAATCAGGAGGTCTAGCATTGGTTACTCGTTCTTTTTGTTACTAAACATGGTGCCCAAGTATCGAAAGGCGTCCACCTCTTCGAGGCGGGTATTGTTAAAGAACCATGCCTCTGAAGCTTTTCGTTTGGCCGTTTTTGTCAGTCGCATCACTTTAGTTTTCAAGACGTTGCTTTCCAGGTCGTTGGTATGAAGGTATTCATTCAAATTATCCAATTTTCGCTGGAGCCCTATCTTCGTTTGGTCGATTGAAATGATGTCATCTGCGTAGAGCAGTCTGCTGCCCTTTTCAGACCCTAGAGAGGGGGAGAATGCTTTTACATTCCTTTCGGCGTGTTGGTAGTCGCCGCTGTAGGCGTTGTAAAGTGCCGGTGCCATAGGGCATCCCTGCTTTACTCCACAAGTTGTACCGATTGAAGAGGAGAGTTGCCCTGTGCCGTTGAGTCTCACTCTCATAGATGTTTCAGAGTAAAGTTCTTGTATAGGATCCAACAAGGACGGGGGGCAGTTCCAGTTAGTAAGTTTTGTCCAAAGCTTCTCTCTCTTTACTTTATCGAATGCTTTCGATAAGTCGATAAAAGCCATGCACAGGGGAGGCACCCCTTCCTGGATCTGGCCTTGAGGATGTTGATGGTGAATATGTTTGCCATGGTGCTCAGGTTTTTTCTGAAGCCAGTTTGGAAGTTGTCCCAGCCTTCTGAAGAGGACACCCAGGTTTTGAAACTGTCAAGTAGGAAGGATCCAAAATGTTTGCCAATACAGTCAAGGAGTGCTATCGGGCGATAGTTGTTCGGAACGCTTCTGTCACCTGACTTGTAAATTGGCACCACGTTTGCTGTCTTCCAAGACTTCGCAATGTATCTAGTTGCCGTGCATGATTCGAAGATTTCTGCCATCAGGATAGACCAGCTTGCCGAATTGGATTTTAAGTCCATGTTTGACAGGCCGTCAGGGCCGGGGTGCTCGTGATGATTTTAGTTTCTTAATTTTTGCTTCGATGCGAGCTGGGTCAGGATCAGTGTCCCACCGGGTACTTCGATGTTTCCCAGATTCCGTCCCTTTGTCCAATGGTCTGAAGAGAGCGGAAAAGTGAGTGATCCAGGCTTCTTCTGGGACACTGGATGATAAGACGTTGTCACTTGATGAACTTTTTGAGTTGATGAATGACCAAAATGCCTTTGTTTGCTTGCCAGCCAGTACTCACAGCATTTGCTCAGTCGTCTTGATATAGCTGGAGTTTGAAGCCTTTTAGCAAGTTCTTATAGGCCTTAGTGACGGTCCAGGCTGTTTCTATGTTGGTAATTGAGGGAAACCGTCTGGCCTTTCTTGTGGCTCGTCTTGTCTCCAGCCTTTTTTCTCTGAGAATCAAGTTGTTATGGTGGTGAGTCTTCACTTTGTTTCGGTTACCAGTTTTTTGATTCTGGTATGGTTGAAGTAGTGGGCAGTAGTCCGTGAGGCGGCCTGCCTCTTTTGAGTTGTTCAGAGCTTTTGCTTGACAATAATTTGTAATTAGTGTCGTGATGACTGAGCCTTTCAACCTTAAGCGTGTGGAGTTGGCGTGGGTCTCAATGTTGGTCGTTCTCAAAGCGCTCGAACTCTCATAGGCTTCAAGACTGGGAGCTGTCCACGTCATTTTCAGGTGGTTGTGGTCACTGTTACGTGTTCTGATGATCTCAAAGCCTGTGACCTGAGGCAGGAGGTTTCTAGAAAGGTAGACGTGATCTAGGGTGGCGCGCCTTCCTGCTAATTCCCAAGTGGGAAGGACCCGGTGAGAAGTTTTGCCCAAAACGTGGGCGTTGTGAAGATCGAAGGTGTCCATCAGATTAGCCCGTTTTTTTCCTCTTTCTAGGGAATTTTCTGGCAGTTGTAAAATGTTTGATTTTGGTTGGAAGCTTTCATGTTCTTTCTTCCTGATCTTGACGTTTAGGTCACCACACATGATTATGCTGTCAATTAATTCATTTGATAGTGCGTCCTTCAGAATATTTTCGATTTTCAATAGAAAGTGGTCTGTTGCATATTCTTTCGGGTTCCAGTACAGATTTACTAGTAGGTAAATTGTTATCTTTTGTTTGCTTACGACTTGATGGTTACGACCTCGTTGAATCAGAGTTGCCAGGATGTGCAGCTCCACCTTTATTACTTTAAGCAACTGAAGGTTGGATCCAATTCGCAGCGCAGTCAGTAATCTAGCCCTTGGTCTGCCTGAGGCTCCTCTCAGGGCTGGGGAATAGATGGTTGCATAGCCCTCTATTAATGGTTTGTTTTGGATCCAAGTTTCTTGAAAACACCAGATGTCAGTTGATCCCAGGTTAACATCAGAGGAGTGCGTCAGGTGAGTGAAACCTTGGGTTTTCCAGGAGCCCAAAGTTAGGTTGGTAGTTGGTTCTGTCCTTGATTTGCAACTTGCCAGAATGCTCCTTGTTTGTCTGGCTTATGTTTGATTGCTAAAGTCTTTGTTTTGTTGATAGAGCTTTGGGCAACCAGGCCCAACAGTTAGGATCCTCCTTTGTGCTAGGTTGCTTCCTGTCAATGTTTAGCTTCTTGTTTCCTTTAATTGGGATGTCTTGTTCGATGGTAATGTTCCAGTTTTTCTGAGGGCCAGGCGGGACTCTTTCTAGTTCTAAAGAGCTCGGCCGATAGTCCTCGTTCTGTTTCCGCATGGTGGATTTCGGATAACGCCTGTTTGGCGATGGCGAGCCCGGTCGTTTGGCTATATGGAATCATTGGTACCGTGGGCTTTCGTCTTTTTTTCTCGAGAGCGTCTTTCCGAGGAGTTTAATGAAAATTCTTTGGGATTGTGACCTTCCTTGCTTATGTAATCTGTGAGGTCGTATCCTAGAGATCTCAATTTATTTTTTGCCTTGCATAAGGTGGATTTTATAGTTTCAGACTGTATGTGTAGATAGACACTGTCAACTCGCTTTTTATCCTGAAATTCCACAATTGTGAGGTCTTCTGTGGATAGAGTTTTTAGTGCTGGAACCAGATGCAAGATTTTTAGGATGGTTTTCCTGTTAAGGATGGAAGAGGAGTCTTCTTTCCAGATACTTTTCAGGGTAAAAGATCGGGTCTTGGTGGACCTGGCCGAGCATCTTATCAATTCTCTTTTTGCTTGACGGTCTTTGCTTTTATCACTAGGTGTGGTCACGTGCTTAGGCTTTCTAGGAGAAGATAGGACTATTTTCCTCGCTTCTTTATCGGTTCAATTCTTTGAGGCTTTACACAGAAGTTCCGTCTGACATTTATTCTTCGTATAAATTACTCTGTTTTTAACGGGACTAGGAGAGTCCTCGTATTTGAGTGGTTGGTGGATTTGCGCTTTAGTTACTTCATTGTTCAGAGGGTCAGCTAATTTGGCTGATGAAATGGTGATTACCGAGGGCTTAGATAGACTTAGTGCTTTCATGGGGGTGATGATTGGATAGTGCACCCCCGGTTCGGAAGTCCCCTTTGTTTTTTGGATACTCCTGGTTTTCGGCGGGAGGAGAGCCCGGTTCTAAACTCCCAGATGGAGTCGGACTCTGAGGGTCCTTGCGTGGAGGCCGATTGATCCTTTGCTTGCCTCTGTTCGAGCGAGGGCTGTGTGGGCTGCATGTTCTGAGCGGGAGCCCGTTCCGCGTCGCCGGTCCATCCCGTGTTTTCCGGCTCACTCAGCACTGAACGTGGCTATTCAGCAGCAACTCCACTCATCGCCTCTGCGACGGGCTCCCGGCTGGCGGCGGCGCCCGGCACGAGAGGAGGCGGTCCACGGTCGAGCACAGCTAGCGGGTCCCCGGGAAAGGAGCAGTGCACCCCTTCCGCAAGTTTGCCTACGGAAGCTTCCTCCTCGATGACGGCGCAGCTAACTGTGTGAGCTGCGGGGTCTTCCTCGTGGGGAGCTTGAGAACTGGTAGGTCCCGATGCGTTGTTTTCGGAAGAGCGAGGGGGGAGGGGTGAGGTCTTCTTGTCCTCCAGCGGGGCATGTTTGGAAATTGTCACTGCCAGCGCTGTCAAGTCGGGCAGGTTGCTTCCCCCCTCTGGGTAAGCGATTTCACTGGCATTGAGTCTGAGGGTAAATCTTCCGAGCCGGATGAGGCTTTTACAAAGTCTTCTTTGAGTTTGTTTAAGGCCAATGGCATCTGGTCTTCGAGTGAGTTAAGTTTTTGCTGGGCTGAGGACGCTTTCAAGGAGGGCGGTTTTCTGACGCGGTTCAGCGGCTTCAGGGGACTCCGCTGCTCCAGGCCGCTGTCCTCACTTCGTGTCCCCTGCCTCCGCAGCCAGTGCCCCTCACTGCCCGTTTCACCAGTTAGCATCTCAGGGCCAGATGGACCGCGGAGAGGCCGCGGAGCTCCGCGGCCGCTCTGCAGCAAGAATGAGCTTTTGTAGGCTGTGTGGGTCACTCCTCCCACCACAACGCAGCAACAGAAAGCAGACTGCTGGAAAGCAGGAAAATGCCAGGGGATGCCGTAGACTGCGAGCACCATGCCGTCAATTCCTGCATTCCACAATCCAGGTGCTGCACGAATGGCAATCCTGCCCGGTCAGTACCAGC
This sequence comes from Ambystoma mexicanum, assembly GCF_040938575.1. Classification (NCBI taxonomy): domain Eukaryota; kingdom Metazoa; phylum Chordata; class Amphibia; order Caudata; family Ambystomatidae; genus Ambystoma; species Ambystoma mexicanum. The sequence continues at coordinate 52,427,507 of NC_090932.1, forward strand.
CACAAACAACACAGAGGTGTTGATATCGGCATACACGTAATGGGTACATCCAACCTGCATCAACACCAAAGCTTTTCGAATCTGCTTTCCCGGTATTCAACTAACACACCCTGCCCTCCTTTCTTGCAGAGGCAGGGGCGGCAAGACCAACGGCACACAGGTCCATGAACACCAAAGGTTTTCACATCTGCTTCACCGCTATTCAACTAACATCCTCTGCCCTCCTTTCTTACAGAGCCAGTGGCAGCGAGGCCAACATTATTGGTAGAAAGGCTCTATATAAGACTACTTTCCATTACATAAGTGTGTCCTCTGCATTTCTCTGGGGTGGTGATCCAGCAGAAAGAATGTGCTGGCCAGCCCCTTGCAAACATTAGTGCCAGGTGCAAACCCCTGACAATTTATAATAGGCTGAAGATATCACAAAATGAGGGCTAGAGGCACATTCAAATGTTAAAATAAAATCGGAAAAAGCGTTTCTATTGATTTTTGAGGGATAGAAATGTAAGTGGGGCTGCAGTGGCTTATAGCACTGTTGTTCCACTTGTAAAACAGGCACGAAAGTGTCCAAAATAACCCCCACACTCATTGTGCACTCCCACGCTGCTGTTCCGAACAGGTGCAGGCGTACGCTACCATTGTTCCCACATTTTAAAGCACACCCAGTTTGTGAAGCTGAGATGCACTTCCAAAAGCAAGGCACTAAACCTTCCTCACCCTGCTTTGCTAAACCTTACAGAGGGCAAAGAGCAGCAGCTAGGTGGGTACACCCAAGAAGTGGCTAGTCAGATTCCCACAGACACCTCCAGAAGGGCTGTTAACCAATTACGAGAGGCCCTTACCCGTTCTTAGAACCATTGCTACCTCTAACTCATCCTCGCTGTTATGTAAAACAGAGAGGGAGCGCAACCCTCAAAGTGTGACCCCCCTCTGAAGGAGGGCATCCAGGATGAGAGACTCGGGAATGACAAAACATACGTCAAATAGATCTGTTGGGCGGCGCCTCATTTATTCAATTTCTCCTCTGGTTCTTCACAGAAGGTTTTTGAATGTACTGTTGTCTTCCTTTAACCCCTTAAGTGCCAAGGACGAATATGGTCATCCTTTTTGCATAGACGTGCATAACAGCCTGGCAGCTATGTTCCCAGCCATTTACCAGGCTTGACTGAGCAAAGAGACCTTCCAAGAAAGCAGCCCTAGCCCTGCTGAATCATAAAAATAAAAAATAAAATAAAAAAATAAAATAAAACAAAAACAAAAAAAATATAAAATAGGAAATGGGCTGCTAATAAGAGTTTCGTGTTTTGTGGCTTGAATTATGAATTATGAACTATGACCCAAGTTATTATACACTTATTATAGACTTGTATACTTGTATACTTGCATACTTGTATATTTGTTTAAGTGTTTAAATGTTTAAAGGTCGTAATTGTTACTGTGTTCTGTACATTGTGCTTAACATCGTCAATTTGTGATTAATTGTTTGAACTTGCAGTGAAATGAACTATCTATTGAACTAGGTATTTTATGAAATTTTGATAAATCTTTTGTATACATTGAAAAGTTGAGTAATCAGCTAAATCAATAAATAAAAAATAAAATAAAATAAAGACCTTCCAAAGTTTTAGGACATTGGACTGTAATGTCTCTTGGTTGGAAGTGGGGGCCATTTTGTCGGAGCTGTCATAACATTAGCCTCTGGACACGCCGGGAAGGAAGGTTCTCACTGGACATGACCTGGGTGGATGCCGGAAGCATTGCCAGCCCCCTTGCTTGTGGTGTGATAGAGGAACCACCTTAGTTTAGGCCCATCACCATCGCTTCTTCTTGGTAGAGCGGAGCAGTGTGGAGAATCGAGAATTCACCCCAGAAAAAGGCACGGGGCCTACAGGAATCATAGCAGACTTTTCATATATATTGCAAACCCTAGTTTCTGGAGACATATCAGCGTGCGAAGGCGCTAAGTGAGATACGCAGGAGCGTGTACTGTAGTGCAGAGAAAGCTCAGCCGGACATCTTTAAAATCAGAAAAGGCCAGCAAATGAAAAAGAAAGTTGCACTAGATTCAGAAATGGATTTGCATTTCTGGAGCCACAGAAGGAATGAGAAGTATAAATACGATTAGGAATTCATACCCCTCCCCCTAGGGCACCTCCCCCTCCCCCTAGGGCTGCTTCCACTCTCTGCCATTGCTACTCTGTAAGTCATCTTTGTTTGAAATGACACCCCGTTCTTAAATACATTTAAAGTACTTTATGTAGACAGCAGGTCCACTCCCCCCCACGCTCCCCCACGAGGCATTACACATTTCATAACTAGACACAAACAAATGTAGCTTCCTCGATTCCATGTTCTTTTTTTCTGACAAGGCAATATTATGTCTGGTCGGATAAGCTAAACCCTAATCCATTGAACCCCCCACTCCCACAAAGTTTCTAAGCTTTCAGTTTCCCTGGAGAGAGGCCTCAGCGCCAAGTTCTTAGGTAATGAAAGTCTTGCACAGACCTGGCCAATATATCTCTCTTAAAGAGGGGTATTCATCATGGCTTTTATTAAAGATGCAGAGAGAAGTAGTCCACTATAGTGTAGGTCTCATGTCTGCATCAGAGACACCCCCCTGCCCCCCGTCCCTTCTTTTGGTGCCTATTCTTCGGTATAGACTTCAGTGCGATGGCCAGTGCCATTGTTTCTCGGGGATTTCTCAATGCGAGCCTGGAAGAAAGGCTACTTGTGTCCTTCAATGTCCTCTCGGTGCTTCGCAGATGGTTTCCCGCCTGTAAAGGGCGCACTGGATACAGATGAAAAAGAGACTCATAGCAGTAGCAGTGTAGAGAGCAGAGCGCCCCTACTCTACTAGCCATGCGGGCTGTAGTGGTGCTAGGTAAAAGGGCAAATGAGGCAGAGGAGGGCCCTGTACTGGGAGCCTCCGCGACTGACCAGTGCTTGCTCCAAGAACAGAGTCACGTTGGCAAGTGCAGTGGGAAAGCACTTCACTTCTCAGAGAAACACAAAAAAAATGGATTGGAGAAAGCAAGAGTCCGAAAATATGTTGGGGTCTCAAAGAGACCGTCCATGCAGCAAAAATAACACTTTATACAGCCAGTTACACACCAGGGGAAAGGCATGGAGTGCAAGAGAGAAAGAGACAACGAGAGAGAGAGACAAAGAGAAAAAGAGACAGAGAGAGAAAGGGAAAGAGAGATATTGGATGGGAGGGGGAGAGAAAGATTGGATGGGAGGGAGAGAGAGAGATTGGATGGGAGGGAGAGAGAGAGATTGAAAGAGAGGGATATATTGAGAGGGTGGAAGAGGGAGGGAGAGAGGGATAGGAAGAGTGTGGGGAGGAGGGGAGAGAGAGAGAGAGAGACAGACAGAGAGAGAAAAAGAAAGAGAGAGAGAAAGAAATTGGGAAGGAGGGAGAGAGAGGGACACGTCGGGGAAAGGAGGGGAAGAAAGGGGAAGAGAGGGGCAGTGAGTGGAAGGAATGAGAGAGAAACAGAGCAAGAGAGAGAGGAGAGAGCGAGAAAAAGAGGGAGATAGCGAGAGAGGAAGGGAAGGTAGAGAGACCGACATTTAAAGCGAGGAGAGAATGATAGAGAGAGAGAGAGAGAGGAGAAAAGGAGAACAAAAGCAAGAAAGAGAATGGGAGAAAGACTGAACGAGAGAGTGCAAAAGACAGCAGAGACATTAGAGGGAACGCAAGAGCGCAACAGTGAGTGCCTGGGAGAGCGCTGGAGACCAAGAGAAGGAGAAATGTGAAGGAAGGAGTAGAGGCGAGAGAAGAGAGAAGAGAGAAAGGGAAAGGAGAAGGACGAAGAGGAAAGTAGAGAAGAGCAGAGGAGTGGACACGAGAGGAGGGGAGGAGAGGCTGTGGGTGAAAGGAGAGATGGTGAGTTTGAGAGAAAGAGAGAGGGCGGAAATAGAGAAACAGAGCAAGAAAAAGATTAATGGAAAACGATAACAATAGGGAGAGACAACGAAATTAGAATGAGCGGGCAGCGGCAGATAGATGAGGGGTAGAGAGGGAGAGAGAGAGAGAGAGAGAGAGAGAAAGAGGGGACGGGCGATGAGTATTAAGAAGACACAGGAGCACAGCTCTCATTGGGCAGGCATGAGCAAACGCTTATCTCATGCTCCTTTTGCGTTCAGGTTTGTAAGGAATATCCACATTGAATCAGCAATAAGAAAGGCTCAGGTTGCTGTATGATGACCACATGCTCTGAGGTCATGCACACGGACGCACTTGGACAGAGAGGAGCGGTGGAGGATACGCAGACAGAGAGTAGAGAGGGCTCAGTGGGTGAATGTGTGCCTACGAGATGATGAGGATGGATGAATGGGTACGAGTATCCTGCTGTAAGGTTGAATGAGCGATATCTTAAGTGCATATGGCAGTGTGAGAACACATGGATGGAAATATGCATTGGTGTGATATGCATTGTATTGTATTTTGTATTGTATTTTGCTATTTATATAGTGCTATTTCCCCACTTGTGTGGCCTCAATGCGCTTTTTCCTTGGTTGGAACGCCCTTGGTGACCCTAGTCGGTGTGGTTAGAGATTCTAGAGGATTAGCTTAGATGCGTGTGTGCATGATTGCCATTCTAAGACTTGGGTGGCGGGCAAGGCTCGACTAAGCAGCCCAGTAGTGGCCAGACACGTGGGTGGGTGCTCTTGAGGTTAAAGATAGATTGCGGTTGTTGAGAGAGTCTATGTGAAGCCAGCTATACAGGGTGGTGGTCGCTGTATGCCAGTGGCAGAGATGTTGTTGTACGTCAGATGTTTCAGTCTGGACGGCTATGTGTGAAACTAGGCCGGATGTGCGTAGCCGTAGACGTGTTCTATCGTGCGTGGATGCATGGCCGTGCCTGCAGCCTGTGTCCACACTAGTGGTGTGAGCAATACATACCATAGGCTGCGAGAGTTGCTTGTATGTCGGGTCTGGAATTGAGAGTCCATCGGCTAGACTAAATACAGCGACCTAACAATGCAAGTTGTGTACGGGACTAAACACAGCTAGATTTGAGAATCATGTATAGGGGGAGAGAGGCCTACACCTAACAATGCAATTCTTGAACAAGACTAAACACAGCAACCTAACAATGTAAGTTGGATTATTGAATAGGCATATAGGGATGGATAGATGAGTGTGAGCATGGGCGCATGAGTGACTGTGAGGACAGCACTGCTTACTGTGCAGTGGATAGGAAATCTGCGTGTGCAAGGGCAGGAGAGTGAACACACGTGGTCTAACCAAGCGAAATCGTGGGATGTGACAGGCCGCATCAATGACTTTCGGCAGCAGAACATGGCCGCCGTTGTGACAATTTGAATTTGTGGAAAAGGGACGGGTGTGCGTCAGTTGCTCATTTTCCAATCAGTGCGGTCCTCCGGTGTAAGCAGTTGGCGCTGCTGTCTCTTATCCATACTTTGTGGTGAAAGCAATTTTAGACACCAAGCTGCAGATTTGGTTCCTTAGGAGGAGCCAAGAATCTCAATGATTCAAGGTCAGTGGTACTCATGAACATTTTCAATGGGATGCTGCTGGGAACTCATATTTTCCCCAAATTAGCATGAGGGACTGAGCATAGTGAGAGAGCCCTGGACAAGAGCCGGGAGGATGGTATTAGCCTAATTGACCAAAGAACATGTGACCTAAAACAGTTGATAGAATTATTTTAACCTTTTTAATTTAATTAAATAGATATATGGTGGTGGGTAGGGTATAGATTACTCCTCGTGACACAGGCTCATCGGTCCGCTCTGTCGACCACGGCACCAGATCGGGCTAATTAGCCACCCTGGCACCCTGACACGGGAGGACCAATTATCAGCCCTCAACAGAGAGCACTCCACATCATTTAATTGGCCCTGAAAAAGACTTAGGTCGAAACGCGCATCGGCTGTTTGCTTTCACCCATGTTCAACAATAGGCGTTATCCACCGCTATAATGTTTCTAAATTGCTTGTTTGTGGAATTGCAAAAGAAATAATAAAGCAGAAAGTTAGAAGCACCAATACGACTCCTCGGATCTGACCATGAATCAATACCTAAGCATAACTGCTACACTCTTGGACTATTGAACCCCCCCCCAGCGCCTTCCATTATCCACAGGTTTGTCATCCCACCCAAGGGTATAGATTAGGTTGAGGGGAAGTGGGGTGAAGTTGCGGGGTGTCTCCCCCGCATTTTAGACCGAAAAAAAGGTCAAATAAATCTGATCAAATGTGATTGGCTCAAATGTTTTAGGTCAAATAGACCCAAACCGGGAGGATATTTCGGTGACAACACACTCATCTTGGAAGCAAGACCACACTGAGAAACATAGGTTCGGTACATAGTCCCACGCGTATAGGCTGGTCTTTGTCATGAAGCGCAATATACGAAACCAATGTATTTCTCAGTCTACGCCCAAATTGTATATCCTCAGTCTTTTATGAATTTTATGATTGTAATGACTTTCTGAATGTACTTTTATGGTTGAACAACTGAAATAAAGTTGTTTAATAATAATAATAATAATAATAATAATAATAATAATAATAATAATAATAATACTAATAATGTAAAGTATTTCTTTTTTAAAGTAATGTAATGGTAATTGGGTCTGTTCCTCTCTAGAAAATTGTCTTTAGAAACTAATATGTTGCCACTGTGCAATTTACAGCACAATTTCTGAGATACATGAGGTAAACATCATTTCATTTTAGAATCGGTTCAGTAGGGTAACATGATATGCCAGGTTACCCACAGTACAGCATAAGCATTACACAAGGTTTTCAAGTTTACTTTGTCTCCCACATATACCAGCAGTGCTACTGTAAAACTCTTTACTGATGTTGTCCCTACAGTGTACGCCAGCACGCACACATACATTGCCTGCAATTCAAAACATGCACTTATACAAAGACTTTTTTTTTTAAAGTAGCCTTGAATGTGGTTTTCATCTACTCTCTTGTCCCGAGCAGCAGGATTTAGGAAGACTGCCACAGGCAAGCTGGCACAAGAAATAATATCACGTGCACATCCAACAGGATGTGAACTTGGTCTCCTGAAATCCAGTGAGCTGTGGTGGGCGGAGCCTACAGGCTTTTGCTCACCTCAGAGATGGGCCTCCAGCAGCAATGTCATTGTGTACCAATATGTATATTGTTTAAAACGGGCTCTAAAGCAGACCGCAAGGAGAGCTCATTGGACTGAGGAGAAGCATAAGGTGGCTTCCCCCCGGCACCTTCTGTTTATGGCACTATAGCCACTTTCTTATGTGGGCAAGGACAGAGTTAGGGAAGATGCTAGGAGAAAAACAACCCCATTGGGGCATGCAAGGAAACAGCTGGGCTTGGCAGTTTACAGAGTCAGAGAAATAAAGAAAGGGATTGGTACACAACATGTCTATGGGCCTCATTACAGTTTTTCTAGACAGGAAAAAGTGCTGGTATAATTGCCGGTAATTCCGGCACTGGCAATTTCCTCCAGACCTGCAAAACACAAGTTTGCCACTGGGGGTCACAGATTTAACTCCAGCCAAGTGGAAGTAAATCAGGCCCCTCTGGCAAAGAAATGTGGAATTACCGGCACCAGAATTACTTTTGCCAGTAATTCTGGCAATCCTCTCCATGGACACCCATGGGATAGATTTACTGGTGTTCCCGCCACTTGGTCCATCCCGGTATTACTGGGATATCAGGCACCGGAAACGCTAAGGTCAATTTGCTGGTATCCCTGTAAAGACTGGAGGGGGGGGTGTAAGAGGATTCAATTCAACACTACAGCTAAGTCAACGCCTAGTCTATAATACTGAATGAAAACCCTTATTGATATATCTTTCGGTCCAGTTCATGCGTTCTGGATGACTACCCCTATATAACACCCCCCTCTTGGAATCCCCCTGACCCCACTGAGCCAAGAAGTAGTTCTGTTTTGCAAGTTTAAAAGGTTTATTTGATAATTTAAACAATAGATATATATATGACACTTTATAATAAATTAATAATTGAATAGCACACTTAATCTGATATGATAAAGATCAACAACGGAGAATCTGGCACTAGCACACTTCTTATAATCACTAATGAGTTGACATGAATGGATAAGATAGCACACTGGTAAATAGGAACAAAAGTATAATGTGGTAGAGGATGCTTTATGTAAGCTCAGGTGGATGCAATATTCAATGAATGCAGTACAGAAAATACTCAATATGATTTCAACCAAACAATGTAATCACTTTTCTCTGGCAATCCCCTCCCCCCCTTGATGCAATGCAAGGAAATGGAAGGAAGCACACAGTTCTCAGAAATGCAATCAAATGTGATTCAGTTCAATCCAGCAAGCTTAGACAACAGAAAACAGATAGGAGTTTTGAAATCACAGGCCCAAATTGCTTTGATATGTGCTGGCAATGAATGAGAAATATGCTGGAAACGCTTTTAATTCCCTTTCAGAGGTTCAGGGTGAGTGGTATCTAGTTAATATTAGTCCAGGCTCACACTAGCAATGATGCAGGGATAGTTAGCAGGTTAAACGAATTTCTGACAAATGGAAAGCAAACAGCAGCAGTTTTTACATGTGAAGAAATTGCAAATCGCGGTAAAATTCGCGGATGCGTGTTCCGCGATTGCGGTAAAACTATAAGGGGTAGGAATGCGGTTCTAGGTTGGTAGGAAAGCCACGATTCTAACCTTTCAGATGAAAGTTATTGCAAGTCTCTAGCACAAACGGTTGCGGAGATATGAGCGATTGAATAGAGGTCGTTTTTCAGATTTGAAATTTTAAAGTTCCAAAAGACAAGTGCAGCTTGCAACTAAAAATGACAAGTGACAGCTTTACAAATGACAGGTGACAGTTAGGAGGCAGTTCTACTTAGGTTAAATAGATTGAATTATATTATTTTAACTAAGAGATTGGTTCTGCACAGTTTTCTAGGTACTCACACTATATTCTTGAGTGAAATGGGCCTCGCCATGGATCTGGTCAGGGTTTTGGACTGGGCTCGGGTCTCTCTCTGGGCACAGCACTGCTTTCTCTCTGGTCTGGGTCTCTAGTTCTGGATAGATTGAAGTCTCTAGTTTGGCTTTCTGGAGGTTTGATGGAGGTAAGTATGGATTTTTCCGGCAGAGCGTCCCACTGCAGATGGATATGGAAAGCTCTATCTGTCCTGTCTGTCTGCTTTTATGTGTTTAGAATGTGGGTGTGTTCTAGCATCACTGACCCTACCTCTCTCTCAGCTTCTAATTGGTCAAACTCCCATTTATCATTTGATTGGGGAATGAACTGTGAGTCAGAGTGATGTCATTTTACAGCCTGCAGAAAGTCCACTCCTCCTGTCAACTTACACACAAATCTAGATTTGAAACAAATACATATTTGCAGAGGTACATATTGTTTTAAAATCATATGCACCCATCATGCATTACAGGAGGTATACCCTGTTCAAACTCTGCTCTTCCTGGGAGCTTGCATTCAGAAATGGCACATATTTCACTTTTTAACTGATTTTGCAATTTCTGACATTGACCCAACTTTACATACATGTGTGCAGGGAGTAGGGACATTAACTGATGAAGTTTCAGATTTTTAACATGCATACATTTAGAGTAATATCCACTTTTCCGCTAAAACCCCCCTGAACATGCCACCGGGTCGAAAAACCTCTTAAAATGTGGGCAGAAAAATCACAAGAATTATGGTATCATTTATAAAATTTTCACATGTCCGCTCTATGAGTTATTCATCTTTTTAAAGTTATGTTCTGGCTCCAAAGGGGTGTGGTTTCCCAGGTCACATGGTATAGAAACCAGTCTTTCCAGTTTCTGCCAAGCCAGCTTGCTCTCACAGGCAGTGCCCCTCCCAGCTCTTGCCAAGAGGAAGCTACATTTTACGACTGCGGTAATAAAAACCTTTGCCTGAGTGAAGAGGGCTTTGTTCACTCTCCTGCAGAGCACAGATAATTCAATTATCAGATAGATGGCATATCCTTCGTGTGGGCAGCAAAAGGAAGGTTGGCCTGGGAACACAGTGGTGACTCAAATTTCCCTCCTGATGGGGGTAGTTGCCAGGCAGAATTCAGTTCCTTAAGCCGGGTTTCAGATAAAATGTCACTTTTTGTTCCCCAGTTTCTGCATTCAAATAAAACTAAACATTTTTACATATGCAGCTAGAAGGCTGATTCTAAGTTTAAAACTATGACATTTAAACAGTTACAAAGGCATGTGACACCAAACATAGCTCACTCATTTAATCTAAACATTTTCGATTTTAGTGTCTTTAAATCCAGTGCAACTTAAACTGCTGACTCCATAGCAGTTTTGTTATAAGCATTGTTTTGGGCTCTTCATTTCCCAGATTTTGTAGGCACACAACACTCCATTCTGCCAAATGTCTGCTGGTGTTCAGTAAATATTTTGCACATATTGCAATGTTTGAAAATAGGCATTTTGACTTGCCTTCAGGGAAACAGAGTGGTTTTAAAACGCCGGCTTTTGGATAGTGGTGAGTACTGGTACTGCACCCATTTTTGGGATTTAAGAAATGAATTCCCCACAATTCTAGGTTGCATTTGGCAATCAGCATTGCCATTCCCAATGGTTTCAGACTACTGTGCGGGTAGTCCAATGGTGGTTTTAGGCAGCGTCCTTCTGTGCCCATAACATCGGCAAAAATGGGTGGCAGCCTATTCTTCCTGCATTTCCCTGTGCATTTTCTGGGAAGCTCTGGCCATCATGATGTTTTCATGTCAGTACTGCACAGTTTTGAGGTAGGGCTCGGATGCATGGGTAAATACATCCCACAAGCCCCCCTCTTGCGATGGCCATTCGGTTTCACTGATGGGACTCGCAAGATCTGGGATGTTTCCTCATCTTCTTCCAATAGATGGCACAGTTCAGCATCTTTTCCTCCATCCGGTACTGATCGATCAGTTCTCCTCGCCGGTCCTGATGGGAATATTGGGCGGTCCACTGGGCCCATTGGATCTTCGTTCCCGGTCTCCGTATCATCCTCCTTGGCCCGTCTTCAGGTCTTCTTTCTCCTAGGACGACAAAGGAAGAGCAGCAATACCTACTCATAGACGTTTTTCCACCACTGTTGAGATGGTGGGACAGCATATGCATTTCATCATGACGAAACATTACATTCTTACTTTGATAAAAAAAAACAGTATAACTAAGAGACAGTTTCATGCAAATCACAATATTTTAGAGACTAGATGTGGTATGTTTTATGGTTGGAACTGAATTAGTCTGATACAGTACCCGCTAGGATTCCAGAGGATTCCTCCAGTTGTTGCAGAGTGTGCCTGGGATGGCAACACTTCAACTGGTTTATGTGTACCCACTTGTCTTCCCCCTCTGCCGAACCGCCTTTGGGGATGCAGATCTTGTAGGCCACAGGGGAGATCTTATCGACGATCTCAAAGGGTCCCTTCCATGTAGGCAAAAATTTGCGCTGCTTGGCCTGGTTCCTTTGGAAGTTGTATAGATAGACCCGGTCTCCCACCTGATATTCCTTCCTGGAAGTTTTCAGGTCATAATGGGTCTTCATGCTATCAGCTGATCTTTCTAGATTCCGCTGAGCATAAGCAAAAGCATGTTGAAGGTGTTTCCTTAAATTCTCTACATACTCATGAGTAGTGGAGGCATTTATCAGTGTCTGCTCTTGGGTCCTGTAGAGCAAATGCTGAGGAAGCACCATCTTGCGTCCAGTCATCAACTCAAATGGTGACATTTTGGTTGCAGATGAAGGGGTAGATCTGATGGCCATTAGGACCAGAGGTAATCGGATATCCCAACTTGGCCCAGAATCTGCCACAAACTTCTTTAATATGCTCACAATTGTCCGGTTATATCTCTCTACTGCCCCAGAAGAAGCTGGTCTATAAGCAATATGCAGCTTTCTCTTGACCCCCAGTATCTCCCACATCTTTGTCATTACTTCACTGGTGAAGTGGCTACCTCTGTCTGACTCAATCCTTTGAGGTAGACCAAAACGGGAAAAGATGTGGTTAATCATCAAGGCAGCTGCAGTTTCTGCCTTGCAATTTGGGGCTGGGAGACATTCCACCCACTTGGTAAACAAGCATGTCACAGTCAACATGTACTTATTCCCCCTAGCCGAGCGAATCACAGGGCCTACAAAGTCGATTTGTAAATCTGACCATGGCAGTGTCATTCCCCTCTTTTGTAAAGGCGCCCGGTGTGTGAGGGATGTCGGCTGAAATTGTGCACACACAAGACAACCCTTCAAATATTGGTTGAGGTCCTGGCCCATGTGTGGCCAGTATGCAACCTCTCTTAAGATTTCCAATGTTGTGTGAAACCCCCTATGACCGGCGGTGGCCGCATCATGGGCGTGACTTAACATCAGGCTTCGGAATGAGGTAGGAACCACCCACTGATCGTGGCCAGCTTTGGATTTCCTTACCAGCAAACCGTCTTGGATTCGGAACATTTTTGGACATTTCATCAACACTCTTAGGTCCTCTTTCCCAATGTAATCGGTATCCGTCAGGGGAAAGTTCTCAGGATCCTCAAGGTGCTGGTAAAATTTACCAATTATTGGATCCCCCTTCTGAGCAGTAATCAAATCAGCATCAGGGGTCTCCTTACTCCATTGTGCAATTGAAAGGTCATTGTGAGCATTTGTCTGGGACCTAGTGATAGCAGTGACCTGGATTTCCCCCAACAGGGACTCAATCTCAATTAGATCCCCTTGGATGGCCCCGGTTTTGGCCAGCTGATCAGCTAAGTCATTTCCAGTTTTGTCTGGTCCCTCTACTTTGGAATGACCCTTGATCTTTTTCCAATAGATGGTCATCTCATTCGAGGTGACCAGATCATCAATGTTTTGGATCAACTTCCCATGTTTCAAGGGTTTGTTGTTAGCACATAACATGCCTCTGGTTTTCCAATTAACCAGGTGCTCCACGAACCCGTTCCGTACATAATCCGAATCTGTGATTATGACCAGTTCGTGGAGTTGATGCTGGACAGCAGTGAGGATGGCTTGATGCACAGCCATCAATTCTGCCACCTGACTACTTCGGGGACCAATTTTGTATCCAGCGGAGGGTTCTGGGGACTCATTCACCCATGCATTCCCTACGCCGGCCACCAATTCTTTCTCCCCGTTGTTGTCAACATGGTAAGAGCATCCATCCACATAGACAGTGGGCATTCCCTCACACTTGTCTTCTTCAAAGACTTTGTGGGGGGAATTAAGGTATGCCTCCATGTTGTCCTTTATTTTTAGACTTTCGTCCTCGAGACAGTTTTCTCTGGCACAATCATGCAAGTCAGCCAGACCTTGCGCGAGGGGACTCTTCTTGTTTTGGCCATATCTGACCTCCACAGGAAAGCCTTGCATTGACAGAATCCAAGAAGTAATTCGGGAATTACTCACATTTCCGGCCCGGATTCTGTCACTTTGGAGATATTGAAGAGGCTGGTGTGGAGTCTCCACTATGATGTGTTCCCCCTGGATAAACGGGCGGTAATTCTTCAATGCCCACACCGTTGCCAGGAGTGCCTTCTCACAATCGTTGAATTTTTCCTCCACAGAGGATAAAGTTTTGCTCGCATAGGAGATTACTTTATTGACCTTGTCATGCTTTTGATATAATACTGCCGTCAAGCACGTATTAGAGAACCCTGTCTCCAGGAAGAACTCCTTGTTTCTGACCGGGTAAGCTAGGCAAGGCGCTTGTGAGAGGCTTCTTTTGAGTTGTTTTACGGCCTCGGCTTGTTCTGGACCCCATTCCCACTTGACCCCCCCCTTCAGGAGATGAATCAGGGGTCTGGTGATCTCTGCGTAGCCCTCAATGAACTTTCTGCTGTAATTAGTCAGTCCAAGGAGGCTCCTTAGTTCCCGCAGAGTTGTGGGGTCTTTCAGTTTCTGAAGTGCTTCCACTTTCTTTTCCTGGGGACAGAGGCCCTGAGGAGTAATCTCATGCCCCAAGAAATTAACACGGGTTCTACACCACTGTGCTTTCTGAAAGGAAAGTTTTGCTCCGGCGGCCCTCAACTGTGTCAGAACATAACGGATCTCCGCTATGTGTTCCTCCACAGATGAACTTTTGATGAGGACATCATCTACATAAGCCAGGTTACCCCTTGCACCCAAGTCGGGCATGGCCTTGTGTAGAAAAATGTTGAATTCATTGCCGGAGTTGAGGTATCCGAAGGGAGTCCGGGTCCATGTGTACTGCTGGCCCCCAAAGGTAAAAGCCAGCTTGTATTGGTCCTCCCTACTGACAGGCACAGTCCAGTATCCATTGGTCAGGTCTATTGCAGTGAATACCTGTGACCCCTGGATCTGGGCCAGCCCTTGGTCAATGTAGGGCAGAGGCCATCGGGAAGTATGGACCCGTTTGTTGAGCTCCCTAAGGTCAGCACAGAGTCTCCACTGGCCGTTTGGCTTCAATATTCCCAGCACCGGATTATTGAAGGTGCTGTGGACTGGACGGATTATTCCCCGGGACTCAAGGTTCTTAATTATTTCAGTAAGGGACTCCATTGATGCGAGAGGCAAGCGATATTGCTTCACAAACACAGGAGTCATGCCAGGGTCCGTGGGGATTGTTGTTGTGTGGATGTCAGTGCGACCACAGTCATATGAGTCTACCGCAAAGAGATCTTGGAAATCCAAGAAAACTTGTTTCAACTTTTGCTTTTGTTCCAGAGTCACACAGGCATCAGCTAGGTTGACTCTCTCTTCCACCATCTGCCTGAAGCCTGGAAAGACTTCTGGTTTGGCTATCTCCGCGGCCTCCTCCAGCTAGGTGGAGAAGTCCCTGGTCAGAGTGCTGATTTGGACCGGAGGCTTCAGGTGGGAAAGGCAGCCCTCATGGACCTGGAAAATCACCTCATCCCTCCTGAAGTCACAAGTCACATCTTCCTTACCATAGGGGCAGGAAGTGTACACCAGGAAGTTCCCCCCATGCCGGGTAAAAATCCTGTCTGGTGTTGTGTTGTCCTCACTGTCACTGTCAAAACAGTCCTTGGGGATTGGTCCTAACAGTTCATTTACTAAGTCGATGGAAAAATGTCGGTCATCAACCGCCATTCCGATAATGGTGCCTGCGGCTAGAGTAATACTCTTTAAGTCGCTGTTGTCCACCTCTATTGGAATGGTGTCATGTTCTATGTTGACTAATGGAGTTGGGTTTACCCCCAACCCTTGCTGTTGGAGAGAAGCATTTAGATGTATGTAAGCATCAGGGTTTTTCAACTCTTGTCCCCTTTTAACTTTCACTTCCAGGGAGAATTGTCGAGTCCTTTCTGGGATGGTGACTTCCTCTTTTACCTGAATTTCAACTGCATAAGGTAGCAATTGAGCTGACCTAAATGCTTTTTCTGGATCATCAAAGCCCATGGGATTATCCGCTAATCGGGACCAAGCTTTGAAGTTTATTAGGTCCAAACTAATGGCAAAGCGATTGAGAATGTCACTGCCTAAGTAAAAGGCGGCAGGGACGTCTCGCACGACCCAACAATTGTGGACTATGCTCTTGTTGCCAATGGAGATTTTGAGCATACACCTGCTTGGCAGGAGATGTTTGGAATTAGGTGCTTCCAGGTCCATTTCCCATTTGTCTATCAGTTTGAAGGTGGGAATGGCTGGATCTTTTGGGAGTTGGCGAAACATGGCTTCGCTGATGAAGCTCTTACCGTTGTTCACACACACTCGAGCGAGAACAGAGTCCTTCCCATCATTTAACTGAACAGGGATGAACAACTGCTCTCCAATTTGCTGAATATCAGCCAGGCTTTGAGCTGATTTCACATCTTTCTGGACTATAGGAGTGGGAGTTTCAGATTGTGGATTGGTATAGAATTTCAAAGTGTTTCCTTCCAGCGTGGAATACCACTTTAGACTGGAAGGAAGGTTGATTTTCAGAAATAGAGAGGACCCCCCATCACCAGTCTGTTGTCCTACTGCTATTACTGTCACGTCTGGAATTTGGTTATTCTGGAAGTGAAATTCTACTTGGTCAGATTTTTGTTCAACCATGTGGCAGGTGCCGTTTAAACTAACATGGTTGACACTCTGTTTTAATTTTATGAGTCGGCTAGTCTGGGTCCAGAGGACCTTGTTTACACAATCTATTAGGGGTGACAACCTTCTCAGGAGGTCATTCCCTAGTAAACAAGGGGTGCCCTCTGGGGTCACAACTATGACCTGGTGTTTCAACTTATGTCGCCCAATTTTAATGTCCAAATCTGCAGTCCCCTCAACGGGAATTTCCTTCCCGTCAAAGTTCTGGAGTTGTCCAGGAAGTGAGGTGAGAGGAATTTGGTAATTCTCTCCCCTTCCTGCATTCAGTTCGTCAAAGGCCCTTCTGGACAGAAGGGTAGCTTGAGATCCAGTGTCCACCAGCTCTGAGATTGTACCCTGCCCCTGTACTTGTACCGGGGCATAATATCTTCCCTCCTTCTCCTCAAGGGGGCACAGATAATGTACATTTTTGGACAACTGGTGGGCTAACTTTCTGGTTTTGGACATCGCTAGCGAAGAGATTTGGGCAGAATTCTGTGGAGAGCCTTGGGAATCTGAAAGAAAAATTTGGCAACTGGAGATCAGAGCCATTGTGGGTTCCCCTGGCTCCGGTTCTGGGCCGCCCCCCCCTTTTTGGAGGCAGTCACCAGGATGGGTTTGAACCAGGGGATTTTCTTGCTGTTGGTTCTGGGATGAGATAGTGGGCGGCGGTAGCTCAGTCTCCACATCTCCCCAGTCTGAATTTGCATCCCTAGGGACCCATTTTTCTTTGGGAGGAGTTCCCCCCTCTCTGAAGGAGAAGATCCTTTCCCCAGGATCCTCTGAGGATCCCTCTCCCTCAAATTGGAAGATCTGTACCTCCTCCTCAAACTGAGTCTGTTTGGGTCTTTTGTTTCTCCTACCCCCCCTCTGCTCCTTAGGAGGCAGACTTTCAGGGGCAAGAGATTTTGTTCCCGGTTCCGGGGTTTCCAGGGGCTGTTTACAAGTGAGGAAGGAAGCTTCCTCCAAGCCTTTACACCCCCCTTCCCTTTGTGCCTCCTCCCTGGGAACCGGTGAGTTATCGGGGTGCTGCCCCCGTCATTGTTCTGGAGCACCAGGTCCAGAGTTGGGTGCATTCTGCGCCGGCACGCCCATCTGAGGGTTCTGCTGAGCCCTCAGTATGTGACCCAGATCCCGCGCCATGTTTTGAACCTGGCGCTCTAACTGGGAAACCCGCTCAGGCTGATACGGGGCCCTGTTTTCTCCCCTGGGCTGATCCCGGGAAGGGTAGCTGTCCCTCCTCTGGTAATACCCCGGGTTGGGAAGATTTGGGTACCCCTCCACCCTTGGCCTCCCCTCTCCCGGATTCAGTGGTCTGGGCTCAGGGAATTGGGGAAAGAAGGATGGATGGTTTTGGGGCTGAAAGTCGGGTGGATATCTGGGGAAAAAGTTCTGCCCAGGGTTTGGTAAATGTCTGCCCTCCTGTGGGAAGTTTGGAGGGAAGTTCCCTGGGTTAGGTGCTTGTCTGGATCCCCCCCCTTGGGCTGGAGGAGTCCACACATAACCCAGGATGGGTCGGTTTCCCTTGTAACGGGGACTTACATAATCAGGAGAGCGAGGGACCCCATTTGTGGGGCTGCCTCCTTGGCTCCCTGTCTGTGACTGACCCGAGGACCTCCTGGGCCTAGCATTATTAGGTGCAGGCAGGTTTTTAGGCCCCCCCATCTCCAAATCCAAAACGGGGGTGACCTTTACCTCTGCCACCTTGGCAGCAGCAGGGGTGCTGTTGGCTTTGGGGTTTTTCTGGGCATTACTTTTGCTATCTATCGGTTTCTGCACCTCATAGATCCGGGTAGCCTGTTCAATGACCCAGTCTAAAGATCTTTTCTCGTGAAAATCCCTCACGAGCTGGGTCATGATATATTTGGGCAAGGCATGGAAAAACGTATTTATAAATTCCCTGCTATCCGTGCGCACCCTTCTTGTGGTCTGTGCAAAAGCACGCTTTAACTCCTGCACAAATTCTTGTGGGGCCTGATCCTCCCCACATTGCAAATTGTAGGCTGCCTTGCGAGCCTCTTGAGGATTTCTGTGAACAGAAAAATGTTTCAGGATGGCCGCCTTATATGTGGACCATCTTAAATGATTTTGGTCCTCCAGCCCCGCAAAGAAACTGGAGTATTCCGGGGAGAAGGTCCACTTTACATATTGAATACAGCTTTGGCTGTCCTTCATATGGAAAGTCTCCATCATTTGCTCAAACAACTCTAAGTGCTCCCAAACAGAATACTTAGCGTTCTTATGGTAAGGCGTGATGACGCTCCTGATCGCCTTAATCTGCTTTAAAGGGTCCTTAAGCAAGGCCCTTTTTGCCTTATTGGCCTTTTTGGTTCGGGTAACCCTTGTCCATTCTTCCTCGGACTCAGAGGCACTGCTCCCAGAGGTTCCCGTCTGTTCTTCCAGGTTTTCCCGGATTCTGCGAGCCTGGGAATGGCTGGCAGAATGTGGGGACCTGGTCTCCTGTGTCCTGCGCAGTTCAGAGGAGTCTTCAGATTCCTCCTTGCTGCCAGGATTTGATGGGTACCCCCTCCACTGACCTAACTGGGCAGAGGTTTTCAGGATGCCCTTAATGGGCCTACTCTCCTGGGGTTCCCCATTGAACTGTACTGTACTTGGGTGCCCATACCCGGATGCCCACCCCTCCATTCCTGAGTGGTTCTGGCCTATGAGCCCCATACTCTTAGCTGGATAGTAATCTGCCATCCCTGTGGCCCTGTGCTCATGTGCGCCAGGGAACATGGGGGTGGCAGAGTCCAGGGACTGAGAGGTATGAGGGCCTCTGGTACTAGGGCTCCTGAGGTTATGCTCCGGAGTTTCCCTTTCCCAGCGAACCTCATCTCTATCCGCCCCTGCTCCCTGTTGCAATGCAAGAGCCTGCATTTGTGCCTTCAGTTCTTCAGTTAAGGCCTTACTGGACTCTATCAGTCTCTCCTGCATCGCTACCTGTTGTTGGAGCCTATCATTGTGTTCACAGAGGGCCTCGTTTTCCCTCTGTGCTTCCTGGTTGGTCCTGGAGAACTGGGCCAGTCTTTGCTGCAGGAGGGTTACCTCCTGAGCTGTGTCCCTATTGGCCTGCTCCTTTCTTGCTAGAGCATCCTCCACCCTCCTGGTGTGCTCTAACAAGTTCTGGTGTTCTTTTTGGAGATCACCCAGTCCCTGGTGGGCCAGGTGATTTTCTTCCATTTTTCTTTTTAAATGGCAGACTTCCTGGCCTAAGGCGTCTCTTTCCTGACTAAGAGCCTGCATTTGTGCCGCCAGGTCGTCCCTTTGCCGTTGAAGGGCACCAGCTTTTTGGCGCTCCTCATCAAACTCTGCCTGGGTATCCAGGTCTTTCAAGATCAGCTTGTTGCTCTCTACCTTCACTCTATCTAGATGACTTTGCAGGGTGGCTACCTGCTCCGTGCATGCCCTGTTAAAGTCTAATTGTTGCTCCAGCTTTTTCTGGCTCTGCAGTAAGGAGTCCAAACTGTCTTGGTGCTCCTTCTGCAGGGCCAGAAATCTGGTATCCTGTTCTGACTTTTCCTTTTGCAGCACATCCATATCCTCCCTCATTTTAGTGATGTACAGTCTACTGTCATTTTCTGACTCCTGGCTCCTCTGC
The DNA here is from genome assembly GCF_040938575.1 of Ambystoma mexicanum. Taxonomy (NCBI): domain Eukaryota; kingdom Metazoa; phylum Chordata; class Amphibia; order Caudata; family Ambystomatidae; genus Ambystoma; species Ambystoma mexicanum. Next base: position 52,447,141 of record NC_090932.1, read on the forward strand.
AGCCTCTGCTCAGAAGAGACCAGGTCAGATTGGACCTTCTGTAATGCCAGCAGTTGCCTACTCGCCAGATCTTGGCCTTCAGCACATTTGTCCTGCACGGCTCCCATATGTAAATATAAATACGCCGCTACCCTGGCAATCTTATTGTGTTCATCTTTGGCTTTAGGAGCCATATATAGTTCACTCAGGGCCACATGTAAGGGACCCTGATCTCTATATATATCTGACCCTGTTTCAGTGACCTGTTGTGTGATGGCCTGCAACCACGCATCCTGGCCCTGTTCGGTCCATTCACCTCTCACAAATAGCTTATGCAAGAGGTGCTCTCTGGCTATTTTCATGTCTACTAAGGTCGTCATTCTAGAGATTGGTCTCTGTCCTGACTTACAGAAGTTTGTATTTTATTTTTGCAGAACAGAACTTTTCTTGGAGTGTCCCTTTTGAGGAATGCTTCACAGCGTAATGCAGCGTGGTGATCCGACCGGATGTATGTATCCCGGACGAGCCCCCAATTTGTAAGAGGATTCAATTCAACACTACAGCTAAGTCAACGCCTAGTCTATAATACTGAATGAAAACCCTTATTGATATATCTTTCGGTCCAGTTCATGCGTTCTGGATGACTACCCCTATATAACACCCCCCTCTTGGAATCCCCCTGACCCCACTGAGCCAAGAAGTAGTTCTGTTTTGCAAGTTTAAAAGGTTTATTTGATAATTTAAACAATAGATATATATATGACACTTTATAATAAATTAATAATTGAATAGCACACTTAATCTGATATGATAAAGATCAACAACGGAGAATCTGGCACTAGCACACTTCTTATAATCACTAATGAGTTGACATGAATGGATAAGATAGCACACTGGTAAATAGGAACAAAAGTATAATGTGGTAGAGGATGCTTTATGTAAGCTCAGGTGGATGCAATATTCAATGAATGCAGTACAGAAAATACTCAATATGATTTCAACCAAACAATGTAATCACTTTTCTCTGGCAATCCCCTCCCCCCCTTGATGCAATGCAAGGAAATGGAAGGAAGCACACAGTTCTCAGAAATGCAATCAAATGTGATTCAGTTCAATCCAGCAAGCTTAGACAACAGAAAACAGATAGGAGTTTTGAAATCACAGGCCCAAATTGCTTTGATATGTGCTGGCAATGAATGAGAAATATGCTGGAAACGCTTTTAATTCCCTTTCAGAGGTTCAGGGTGAGTGGTATCTAGTTAATATTAGTCCAGGCTCACACTAGCAATGATGCAGGGATAGTTAGCAGGTTAAACGAATTTCTGACAAATGGAAAGCAAACAGCAGCAGTTTTTACATGTGAAGAAATTGCAAATCGCGGTAAAATTCGCGGATGCGTGTTCCGCGATTGCGGTAAAACTATAAGGGGTAGGAATGCAGTTCTAGGTTCGTAGGAAAGCCACGATTCTAACCTTTCAGATGAAAGTTATTGCAAGTCTCTAGCACAAACGGTTGCGGAGATATGAGCGATTGAATAGAGGTCGTTTTTCAGATTTGAAATTTTAAAGTTCCAAAAGACAAGTGCAGCTTGCAACTAAAAATGACAAGTGACAGCTTTACAAATGACAGGTGACAGTTAGGAGGCAGTTCTACTTAGGTTAAATAGATTGAATTATATTATTTTAACTAAGAGATTGGTTCTGCACAGTTTTCTAGGTACTCACACTATATTCTTGAGTGAAATGGGCCTCGCCATGGATCTGGTCAGGGTTTTGGACTGGGCTCGGGTCTCTCTCTGGGCACAGCACTGCTTTCTCTCTGGTCTGGGTCTCTAGTTCTGGATAGATTGAAGTCTCTAGTTTGGCTTTCTGGAGGTTTGATGGAGGTAAGTATGGATTTTTCCGGCAGAGCGTCCCGCTGCAGATGGATTTGGAAAGCTCTATCTGTCCTGTCTGTCTGCTTTTATGTGTTTAGAATGTGGGTGTGTTCTAGCATCACTGACCCTACCTCTCTCTCAGCTTCTAATTGGTCAAACTCCCATTTATCATTTGATTGGGGAATGAACTGTGAGTCAGAGTGATGTCATTTTACAGCCTGCAGAAAGTCCACTCCTCCTGTCAACTTACACACAAATCTAGATTTGAAACAAATACATATTTGCAGAGGTACATATTGTTTTAAAATCATATGCACCCATCATGCATTACAGGAGGTATACCCTGTTCAAACTCTGCTCTTCCTGGGAGCTTGCATTCAGAAATGGCACATATTTCACTTTTTAACTGATTTTGCAATTTCTGACATTGACCCAACTTTACATACATGTGTGCAGGGAGTAGGGACATTAACTGATGAAGTTTCAGATTTTTAACATGCATACATTTAGAGTAATATCCACTTTTCCACTAAAACCCCCCTGAACATGCCACGGGGTCGAAAAACCTCTTAAAATGTGGGCAGAAAAATCACAAGAATTATGGTATCATTTATAAAATTTTCACATGTCCGCTCTATGAGTTATTCATCTTTTTAAAGTTATGTTCTGGCTCCAAAGGGGTGTGGTTTCCCAGGTCACATGGTATAGAAACCAGTCTTTCCAGTTTCTGCCAAGCCAGCTTGCTCTCACAGGCAGTGCCCCTCCCAGCTCTTGCCAAGAGGAAGCTACATTTTACGACTGCGGTAATAAAAACCTTTGCCTGAGTGAAGAGGGCTTTGTTCACTCTCCTGCAGAGCACAGATAATTCAATTATCAGATAGATGGCATATCCTTCGTGTGGGCAGCAAAAGGAAGGTTGGCCTGGGAACACAGTGGTGACTCAAATTTCCCTCCTGATGGGGGTAGTTGCCAGGCAGAATTCAGTTCCTTAAGCCGGGTTTCAGATAAAATGTCACTTTTTGTTCCCCAGTTTCTGCATTCAAATAAAACTAAACATTTTTACATATGCAGCTAGAAGGCTGATTCTAAGTTTAAAACTATGACATTTAAACAGTTACAAAGGCATGTGACACCAAACATAGCTCACTCATTTAATCTAAACATTTTCGATTTTAGTGTCTTTAAATCCAGTGCAACTTAAACTGCTGACTCCATAGCAGTTTTGTTATAAGCATTGTTTTGGGCTCTTCATTTCCCAGATTTTGTAGGCACACAACACTCCATTCTGCCAAATGTCTGCTGGTGTTCAGTAAATATTTTGCACATATTGCAATGTTTGAAAATAGGCATTTTGACTTGCCTTCAGGGAAACAGAGTGGTTTTAAAACGCCGGCTTTTGGATAGTGGTGAGTACTGGTACTGCACCCATTTTTGGGATTTAAGAAATGAATTCCCCACAATTCTAGGTTGCATTTGGCAATCAGCATTGCCATTCCCAATGGTTTAAGACTACTGTGCGGGTAGTCCAATGGTGGTTTTAGGCAGCGTCCTTCTGTGCCCATAACATCGGCAAAAATGGGTGGCAGCCTATTCTTCCTGCATTTCCCTGTGCATTTTCTGGGAAGCTCTGGCCATCATGATGTTTTCATGTCAGTACTGCACAGTTTTGAGGTAGGGCTCGGATGCATGGGTAAATACATCCCACAGGGGGGTCTGTACTTCTGCTCTCTGTATGGCAGAGGAGAGGCACAGAGGACCACAGCCAAGATTCTCTATAGGGTAGCGCTGGACGAGCAACCATGGACTAGCTTCTCAAGAGGTGATGAAGGCTGGTTCTTAAGTACAGTGTAGTCCCCAAGCCCCCCACAAAGGAATGTCCACACACTGTATTAGTTAAAACACAATCTTTATATAATTAATATTCAAGGTTATGTAGACTATCACAATAACTCACTTTGTACTCAGAAAATATACAATGGCAAATATATACAGTTCTAAAGTGGAACCACAATTATTATTAGATCTCATTAAAGTGCATCAACTATACTCTGATCAAAAGTCACAGAGATCACTTAATAAAGGCAACCAACAATAGACATAGGAGGAAAGCAGTTGGTTAGAACAATTGGCAGAATACTGGCCCCTACCACTAGACACAGTTCTGTGTGGAGATCCCCCCACCTGGGCTACCTGTAAAGTAAAGATATACCACAAGCCCAGTCCATATATTGTTCAATAGTCTTATTTCCTTCTATAATGTTTCTACCCTCCCCCCAATGTACCTGGTAGAGCAGAGTTCTTCGAAGAGGCGTCGATGGATCCTTCTTGAATTATTCCCTTTAAAGCAGGAGCAATGGATCATCGAGAGGCGTCGAAGAAGGTGAACTTGACGTCGACAGCATCGATGAAAAGTTCAATGGTGCCAAGACCACGGCGTCGATCCAGGCGGTGCTCGTTGGCGACGTACTGTGAGGATGAGGTGTGCGGGGCACCTCTGCGTTTGATAGTTCAGGAGAGCAAAGAGTTTCTGAAGAATGGCAACAGACTTTGATGGCATCGATATCCGGGTGCTTCACTTTGTTCTCCTCGGCAGTCCCCGTCTCTGGTCGGCAGCCTTTGGAGGGTCTGACTTCCAGGGAGCTTCGGCAAAGGTTAGCGGTGCTCGATGGTCCCTCAGAGCACGGGAAGAGGGCGCTTAATCAGGTCCTCTCTCGGATCAGTCCTTGATGAACTCGACAGCTTTCGGATCGGGTCGAAGCAAATGCAGCAGCAGTTCTTCTTCTTCCAGCTGGGCATCGAGGATCAGCAGTTCCAGTTACTCTTCAAGTGTCGACTCAGCTTCTGAACAATTTCCAGTGGTGAGAGGTCCCCAGATATACAATTCTGTCTCTCATCCACACTGCTGGGTCACACTCAGCAGCCAATCATACAGAAGGGCATTCATGCAGTCAGTCAGCCAATCAGGCATACAGTGCATTCAGGCCATACTCCTCCCTCTCAGACACTCACAACAAGGAATGTGTATTGGGACAAGTACCCAGCAATTCAACACTACACACTGCATTCATGCCAGTTTCGGGCAGGGCTGTCTCAGTCATTGTTTCTCATTCCAGAAATCAGACATCCACAACAAGAAGTGCATATTGGTCACACACTCCATTCACCCAAGTCCCACGTCCCACCCACAACATACAGTCACTGGGAAGGCTGCAGCCAGTCTGGCCTGGACTTCACAACAACACCATATATGGAACTTCCACCCAACAGCCAGTCAGGGGGAAGGGACAGAGTCAGGGCTTCCCAGGACTTTGGGAAAACAAGGTAACAGGCAATAGAAAGCAAGAGGCCGCAGGGGCCATGTTGTTTCCTTTCTGGAATCAACTGATTCCAATGGCAGGGCCTAAGTATCCCAAAATGCAGGATACTCAGAGCACCTGTCAAATTCAGCATGGTGTTGCCACCAGCCCATACCCTGCTCTGTCGGCCACACACAGGTGCCCAAAAACATACACTAGGGGCACAGGGTTTCACCCACACCCATGGGTGCCATAAGGGTATCCCATGGGTCTGTACACCAAACCAAAAACAGGAAGAGCTGCACTGCCAGGAGTCCCACATGGACTCCTGGGCAGAAAACAATAGAGAACACAAATGAAAAAGGACTGCAGGACAAGGACAGGGAGGCCCTGTCCCTGCAATGCATTTCCAGCATCACAATCCCGCAGGAATTACCGGCGGGATACTGGAAAACTCATAATGACCCCCCATGTCTGTGTGTTGAGGGGAAATATAGCCCTGATCTTCAATGTGTGTATTTTTTTTTTAGCTATAATAATTGCCTCCTAAACTGTACAACACAATTACTCACACAGCGACCAGAAATTGATACGCACCTATAACCAAAGTGGACCTGAAAGCCATCCAACATCTACTCCTACAGTCTGCCAACCGAGCAGCAACAATACTGTGTGTATTGTATGTTTTCACTGGTTAGGACACAGGTAGTACAACTGCACACGTTTCTGTGTCATATTTATGACATGAAGTGTGAAAGAACCAAGTCTTCGGGAAGCCAGCAGCTCTGCTTAATGGAGTGTCGGCCAACGCCAACCTTACACCATTGGTCGAAGTGACTGTAAACGGTCAGGAGCGGAGTTCCACTACTATTTTTTACTGTTAACAGTTCCACGACTTATTGCAACCATTTCCCCGTTCCGGAAACTGTTCCTTGTGAAGTTAAAGCACATTTCTCTACTTTACCTCCCAATAGCAGTTACAGCTAAACTGAAATCTGTTTCAACTCAATTGGCTGTGTAGCAGCATGCCTGCAACCCCTGAAAAACGTGTTGCACGTTGCACCCCGCCCAGGTCTTTTGTACACTTCTAGCACTGACACCTACACGGCGTCCCATTATGTTTATGCTTTCCCCGCACTCCAGCAAGAGTCATTTGGGATACGTTCTCTATAAATGAAGACACAAAATCCTACACGTGCCTGGGGTGTCCCGTACAATGTTACCTTACGCAGTGGTGGAAGTGTACGAAAAGAAGTAGTGGAACTAGGTTCCCTGCTGGCCTGCCCCCGCTTCCCACAAACCCCATTGCCACGCCCTCTCCCATGGACAATCCAAACCCCTAAACAAACACGCCTGCTGTTTAAAGGGATGTTCAGTGCAGGGCACTGAAGAGCAAGTTTCAACTTCTTCCTACACTTTTATTTTAAAACTGAACCATTTCAAAGAAAAGTATATGTACAATACAACTTACAAAAAAAAAGTATAGAAGCCCTTCTGACTTCCATCAAGGACTTTACACAGCCAAGATTTGCACAAATAGTCCAATCTAACAACACTCTCAGTATAAATATGCATTTGTTTCCCAATAAGAAATGGCCTGGTAGGGAGTAGCGTGGTGTTATGAATGAGTGATCACATCAACAGTCATCCAATCAGGTTGTGCCTGAAGGGCCGCCCAATCAAAAACCGGATTGGATGAATGCGCTACAGGAAGGAAACAGTAAAACAGCGAAACACGCTATGATGTGTCCTTTCGTGAATCTGAAAGGCCACGCTCAGTAGGAATATTTGTGCTAAATTGGGGTCTCCAACTTTCAGGAAACACTAAGAAGACTAAGCTGTTGCTCTGATAGTTTCAGAGCTAGTGTATAGGAGAAAGGGCCCACTGTGGGCGATGCGGGACACAGAGAGAGATTGGAGGAGCACAGAGTTGGTCCTGGGCGCACAGATTGGACGCGGTGCAGAGTGCATGAAGGGCACACATTAGGGTTCTCTGTGTGGGTGCCCCGCGAGGCAGTGTGAGCGCCCTTACTCTTCAAGGGTCTGTGCAGGCTACAGAGAGTGATGTTTGAGAAGCAGGACAGCCATGGCGTTTTAGCAAAGCAAGACTGGCGGGTGCAATCAGCCTGTGTAATAAGATGTTAATTGCGTCGTGTGGATGATACTATTCCAGCTTCATTTCGCGGTTCCTCTTGTCGACGTACATGTTCGCTGTTTAATACCTCAACGTTTAGTCATGCGTGAAGATTAGACACGCGCCCATTGCCCCTCAGCTCTTGAATTGCTCTGAGCCCGGCTGCAATTATCCGGGTCGGCATTAATACAGCAAACGCTCATTAGCCCTCCCGGGAAGGGAGCCTGGAGAGGCGTCAGAGCAGGGCTAGGGATCTCTGGCGAGACTGCTCAGCTATTTCAATGGGATTGTGAGCACACCTCGTGGATGCCTGCAATGTTGCCTTGAACGGCCCAGGCGAATGCCAGGTGTGCTTCTGGCCTTCCCGCCAGATTTCTCTCCAGGAAACTGACCAAGCAGCAAAGCACAGAAATCAATAACGCAATCCTCCATGACAAGGCAAAAGTCCTAAAGGAAAAGGTGGGCGGACTCTCTAGTATGCACAATAGGAAGTGATGTCACAGGAAGTGCATGGAACTGAAAGTGCAATTTGCAAAGTACTTTCCCAATCGAAGAATTTGCAGGGGACAAATAGGCGTTGGTCTTTTAGAAGATTAATAAGCAACACCCGAAAGCAGGGCTGGCCTTAGGGCAGGGAGGGCCGGGCGACTGCCCGGGGAGCCATAGCCCCCTAAGACACCATTAGCCCCCAGGGCACCAGCGCTGGGGAGCCTTTCAAGGGCTACCCTGAGCTGGCGTGGTGGGAGAAGTGTCCTATTGAAATTAAATGCGCTCGCAGGAGCGGGTGCATTTAACAACAGTAGGGTGCTGGCACCCTATTGAGATAATTACCTCCCTGCTGCGGCTCGGGAGTGGGGAGATAATCCTCTTAATAGGGTACTGCAGCACCCTATTGTTAAGGCACCCGCTCCCTGCGAGAGCATTTAATTAAAAAAGTACTTCTCCCACCACCAAAAAGAAACATTTGACGCCTCCACCACCCTGAATTGACCTGGGATGGGTGAGGGTGCCAAATTGCTCTTTTTCTGCTTGGGGTGCTGCCGCCACTAAGGTCGCCACTGCCCGAAAGAAGTCATTTACTAATCAATTTTCTGGCAATGTATAAAAGCTGCGCAACTTTTAATCATAAGAAATATTCACCGCATGTACAATCACAATATGATACATTGTAGCGTGGGCAGATGCTGGCCCCCCATGTGCATGCTCGACTTGTGACCGGCATTCCTCCTGCTTCTTAGCACTGTTGTGCACATTGTAGGACTGATAGCGCTAAATGGGACAGATTCTCCAAAATGATCGCAAATGAAAAAGTGCAGAGATTCAGCTTTTCTCGTTTGCGCTCATTGCAGACATGTACAGTTCACCTTATTCTCAAAGCTGGCCTGGGCATTTCAAAGGGGACTGAACGGCAGTGCAGAGTTGCGCTTGCCGCCCAGTTGAAGTGTCGGAAGCGTGATCTATCGCAGGCTCCAAGCATTGTGCAAATGTGCCAAGGGAGTGAAAAGGGGCATCTAAAATGCACGCATTCAGGCAGCTTTTGTGGATTTGGGCGCATCTTGTTTTTTGCTGTTGCATCTTGTGCCAAGCATGGTTAAGAATCAGCTTGCACTCAATAAAAATGAGGGACGAGACCACTCACCAGGATCCAAACCTGTGTGGTAAAGGCCACACGCCCAGAGGCGTGCCTAGAGGGGGTTGTGGGAGGGGGCTTTAGCCCTGGGTCTTTTGGTTGTAGCCCGGGATAGAAGCTCAGGGGCTACAACCAAAAGGCGAGCTAGCTCCGAGTTCCAACAGTCCCAACATTAGCCCAGCCCTGGATCTTTTCCAGACCTAGCAACACCCCTGGCCACGCAGATCCCCAAGAAGAGGGTTTTATGCATCAGAGCATCCTAGTAAGGGGTGGGTGAGTGGTGTGAGTGATCTGGGCAGTGCTAGAAGTGGAGACATTGCAGTCAAGTGATAGGCTGGCCACGACCAAGGATAGCTCTTTCCTCCAACTTTAGTATATAATATTCCCCATTTTTGCAACATATGGCACTAAAATGTTGACGAATACATGTTTTTTCTCGCGTTTAAGGCATGCCTATTAGAACCCAGCTAGCACAGCAATATCGGTCTACATTAGGCCTAGTTAGCATATCATGGCTGGTTTCCAGTAAATCAACGTAGCACATCAGTGCCAGTTTACATTATGCCCAGTTATCAAATTAACTTGTGCCACCGACAGCTATGGGAGAACTCAGCACACACATTACCACACCACACTCATTATCTTGCTGACGCTCATTGACACTCATATTCACGCTCAAAGTCTCCATCCAGCCTTGACAAGCACACACATGTTGACGCTCGCTCCCACATTATGCCAAGTCATGGCATGGCATTCCTGCGAAGCATAACATTCACAGTGAACTCACTGCAAATCCGACCTTCCCGTTCAGCTTTTTCCTATTCCTTCCTTCGTGTCAAAACTGTGTCTTTTTCTCTTGGCCCTTTTCATTTCTTGCCCTCAAGAGGAGACGGTGACAGGCAGCGTTTCCTCCCACCATCCGACACATTACAGGCTCAGGATTGCCACTCAAGGCTGCTTTGCCCATTCGCGAGAATGCCCCCTTTGGTAGTGTGCAAACTGTGAATGTCTGCTGAATGTGCATAGTTCGAGAAAGAGTCACCCAACAAATCAGCATTGTGCACCTAGACACTATATATGAATCTTTAGAGTCGCTCCTGCTCACGTTGTTGGCATACTTGCTTCGCATGTTTTGCAATGTCTAATCACTTTGTTTAAATAGATTTACATTCAGAGTTATTGATTTAATTTTCAAAGACGGCACCCTACCCCACGATTTTGAACTGCATTACTTTCCAATCGAGCCCCAGGAAAAAGCTGGACTAGAAACAGAGACAAACAAGGGATGCGGGGCTGTCAAATAATAGGGATGTGGGAAGATTTCATGTTTCAGCAACTCAAAGCATCACAGTGTGCACTCATGGAAGAGGGTATGTGCAGTGGCCCGAATTAGAGTTCAACACCTGCACAGAGTCGTGAAAGGTTAAGTAAGACTACTGCTGTCACTCAATGTTTCCCCTCCAGCTGACGCTATTAATAGCAGAGGAGGTAACAGAATTCAGAGCAGATTAATGTCTTTCACAATCTTTACCATCAAAGCTTGATTTCTAAGTTCAGGGACCATTTTCCCAATGACTAGATTCCATGCACCAAAGTTATCCCTTTTTGAAGGTGAATAAGAACTTCATAAAATGGAGGCTAATTAAGAAATGGACACAGGCAACACTGTTGCTAATATAGAAGAAATCACTATCACGTTTGAGGCTAAAGAAAGTGACTTACCAAACCAAGGGTTTTTGTGGGACCCTTAATATATTGTGCTTGACGGCTGCCTGCTGTATATCTGAAAGATGCTGAAAAGCACCACTTTAACTCATGGTACTGCTGCTTCCGGCAACCCATAGATTCATTTAAAGACAAATGTAATTACAACCAACTTGACCAGGGGAGTTGCTAGGTCTGGAAAAGACCCGGGGCTAAGCTGCTGTTGGAACTGTTGGGACTGGGGGCTAGCTAGTCTTTTGGCTGTAGCTCCTGAGATTCTATCCGGGGCTACAACCAAAGGATCAGGGGCTATAGCCCACTTAGCCCCCCCCTAGCAACGCCCCTGAACTTGACAATCTGAGGTGCCTGTCAAGATGCACGCCACAGCCTTTCTTGTTCCACTCAATCACCCATTGAAAATGTTGCAGCAGAGGATCTGCTTAGCTCATGTGCACTTTTTTTTAGCATTTTGACATTCTCTGAAATTACAAATTATAGTGACATTTTTCAGACTACGGTTCATGTCAAATAACTCCTTCGGATACCAGAGAAAATACCTCTTCCCAGCAATAGATGAGGTATGCCAACAGGACGACACAGCACTGGACAATGCCCTCACAGGAAAAAGTCTTGTTTGGCGGGTGATGTGCAGTGTGACAGTCTTGAATTTAGTGCCAAACATTGTACGTATAATTTCCGAGACATGCAGACTAAAACGAATGTAACTCTATGGTAGTCCAGGTAATAGAATATACACCATCTGTTGCGATGAAGAAACATGGTTTTGTAAAATTCATTGAACTTTTTCAACCCAGAGATGTAGAAGTCGAATTGCTAGCCAATGACAGGCATTTGAATTTAGCCACAGTCGTCATATGAGAGCGGTTGACACACATCCACCAACACATCAATGTTGTGCATGTGTCTAAATCTGTTGTCAAGAAAATACATGCTCCAGGGAAATAAAAGGTTGTGAATAATGGTTATATGTCATTTTCCCGAAAGGAGTGTTTTTATGAATTTTTACTGAAAAACCTCCATCGAAAAAACTCATCAACATTTTTTTATATATTTAGGGGGTTCCCTCGAAGCCCCTTTCCCTATATTCTATACCTACCCAAGCCCCTCTCGACCCTTTTATCCCCTTAATTCCCTCTATAGTTCAATGAGTCTTTTCAATGGAAGTTCCTTGGTAAAAATTCCTTTAAAAAAACCCTGTTGGCAAACTACACTATACCGTGAATAACACATAAATGGGTCGTATTCAATAATTAATCATTGCTTGTGAAGTTCTCACAATTGTGAACAACCAGAAGACAAGGGTCAATCACCCCTGCACCATACTTCCAAGAAATATGCACATATCTCAACACATACTACAATGTCTGTGCACATCCAGCCTGGAGTGAGGAAAAAGAGTGGATGAAGAAATGGCTGGAGCCTGAGGCATTGGGCCTCATTATAAGTTTGCTGGTCCGGTAGTAACGGCGCCGGTAAGCTACCAGTGCCGTTACTACCGGACTGGCAAACTACGAGTTGTGCTTGTGGGTGCCTTTATGCCTGCCAGGTCTGACCTGGTGGGCAGAGCGGCACACGCGAGCACAACTCGTTGGATGCACCGGCACCATTCATGAATGGTGCCGGTGCATCCGACCTCCCCATTCCCATTTGAGCCCTATCGGGCTCAAATGGGAATGGGGAGTAATGAATACCGGCACCCGGCAATGGGGACGGACCGGGTCCGCCGGGGTTGGAATGCCCCATACGTCCCCATTGCCGGGTGCTGGTAATTTCATGAGTTTGGCGGCAGCCGGTTTTACCGGCACAGCTGCCGCCAAACTCGTAATGAGGCCCATTGCCTTATTCAGACTATCTGAAGATTGTTAGTGTCAAAGGGCTGGGCAGAGATTTGATGGACCTTTCTTAATTTGCCACCACGGGTATTTATAGGTTTTCTATAACATGTGTCTCAAATACATTCTCAAGGGTTTAAATGTCATTATCAATGGAATGGGGGCAAGGACTCGCTTAGCAGTGTTAGCACAAAATGAAAATGTGGATAGGCAACATCCAAGAATGGATAGTGGTGAAATCAGAAAATAAGGGAGTGGAGAATTGTGGTACAGCTTAATCAGTTTGAATGATAAACAAATACAAATATGAACAGTGTTCAGACCAGCATGTTCCCTACTCTTTGCCTTAACCTCCCAAGCTATTTTGGGGCGCCCCTCTCATCCTCTTGGTCAAACGGGAATGGCAGCAGAGACCCCGCTGCTGCTGCCCCATCTTCATACTCGTCTAGGTCGCTCCATACTTCCTCTATCTCTTCCTCTGACTCCCTTTCTCCCTGTCCCTCCCCTCCTTGGCTGTCTGGAGTTCCAGGTCATATTATTCTTACAGGTTTGCCATTTAAATGGAAGAGGAGCTCTCTTGATTGCCACTCTTGTTCCTCAGTATGGGTGCTGGCGGTGGCGGGGATGGTGTGGATCCCCGTGCAACACCTGGCAGAGGTGTGAGGTCAACTGCTGCTAATGGTGGTACTTCCCCTCCCACTGGCAACATCTGCCCTATCAAAAAAGGCTCTTAATCGTGTTATTTCCATTTGGGCATGTGCGAGCTGCCTGTCTAAATTTCCAGTCAGCTGTGCTAAATTCAGTGGAGGGGCCCTAGTCGGCCCGTATAACCCTCCCGTTTCATATGGTGGTGGGGCTGTGGCAGCCGCTGCTGCCTGGGTGCTTGGTGCGGTGGCTGCCGGCACATATATGGGTTCACTGTATCCCACTGCAGGCCTTGTCAATAACGGGTACATGCTAATGAGATAATTCTCTCTTGTTTTTATTGTGCATTCCTCACCTGTAGCACCCTCCCCTCCCTCCGGGGCATTCTCTTTCTCTGTGGAAGTCTCTTTACTTACCTCGCCACTAGGGGTTACCTCTTTGAATATTCGCCATAAGTCTAGTACTTCCCTCCTGTTTTGGAATTGCTTCCCCCTGTATTTTGCTAGCAGATTTGCTGATACAAGATCTAATACTCTTTTCTCAAAAGACCCTCCCTCAGGCCATATTGGCGACACACTTTCTCCTTTTATTTCAGACAACCACTGGTCGTGGTATTTTTGTATTTTTTCACTATACAAAGGGAGATGTTAGCAGATATGCGCTAACGGTGTGGTCCCTCCCATGATACAGTATTTCTCGCTCTTACCAGTGTTCACTCTTTTCCTAGATATAATTACACAATGGCAGTCACCAAATAAACTCCTTTCTTTGACACCTCTTTTCGATCTTATTTTACTGTCATCATCAAAAAATATTAACAACATTTTTTACATACACCCTTTTGCAGGAATCACAAATTATTTATCAACATTTCGCATCAGACCTTATATTGGAGAATACACAGATACACATGCACTTATTGACAAACCAACACAGAAGACTTTAACACGTTGAACATGTAACATATACTACTTTTCAGTTTTACTCCCCCTCTTGATTACTTTAGTTTCCTACCCCTTGTTCTTATCTTCTCAGTCACTCCCTACCTCTGAACCCCCCTTAGGCTACCTCTCAAAGAATTCTGCTCACATGGAAAAAGAATATTCTAAATCGCTACTCCAAGTCTACTAAATATATGAGACTTCTACTTTTTTCCTCTTTATCTCCACCTGTTCCCTGCACTGGGCAAGACAATGCTATGTAGAGCCGCCTTCTACCCCCCCTTCATAGCTATGATCACGTGTTCCTTTTTTATCTCTATTTCCACAACAACCTAATGGCCATATAAAGGATAGATAAGAAAAAGCCTCGGTCACATTCACACAGGCCCTGAACCTCACCCTCAGTTTCTATTTTCCCACTATTTTGTCCCTCTTGTTTTTTTATACCCCTTTTCCAATTTTTTCTTTTCTCCCATGAGAGTCTCGCAACCAGTACTCACATGTTCAGTAGGGTGGTTCACGGTCTATCCAAAATCTGGTCACCACACCAACCAAGCCATGACCCGCCTTGGCGAGCAGTTTTAGTTGGGTATTTGCAAAGATGACGGGGACCCTTGGAACCTTTTGTTTGCGTGTGCAAACTGGTCAACCGCAGAGGCAATGGTTTTGCTGGGGGCGTCCCTGATCTTGCCGTTCGGCATGGGGCCTCGGCACACCTGCCCCAATCACGTTGCGGCGTCACCAAATGTAAAGGCTCACTCCCGACTCACACATGCAATAGCAATAAATATGAGACACCCCAATGGGGAATGAGACTAAGAGAGCAGGTTGCAAGAGTTAAGTTTTGTTTATATAAAATTGGCATCCAGAGAACTCTGCTGCCTGAGAGCGCTCTGGCAAACATTACAAAATCATGAACTTATGAAGGGAAACAGCATCATGATTGACATCACTCTATACAGGACTACAATTACTTGGGATTGGATGAATGAAATGGACACCTATGGGCTGTGGGCGCTGCTTCATCCGGATTGGTTGCTCCGTTGGCGGGAGGGTGCACGTCACGTGGTCCGGCTGGTAATGTCCGTGAGGGGTGAGGGTCAGGTCTCGGTGAGGCAGGGCAGACACTAACTAAGCTAGCATAAAAAACTACCATTAGACATATAATAAACAATGATCATTAGTATTATTCTTAAGAAAATCCTTTTGAACCTATAAATTACATGCATTCAATCAGAACATCACTCATTGGGGCTTATATGGAGTACCGGGCTTAGGGGTCTTGGTAAGTGTGATAACATCGATCATGGGGTAGGTCTGTGCACATCAAAGCAACTTTGGGGCATGCTGACATTTGTTAGTTCTAGGGTGCAATATACTGTGACAGAGGTCTAGTTTTAGTAGGGAGCACACTGGGGTGGGCTTCACAGCGGGGTCACACCTCTGGTACATCAAGGGAATAACTTAAGGGGCACAGGGTTATCGTGGCAGTCATTTTCCAACAGCAGGGGTAAGAGGGCACAGGCAGGTTTGTGGAGATGAATGAGCATGGTTCTGGCTGGTTCACACACAGGACAGTGATCTCAGAGGAAGAGGGAGATGTTAATTAGTATATTTGTTTCAATTGTCCCCGGCGCATCCGTGAGAAATGGAGCTATGAAGCTTTCAGACAGAGTGAGAAAAGGGGCCATGAACGCGGTGTGCGCGGTGCTGCACAGGGGAGAGAGGCCTTTTCGTATTATTGCAGTGAGGCCTAGTCCAAACATGGAGTTGAGGACACACAAAATGGAAGCCAAGTGTCCCACACAACAGCCCCGCATCTGCTACTGTTATCATGCATGAGAGCAATGGAGGCGCCCCCCAGTATTGTACGAGCAAGTAGTCCACATCGTGCTGAATGCATGAGGGGAGCCTAAACGACCCCTCGCTCCCACACATAGGAAAGGGTGCTTGTTCATGGGACAGATCAGGGGAGAGGATGGAGAGCATTGATAGCTCTCAGTGAAGGAAATAGGTTGACAGACCTGACAGATGAAGAGCATTTTAGGGGTAATTATTCAGATGATAAATTAGTGTTTTTTATAAGTTTCACTTATTGGATTAAAGTGGAGAATATGGAAATACCGCAGAGAAGGGCAATGGTAAAAAAGAAACCAAAATTTTTTCAGGAAGATTAGGAGAAAGTGCCAAATATTTTATGGACCGCAAGATCATATGGTGTGTGTCTATTAAAAGGGACAGGGTCCGTTAAAATCAAGCTTAAACCAGGAACAATTCTGCAATGAACAGAGCAATATCCCATGTCCCGAGAGGCGGATGAAGATACATTGGAAACAATTTCTGCTGTAATGAAGCAAGGCATATTGGTGCTATCTGAGTCCCCATGTAACACAGCTGTGTGCCCTGTGAGGAAATCGACTGGGGGTTCATGGAGATTTATACAGGACCTTCAACACCTAAAAAATATAGTCAAAGCAGAGTTTCCTTTAGTTCCAAATCCTGCGACAATATTGTGTAACATCCAAGCTAGGGCCAAATATTTCACAGTCATAGATTTAAAAAAATGTATTCTTTTCAATTCCCCTTCATGAGGACTCCCAAGATTTGACGTAATTTCTATATAGAAATATTCATCTGAAGCTGTCATGATTCCTGCCCCTTATGTCCCCAGCCCTCCAAGATGTCAGGCTCGAGCCAGGCCACGATCACCTACATGGCCCTCAAGGGCATCTCCATCCCTCCAAATACCCACTTGGGGTCAGACTTGGCACTTATGGCACCAGACTCACTCACTCCCATAGGCTAACATTGGGGATTGGACTTGTAGTGCATTGATGGGGACAAGATGGATGCCCCCACATATTTTGGTTCCCAGAACTGCATGTGCAGTCTAGTCTTTTGGGTGTGGTTCAGCCCAGAGACACCTGGGATACCCAGAGACTATTTAAGCCACACCCAGGCTGAGAAACATGCTTTGTGTTTTCTGCACCTTCAGCGTGACACTCACCGCGTTCGGATCGGTCTCCAGTAGGCCTGCATCTTTCTTCTGCGCTCAGCTCCTGCAAGAACAAGAGCACCGTTAGGAACAGTCTTGCCTTGCGGTGCTTCTGCCCATCATTCATCGCTTTTTCTGTTCTGCGGGCATCTTCGGTGGTGTCATTCCCATCCCTGCACGCCGCTTCCTAAGGAAAAGGGAAAAGAACAGAACAAAGGCATTAGTAAGCATTCAGCAAATCTTCGCTTATTTTTAAAGACTGTACGAGCTTCAAACGCTTACCTGAATCCCAGCTGCTCTGAGGGAACTCTGTCTCCGGAACTTCTCATCCATCTGCAAGAGGGAAAAGACACTCCAGGTTAGCGTGGAGACATCTAGAGGCACCGCATACCGCGCTTACTCACGCATTTCTTCTTCATAACTGGCATCCACGCTGAAAACGTCGGAGCACCTAAAAGACACAGAAAAATAACTCTGTTCAATACAAATACGAAAGGGTCGCATCGCGCTCTCACTCACCTTCAGCGCTACTCATCTCAGCAGCACGTCGCCATCCCCAGAAGGAGACAGCAGCAGTTATGCCTGTACTGTGGAAGGTCAGGTCATTTCCTTAAAGAGTGCCCTGTGAAGCCACCGAGGAGGACGGTAGGGGCCACGGACAAGGACGATACCATCAAGGAATCGGAAAAGTCCCCAGCCCGGCAAGTGTACGGGTCCACTTGTCGAGCGAAGAAAGTGAACTACAGACCTCCCATTTTGCACTATCTGTGGTCTTGATCAATCAACAACAACCATCGCGGATGCACTCAGTAAGAGCGTACACTGTCAGTGGAGCCGTTGGGAATTACATCGACCAGTATCTTGGGCAAAGATGGGGCTTCTGTTACACCTAAAATGGTTGTCGGTTCTATATCCCGACTCTCGTACGCTGCGCGAGCTGTTCCGGGTTTTTGCGGAACGAGCTGTAACGCTCTAGCATTTTTACCGGATCTCAACCGAAGGTTGGCCACGCCCCAGACTTCCGCACAGTATATCCGGACACTCAACTTGTGGCAACGCACGTTGCTTCTCTCTTTCTGAGTAGCTGTACGCTCCGTAAATTCGTATTAGATTTCAATCTGATCCTACTACTTACTTTCCTCACTTCTTTACGCTTTATCTCTAATAGCTGTGACGCTCTTTATTTTCTTCTTATTGAAACCACCGTGCTTCCAGCCAATGATCTTTCCACCCTTACGGGTTCTGCTAGTCTCTTCAGCGACTCTATCAGGTGCGTTTCTACGTACTTATTCTTACGGCCCTTTACTTTTGTCAATCATTCTCTGGAGATTCTTATTATTGTTCCAATCCTATTTTCCCCGTAGCACTTCTTATTCTAGCCACTGCACCAGGAGTAGGAGATCCTACCCGGAAGTACAGGAAAGGGATTTTCCTTCGGTTTATTAGCCCAGGCGGTAAGGGAAGCATTTAGTGTTTCAAGACAAAGCCACTTGCACAAAACTTGAAGATTAATGACCTTATCCTTCTTTAGCTCATTTAGATTAGGAGTGAGCCTCTTCCCGCTTTTTTCTTACATTTAGGATTGACCAAATAACACCCAGGTAATCCTTGTTTCCACCCTATTCGCATTTCCTTATCCTTTCTACTCTCAAGTATTTACTAGCATGTTACCTTTTGTATTACTACACCCAGTTTCCTGTTCCACTGACGATCACCAACTACCCGGTGCCTGAGGAACATCATCCTAGCTGTCCTCAGGATTCTACGGACCCTAGCAGCCCAACACAGGGTTTTCCCCCCGTTGGGGGTTTTTCCTGTGGGCTCCTTTGCGTCCTGGCTCTTGGAGCGGGAGGTGAAGGGATCCCTAGGAGGAACCTCATAGCCTTCAATAGAACAAATTTCAAGCACCAGGGAACAATCAAGTCTCGAGGTGGGTAATATCTTGTATGTTGATGCTTAAGTTTGATGAATAGTACAAGATTTGAAGTTAGACATTACAGCAAGCAACGCCCGATTGGCCCAGAACTAAGGGTCAACATACAAGTATATTATTGATCATGGATCAGCAGATCCAACAGTTGATAACTGCAGTACAGTCTTTGACTGCAGAGGTTCAGAACCTCAAGCAGGAAAATGCCAATCTATGGCAGACACAACAGAATCAGCAACAGGCAGCTCAATATGCAGCTCAACAGGCAGCTGTAAATAGAGTTCCTCATTGTTCTGAAGTCCCTCCGGGGCCCTTGCCCGGGGATCAGTTTGATGGAAACCCGCACAAGATTAAGGAGTTTCTTGATGCCTGTTCTATTCAGATTTCCTTTAAAAATGTTTTTTTTCATACTGACCGAGATCGAGTTGGATATATGATTTCCCAAATGGTGGGCCCAGCTCTAGCCTGGGCCACTCCTCTGGTTATGACAAATAACATCATTCTAGACTCCTATCCCGCTTTCTGTAACAGTATTAAGACAATGGGCCTCATTACACGGAAGGCGGTAATCCAGGGTGCTATTAGCACCCTGGACCATGCCGGTAAATTACCGGCACCGCCTTGGCGGAAAGGGGATTTACCGCCCCATTCCAAGGTTGGAGGGGCGGTAAATCCCCCTTCCGCCATTGCCCTTCCCCATTCCCATTTCTGCCCCATAGGGCTCTATGGGAATGGGGAAGGCGCTAATTACGGCACCGCAATATTGCGGTGCCGTAATTAGCTCCGAGGTCCCTTAGCGGGTTGGTACTTAACGCCTGCAAGAAGCAGGCGTTGATTCCTCCAACCCGCAAAGGGACCTCGTAGTACGGCGGTAAGGGTTAACGGTCACCGTTGCCATTAACGGTGACCGTTAACCCTTACCGCCGTCCGTGTAATGAGGCCCAATGTTCGGAAGAAAAGAGATAAGAATTGCGGCTCAGAAACATCTGCTAGATTTAAGACAGGGAAGTCAGGATATATTTATGTATATCACTAGATTCAAACAAATTGCTAGTGAATCTACTTGGTCAGATGATGCCCAAGTAACCTTATTTCGGAGGGGTCTTTCAGAGGAGTTGAAGGACGAGATTTCTAGAGTACCTCGTCCAACCTCCCTTACTGAGTTTATTACACTGGTTATGCAGATTGACTACAGATTGAAGGAAAGAAGTAGTGAAAGGCGTAAAGGAAGATTCACTCGTACTTTTTCTGCTCCTGTCTCTACCAATAAGGGAACAAGTTCTGAAGAACCTATGCAGTTAGGTGCAACAGGGAGAGGGCCCCTTCCTCCAGAAGAAAGGTCTTGCAGAAGGTCACCGGGGCTATGTATGTATTGTGGTTCTAATATACACACGGTTCAAGAGTGTACTGTGGCTCCTCCACGAAAGTCGGAAAACGCCAACGCCCGGCCGTAGGAGGAACCGCGGTCCGGGATCCTGTTTCTAATCCAGGTTCCTCTACCCTTTTGCAGACTTTTCAAGGCATTACTCCACCGGCCACGAATATGCTGGTGTTACGTGTGACTTTGAAATTTGGAAATCATGTTCTACCTGAAGTATCTGCTTTACTGGACTGTGGCGCAGCTGGAATTTTTATTGATGATGGCTGAGCTATGCAACATCATATACCCAGGATTGCCAAGGCAGAAGCTGTTCCAGTAGAGAGTGTTGATGGTAGCCCTCTAATCTCCGGCCCTAATATCAGTCAAACTGGCTCGATATCAATGATTATTGCAACTCATCAAGGAGTTCATTACTTTGGACATCATACGCGCAGCTCATTATCCCATTATATTGGGATTACCATGGCTTCAGAAGCATAATCCTTTCATAAACTGGATGGCTGGGTCATTCTTTTTGGGGTCAGAATTCTGTTTAACCCATTCTATCGGTCACACGGAGGAGGGGTCTTTAGAAGCCTATCCTCAAGCTGAAGCCCCCAGACAGAGTATCTGCAGACCGGTAACATCGCATAATTTTGTAGCAGGTTTCCCTATGGAATATCAACAATTTTCAGAGGTTTTCTCCCCGGTGGAATATACTCAACTACCACCTCACCGGAGAGATGATTGCGTCTTTGAGCTTATCCCGGAACAACCACTAGCGTTTGGCAGGATGTACATTTTGTCCACTTCGGAGAAGGAGGTTTTGAGAGACTATTTAGACACTAATCTAAAGAACGGATTAATAACGGAATCCACCTCACCAGCAGCAGCGTCTCTTTTCTTTGTTCCCAAGAAGAATTCTACAGAGCTTAGGCCATGTATTGATTTCAGAGATCACCATCCCAGATAGGTAACCCATGCCTTTGATCCTGGATATCTTGGAAGCTGTCAAAGGAGCAAGCATTTACACTAAATTGAATCTTAAGGGTGCATATAATCTCATCAGAATAAGAAAGGGTGACAAGTGGAAGACTGCTTTCCGGACCCCTTTTGGACATTTTCAATATCAAGTCATGCCATTTGGATTATCCAATGCCCCAGCAATCTTCCAGCGATTTATGGACCATTTATTCTCAGACCTGCTGCTTCATTATGTCATAGTTTACCTTGATGACATCTTGGTATTTTCTAAGAATAATTTGAAACACAAGATTCATGTTAAAGAAGTCTTACAAAGACTACTGAATAATCATCTATATTGCAATTTTGAAAAGTGTTCTTTTCACCAACCTAAGGTAACATACTTGGGTTACATTTTGTCTGCTCAAGGCATTGCTATGGACCCTGAAAAAGTTACTGCTGTTAAAGATTGGCCGATTCCCAACTCATGCAAGGACATTCAAAGATTTGTGGGATTTTCTAATTTCTATCGTCGGTTCATACCTAACTTCTCTGCTCTTACTCAGCCCCTTACCAACCTTCTGAAGAAAGGTGTTCCTTATCTCTGGACCGAATTGACGCAAAAGGCCTTTGACACTTTAAAAAGAAGATTCTCCACAGCACCTATTTTAAAGACTCTGGATCAATCCCAGGGTTTTATCATCGAAACAGATGCATCTCAGTATGCTTTAGGAGCGGTCCTTTTACAAAATGATGAACAAGATATAGAACGACCCATTGCTTATCTTTCCAAAACTCTTTCACCGGCAGAACTGAATTACACTGTTCTTGAAAAAGAATTGCTGGCGATTAAAAGATCTTTCGAGGAATGGAGGCATTTACTGTTGGGAGCCCAACATCCTACAGAAGTGAGAACAGACCACCAGAACTTACGGATTCTGCTATATGCTCAAACCTGTAACAGCCGTCAGGCTAGATGGGCTCATTTCTTTTCCCATATCAGAATTATATTTACCTTTATTCCTGGGAGGAATAATTTACAGGCTGATGCCCTGTCTCGTAAGGATGTTTTTTTTAATCGGTCGACTAGACCTGAACGCATCTTTCCTTGTCTAGCTATGAGTTTAGTCAAATACCCTAATTTCGTACAACGTCTGGAACAACACTCTGGCCCTTCCAACCTAAAGCCACTCACAAAGAATGAACAAGGCACCCTTTCTAAAAAGGAAGGATGTTATTTCAGGGGTGATCAAGCTTACGTACCGACAAAATCATTACAAAAAGAAGTGCTGGGCATGTGCCATGATTCTAAGACGGCGGGCCATCGTGGTTATGCTACCACTTATGAATTAATTTCTCGATACTTTTGGTGGCCATCTCTCAAGGAGGACATTCGTAGCTATGTGGAATCTTGCCCCTATTGTTTACAGTCCAAAAGTCCTAGACATTCTCCCTTTGGAACTTTGGTAAAGATGACGTTACCTGTGCGACCTTGGCAAATAATTTCTACTGATTTCATAGTCTAACTACCACCCTCAGGAGGATGTTCCACCATTATGGTAGTTATTGACTCGTTCACTAAACTAGCTCATTTTCTACCACTAGCAGCATTACCATCGGCAGCTTTGATGGCACGTACTTTTATTTCTCGAGTATTCTCCCTACATGGTTTACCTGAAACCATAATCTCGGATCGAGGATCCCAGTATACTGGAAACATATCTGCCAAAGATTGGGGATTACTCGAGCTTTAAGTTCAGGTTATCACCCGCAAACCAATGGCCAAATGGAGAGACTGAACCAGACTCTGGAAGGGTACCTAAGGAATTACATTTCTGCTGCTCAAGGCAATTGAAAGGATTTGTTACCAATTGCTGAGTATGCCTACAACAATTCTTACCACTCTGCTATAAAGACATCTCCATTCTATTGTACCTATGGGTTTCATCCAGCGCCATTTCCAGTGAAGAGAACAGAGGATAAGATTCCGGACATTTACTCTTTATTAAAACAGATTCACCATGGCCAAGAGATTGCTAAGGAAGCACTAAAGAACACCCATGTCACTCGGGTCTGCGAAATCCTCGTCAGAGTACGTTGTTTCAGATTCTCCACCCTCCCCTAGCTCCTCACCTTCTTCTTTCCTTTCTGTACCCTTCTCTCCTCTTCTTCTAGGTCACTCCTTTTTGTGTGTGAAGATATGGACGGCCAGGGAAGGAAGCCACCGTGCTACCCAAGAAAGGGTGCCCAGGCCCCCCTCCAGGAACGCCAACAAGGGGGAAAAAGCCCTAAGGCAGAAAAAAACCCTGAGCGACCCCTGAGATGTCGTCTTGAGACGGGGTCAGTCAGATGAGATGGTCGGTGAAGAAATACTGGAAGAGCTCCGGAGGAAGGCAGTCCAAAGAGAAAGGATGATCACTAGGTGGAAACCCAATCCAAGGAAAAAGAATCATGAGTAGTCGGCATTCCAATAGCAGGTCAGGAACTGGTACACAGAAAGCAACTGTAGAAGGTATCCAGGCAGAAGAGTAGACAATCCGAAAATAACAGGCCGAGGTCTGGTACACAGGAAATCCAGCAGAAAGATGAGAGGAGGCAAAGGAGGAGACGGAAACAGAAGGCAGAACAGAGCAGTGATAAGGAAATCAGAGTTAAGTAAGATGGGACGGGGGTGGGCGAGAAGACAGGAGGGAGAGTAAGGGGAAATGAGAGGAACAGAAAAGAAAACAGGGGGAACAACGAGCTCAGTGAAAAAAAGGAACAGGCTAGTAGGAGAGTAGGAACGGAACCCGAGATAGGGATCGGGGACCGAACGGAGAAATTACACGAGCTAGAAAGCTGCGAAAAGCACAGAGCGTAGAGCACTCTCAGGGATCAAGGAAACCGGAAGCGTTGCAACGCGTCTGCGAACCGGAAGCAGAAGGCTTTTAAGCTTCCGAGTCGTGTCAGCGTGCAACACTAGAACGGAGCTTCAGGAGTACGTGACGAGTGAGCGGGGCGTGTGAAGTGCTAGTACCTGCGCCGCCAGCGGCTCCACAGGCTCCACCTGCTTCACGGCATGACAGTATGCCCCCTTCTTATGGCTCCTCCCCCTGGTTTTCCTGGATGAAATAAATGAAATTTGCGCAGCAGGGAAGGGGCAGTAATTTGGGAGATGGGTTCCCAGGAGTTCTCCGAGGATGGGAAACCTTTCCATTGTACCAAGTATTCCAATTTACCTCTGCGGTACCTGGAGTCGCAAATCTGAGCTACCTCATATTCCTCCTGAGTGGAAGCCAAAGGCATAGTGACTCTCTCAGTTTGACGAGTCCAGGTGTCGACATGAAAGTCTTTTAGTTGGGATGAATGAAAGACCGGATGGACCCGGTTAAGGCTGGCTGGAAGTTTGAGACGAAAGGCCACAGGGTTGATCTTTTGAATAATCTTGAAAGGTCCTAAGTTTTTAGGAGACAACTTGGATGGATGGGCCCAACGTGGGAGGTATCTCGTGGAAAGCATTACTTGAGATCCCACTCCCCAGCCAGGGACAGGTTGACGGTGTTTATTGGCTTGAAACCTGTACCGATCTTGCGCTGCCCTAAGGCTTTCCCCTGCCTTCTTATGGATTTCTCTAAGGAGAGTGAGAGAGGAATCTACAGATGGCACATTGGTAGAAAGACAGGAGATAGAAAGAATAGACCGAGGGTGGTAGCCATAGGTACAGAAAAAAGGACTGAACCCTAGAGCAGAATGTAGAGAGTTATTGTAGGAAAATTCATCTAAAGCCAATAGCGAGCACCAATTGTCCTGCTGGGAGTTGGCAAAGCACCTCAGGTATTGTTCAAGGGTTCCATTTAGCCGCTCAGTTTGTCCATTGGACTGCAGGTGAAAACCCGAAGTGAGAGCTCTTTCAATTCCCAGCCGCTCACAGAGGGCTTTCCAAAAGCGGGAGGTGTATTGATTCCCCCTGTCTGAGATGATTTTAGAGGGCATTCCGTGTAATCTGAAGATATCTTGGAGAAACACTTCAGCCATCCTGGCGGCTGTAGAAACTCTGGGCAAAGGGGAAAAGTGAGCCATCTTGGAATAAGAATCAACAACCACCATAATACACGTGCATCCCTGAGAAATGGGCAGATCCACAATTAAATCAGTTGAAACAGAGCTCCAAGGGCCTTCAGGTATTGCACAAGGTTCAAGTAATCCGATCGGTCGTTGACAGGAAGACTTGCTCCGAAGACAGACGATACAAGACTGGACATAACGATTCACATCCTCCTTCATTTTCGGCCAGTAGAAGTGTTGTTGAAGATACTCAAGAGTGCCTGTTCCGCCTCGATGGCCTGCAAGTTTAGAATCATGACACCAGTTCAGGGCCTTCTTGCGAAAGGCGGACGTGGGTAAGTAGAGTCTGCCCTTTACCAAGTAAAGACCATCTCTTATTTCATACGCCAGATCTTTGGGATCAACCTCAAAACGCCCTCCCGACTCTTCTTTTACCTGACTGAGAAACGTGGAAACCATTCCGATACACTTGGGTTGAGGGAACATGCGCTCAGGAGGAGAGTCTGAATCAGGTGAATAATCACAGCGACGTGAAAGAGAATCAGCCAGGACATTCAATCTCCCAGGGATGTAACTGATGTGGAAATCAAATTGGGCGAAGAAATGAGCCCAACGGGCCTGTCGGCTGTTATAAGACTCAAATTGTTTCAGGACCTGCAGGTTCTTATGGTCGGTCCGGATAGTAAATGGATGTCTGCCTCCCTGAAGGAGATGACGCCCTTCCACACAGGCAGATTTCATGGCTAGTAATTCACGTTCGATTACAGAGTAGTTTCTTTGACTGTCGTTAAGAGTCTTCGAATAGTATGCGACTGGATGCTCTACTCCCTGGATTTCTTGGAGTAGAACAGCTCCTATGGCGGCTGATGAGGCGTCGGTTTCAAGGACGAAGGGCAGATCTTGATCAGGTTGCAGCAAGATGGGTGCGGTACAAAATGCATTCTTAAGGTCTTGAAAGCTGTCTTCAGCCTCTGCAGACCATTTGAATGGATTTGAGGACTTCTTGAGAAGTGAAGTAATGGGTAGGATCTTCTGAGAAAAATTAGAAATGAACCTCCGATAAAAGTTGGCCAAACCCAAGAACCTTTGGATTTCTTTTACCGAAGAGGGTGAAGGTCATTCTAGTATGGAAGACACCTTGTTGGGATCCATTGAAATACCCTGGTTAGACAGGATAAATCCCAGATAGGGGATAGACGAAGCTGAAAACACACATTTAGCGAGTTTAACCGATAAATGGTTATCTCAAAGTATTCGAAAAACCTCCCTGACATGGCCTTCATGTTCTTCAGGACTGTTGGAGTATACTAGAATATCATCGAGATATACTAGAGTGGTTTGACATAACAGATCAGAAAACAATCTGTCCATAAAACGTTGAAAAACTGAAGGTGCATTTACCAAACCGAACGGCATCACTTGATATTCAAAGAGTCCGAACAGAGTCCGGAAGGCCGTCTTCCATTTGTCCCCTTTCTGTATGCGGAGAAGGTGGTAGGCGTTTCTCAAATCAAGTTTGGTAAAAATCTTGGCTCCGTGGACAGCTTGTAGGATTTCTGTTATCAAAGGCATATGATATCGATCCTTCACAGTGACTTTATTTAGGCCTCAATAGTCAATGCATGGCCTCAATTCCTTGGATTCTTTTTTGGAAATAAAGAACATGGAGGCCCCTGCGGGAGACTTTGAGGGTCTTATGAGGCCATTGGCCATGTTGCTGTCCAAGTATTCTCTGAGATATTGTTTCTCCTCTAATGACAACGGAAACATTCTGCAGAATGGTACCAGAGCTCCTGGAGTTAATTCTATGCAACAATCCTCGGGACGATGTGGAGGAAGCTCGATGGGTTTCTTCTCTGTAACTACCTCCGTAAACTCCTTTAGGTAATGGGGCAAGCAATGGACGGTCTTGGTCTCACAGCTGTTAGTAGTCTTGACAGTTTCAAATCTTGGTTCGGGTAAACACTCAGATTTGCAAAAGGTGGACTGAAAATTCAGTAAGTTTCTTGACCAGTCAATATAGGGGTTGTATTTGCGTAGCCAGCAGATTCCCAGGATGATGGGAAAATGCACGGCTCTGATGATATCAAAAACAATCCTTTCTGAGTGTTGTTCTATCGACAAGGTAAGTTCCTCTGTGGTGTGGGTGATCAAGCCAGAACTTAATGGTTCCCCGTCCACCGCTTCAACTTTCTGGTCTTCTTGTTTGGCAATTCTTCTAACACCCTTTTGTTCAGCCCATTGGGTATCTATGAAATTGCCGGCTGCCCCACAATCCAGTAGAGCCAAGGTAGTCACTTCAGTCACCGTGAGAACCATCAAACGGGAGTCCTCTGAGACTTCCGACAAGGAGACAGATAGAGGAGCATAAGGACTTGAACCAGCCCCTCGGTAGTGAGTCCCAACACTTTCCGAGGGCGAGCGTTTCCCGACCTCCTGGGCGGAACATCCGGGCAGTCTCGTAACATATGTGTAGATGCCCCGCAATACATGCACAGGCCGCCATCCCTGCGTCGTTTGCGTTCCTCTGGTGTAAGCGGGGCTCGAGCCGTTCCAATTTGCATTGGCTCTTCCTTGGTGGTTCGTTGGAAGGGTACGGACGTAGCCAGGTGAGTCTCTGTAAGAGGGGGTACATTTGTTTTGGTTCTTTTCTTTTCCATGCGTCGTTCTGTCATGCGGAAATCAATTCGGAGGGTGGCTGTCAGGAGTTCAGCAAAGGATACGGGTCGTTCTATCCTGGCTAGCTCATCCTTTAAATCTTCTCTCAGACCTCTCCGGAAAATCACATACTGAGCCTGCTCCTGCCAACCGGCTTCGGCTGTCATCTGTTTAAAGGCGGTTATGTACGTCAACAGATCTGAATTTCCTTGACGAATATCGAGAAGATCTTCTGATGCCAAGAAAGTGCTTTCTGTATGTAGAAAGGTCCGCTCCATCAAAGCTTTAAATGCATCATAGTCCTGCAGGACAGGGTCAGGCTGTTTCACAAGCGGGGTGGCCCATGCAAGGGCATTACCTGTCATATGAGTGATCATATACCCCACCTTGGCGTGGTCCGAGGCAAAGGTTTGGGGACGAAATTAAAAGTGTAAATTGCAGGCATCCAAGAACTCTTTGACTTTTTTTGGTGAGCAATCAAACTTGCCCGAAACAAGGGGAAACGGTGGTAAGTTAGTCGGGAAATGTTCTCTCTCTGTCATCCTTTGCTGTAGGGCGGCATTCGTGGCCTTTAGATTCTGCATCTCCACGTTTAGACTGTGGACTGCTGCTACAAGTTCTTGTACTTGCTGCGGCGTAGCCATTGTGATCTCACACTTTTGGCGTTGCAAACTGTCACTGGGGTCTGGGAAATCCTCGTCAGAGTATGTTGTTTCGGATTCTCCACCCTCCCCTAGCTCCTCACCTTCTTCTTTCCTTTCCGTACCCTTCTCTCCTCTTCTTCTAGGTCGCTCCTTTTTTTTGTGAAGATATGGACGGCCACGGAAGGAAGCCACCATGCTACCCAAGAAAGGGTGCCCGGGGCCCCCTTCCGGGAAGGCCAACAAGGGGGAAAAGCCCTAAGGCACAAAAAAACCCCTGAGCGACCCATGAGATGTCGTCTTGAGACGGGGTCAGTCAGATGAGATGGTCGGCGAAGAAATACTGGAGGAGCTCCGGAGGAAGTCAGTCCAAAGAGAAAGGATGATCACTAGGTGGAAACCCAATCCAAGGAAAAAGAATCAGGAGTAGTCGGCAGTCCAATAGCAGGCCAGGAACTGGTACACAAAAAGCAACTGTTGAAGGCATCCAGGCAGAAGAGTAGACAATCCGAAAATAACAGGCCGAGGTCTGGTACACAGGGAATCCAGCAGAAAGATGAGAGGAGGCAAAGGAGGAGACGGAAACAGAAGGCAGAACAGAGCAGTGGTAAGGAAATCGGAGTTAAGTAAGATGGGACGGGGTGGGCTAGAAGACAGGAGGGAGAGTAAGGGGAAATTAGAGGAACAGAAAAGAAAACAGGGGGAACAACAAGCTCAGTGAAAAAAAGGAACAGGCTAGTAGGAGAGTAGGAACGGAACCCGAGATAGGGATTGGGGACCGAACGGAGAAAATACACGAGCTAAAAAGCTGCGAAAAGCACAGAGCGTAGAGCACTCTCAGGGTTCAAGGAAACCGGAAGCGTTGCAACGTGTCTGCAAACCGGAAGCGGTAGGCTTTTAACCTTCCGAGTCGCGTCAGCGCGCAACACTAGAACGGAGCTTCAGGAGTACGTGACGAGTGAGCAGGGCTTGTGAAGTGCTAGTATCTGCGCCGCCAGCGGCTCCACAGGCTCCACCTGCCTCGCGGTATGACAACCCAGGACAGAGTGAAGCGGTGTGCAGACCGACATCGAACCCCTGCGTCAGGATTGAAACCAGGGGATTGGGTTTGGCTTTCTTCTAGGTTTCTTCCCCGACATCTGAGACCCTCTAAACTTTCACCTAAATTTATGGGTCCTTTTTGGGTGGTGGCTCCCATGGGAACTGCAGCATTCAAACTGAAACTTCCTAAAACATGGGCATGCATACATCCAGTTTTTCATGTTTCTCAATTGAAACCAGACCGACGGAGTGAATTCCACCCCATATCTCCACTCGGCCTGCTCCAGTTATCACACCTACAGGACCGGAGTATGAAGTCTCAGATATTTGCGACTACCGCCTTCATCATGGGAGACTCCAATATTTAGTTGACTGGAAAGGTTACACCGCCTCTGATCGAACCTGGGAACCGAAATCTGCGGTGCATGCACCACAATTGATAAAACGTTTTCATCAGAGACACCCTGGAAAACCAGGGGAGATTAAACCTAAGAGGGGCATACTGTTACACCTAACATGGTTGTCGCTTCTATATCCCGACTCTCGTACGCTGCGCAAGCTGTTCTGGGTTTTTGCAGAACGAGCTGTAACGCTCTAGCGTTTTTACCGGTTCTCAACTGAAGGTTGGCCATGCCCCCAGACTTCCGCACAGTATATCCGGACACTCAACCTGTGGCAACGCGCGTTGCTTCTCTCTTTCTGAGTAGCTGTACGCTCCGTAAGTTCGTATTAGATTTCAATCTGATCCTACTACTTACTTTCCTCACTTCTTTACGCTGTTATCTCTAATAGCTGTGATGCTCTTTATTTTCTTCTTAGTGAAACCCAGCGGGCTTCCAGCCAATGGTCTTTCCACCCTTACGGGTTCTGCTAGTCTCTTCAGCGACTCTATCAGGTGCGTTACTACGTACTTATTCTTACGGCCCTTTACTTTTGTCAATCATTCTCTGGAGATTCTTTATTATTGTTCTAATCCTATTTTCCCCGTAGCACTTCTTATTCTAGCCACTGCACCAGAAGTAGGAGATCCTACCCGGAGGTACAGGAAAGGGATTTTCCTTCGGTTTATTGGCCCAGGAGGTAAGGGAAGCATTTAGTGTTTCAAGACAAAGCCACTTGCACGAAACTTGAAGATTAATGACCTTATCCTTCTTTAGCTCATTTAGATTAGGAGTGAGCCTCTTCCCGCTTCCCGCTTTTTTATTACATTTAGGATTGACTGAATAACACCCAGGTAATCCTTGTTTCCACCCTATTCGCATTTCCTTATCCTTTCTACTCTCAAGTATTTAGTAGCCTGTTACCTTTTGTATTACTACACCCAGTTTCCTGTTCCACTGACGATCACCAACTACCCTGTGGCTGCGGAACATCATCCTAGCTGTCCTCAGGATTCTACGGACCCTAGCAGCCCAACACAGGGTTTTTGCCCCCCCCGTTGGGGGTTTTCCCTGGAGGCTCCTTTGCGTCCTGGCTCTTGGAGCGGGAGGTGAAGGGATCCCTACGAGGAACCTCATAGCCTTCAATAGAACAAATTTCAAGCACCAGGGAACAATCAAGTCTCGAGGTGGGTAATATCTTGTATGTTGACGCTTGAGTTTGATGAATAGTACAAGATTTGAAGTTAGACATTACAGCTTCCGTTACACCCTAAATCAACCACTGACACTGTTTCCACTGTCGACGGAACGGAAATAGCTTCTGGTCCAGTATTCCAATGCACTGCAGCTTTAACCCTTCTGTGCCAGGATGGACACCAAGAATATATTGTTTTCAACCTCATTAAGGCACCACAGTTCCGGTTGATTTTGGGAATGACATGGTTGGTAGCTCACAATCCTCGAATCGATTGGCGAGCAAAAGAATTGGCCTTTCCTGAGACTTGCGCCCACACATGTTATCGCCAAGAGAAACAACCAATAGACACCAGAACCTCCACGCTTGCGATTGTGGCAATCGGCACCCTACCAAGTGAATACCAGGACTTTCAAGATGACTTTCAGAAAGAACAGGCGAATACTCTGCCACCGCATAGACCATACGATTGCCAAATCGACCTGATACCCTCCGCACAAATCCCTTGTGGGTGAATTTACGCACTCACGGAACCAGAAAACCAGCACCTGAAGGCCTATCTTGACCAAAACCTGGCCAACGGGTGTATCCGTCCCTCAAAGTCTCCAGCAGCCAGTCCTCTATTCTTCGTACCAAAATAGGAGGGGAACTTGAGAATGTGCATCGACTATCACACACTGAACCAGATTACCGTAAAAAAACGCTACCCCCTGCCACTGATCCCTGAATTGCTTGATCAAGTCAAAGATGCCCAAATCTACACAAAACTAGACCTGAGAGGGGCATAACACCTTGTTCGCGTAAAACAGGGGGACGAATGGAAAACCGCTTTTTGCACCAAATACGGCTTGTACGAATGTCAAGTAATGCCCTTTGGCCTTTACAACGCGCCTGCAGCATTTCAATACTTCATGAACGATGTCCTACGGGAATTGATGTGCTCTATTGTACATCAACGATATTCTAGTATATTCCGCATCAAAGCAGGACCACGTTAACCACGTCCGATCCGTATTGGAGAAACTCCGTCAACACCAGCTCTACAGCAAGCTCGAAAAGTGCTCATTCCACATCTACGAGGTGGAATTCCTCGGCTTTATTCTCAGCCCGAATGGAATCTGAATGGATGTACACAAGGTAGATGCTATCCTGAACTGGTCATCCTCAAATTCATTCAAGGGGGTTCAAAGTATGCTGGGTTTTGCAAACTTCTACCGCCGGTTCATCCCAGGATTTTCGCAAATTGTGCATCCCATTACGTCATTGCTAAAGAAAAGCAACAAAAAGTTCCAGTGGACAACAGAAGCCGAGGAAGCTTTCCAGGAACTCAAGGCAAGATTCACATCTGCCCCAATCTTACGCCACCCTCACCCTGATCTCCCATACCTGGTGGAAACGGACGCCTCAAACATGGCTATGGGAGCCGTTTTCTCACAAAAGGAACCCGAAACGGGCCAGTTACACCCTGTTGCATTCTGGTCGTGCAAATTCACACCCCTGAACTCAATTACGCTATCACAGACAAAGAACTCCTGGCCATTAAGACAACCTTTAAGGCATGGCGGCACTACCTCTTGGGCGCCAGACACACAATCACCGTAATAACTGACCACTGGAACCTCCAGTACCTAAAAACGTCAAAGGCCCAATCCTCACGACAACTACGTTGGGCTCTTTTTTTTGCTGAATATGACTACGTGATTACATTTCGCCCAGGGGTGAAAAACGGGAAGGCCGATGCCCTTTCCCGTATGGGGGTGGAAGAGCAAGGGTATCAGACCCCTGACCCAATAGCAATCATCCCTAGTGACAAGCCCCTAGGAATCACAGCAACCATAATTCAAAAAGAATTACATGAAGAAATCCAAAACCTGATGAGTCCGGAGCAATTACAAGCGTGGAGTGCAGAAGGAGAACATTACATGATAAAAGATCAGTTGCCCTACTTCAGATTCGTTTATTCTTACCAAACCAAGAACTACGAGAACAAGTCATGTCCGGTTATCATGATTCCTTGATCGAGGGCCACCACTAAAACCCTAGCCAAGGTTAAACAAAATTATTGGTGGCCCACGTGGCGTAAAGACATTATCCAATTCATCCTATCTTGTGGAGTGTGTTCTCAAAACAAGTCAACCAAGCAGAAACCGGCTGGGCTATTACAATCATTGGAAATCCCACCAGCACCCTGGCACACATTGTCCCTCGATTTTATTACTGACTTACCACCCAGTCAAGGGTTTAACACTATTCTTGAGGTCGTGGACCTATTTTCAAAAATGGCACATTTCATTCTTCTTAAGGGACACCCAAATGCTTCCACTCTGGCAAAGGTATTTCTTGAAGGCATTGTACGGCTCCATGGGTTTCCTTCAGTTTTAGTCTCAGACCGAGGTACTCAATTCGTACCTAACTTCTGGAGAAAATGCTGCTCTATGGCCCAGATCGGCATCCGGCTATCCACCAGTCACCATCCCCAAACTGATGGTCAAACCGAGAGGACAAATCAGACGCTCGAGCAGTATCTGCGTTGCATGTTACACCAAGCTGAAGGAAGCTGGTTCGACCTATTATGGATAGCTGAATATGCTTATAATAATTCCCTACACACCAGCACTGGGCAGACATCCTTTTATACCATGTATGGCAGGCACCCACATACTTCTGAGTTGGACGTTCCTACAACCCTGGAAATGCCAGCAGTCAAAACCTTGCACACAACCATTTCTCAAACCTTTAAAAGGGCAGCTGAACACCTACTTCAAGCTAAGAATCGCCAAAAGAAGTTTGCTGATCAACACAGAGCAAAGGCCCCCAACTACCAAGTGGGAGACAAAGTCTGGCTGGCGTCTAAACACGTGTCCATTAAAGGAACCCAAACCTTCCGTCCAAAATACCTGGGTCCATTCATGATCACCTCTGTGATAAATCCTGTGGCAGTCAGACTAGCTTTAACTTCAAACATGCAGATTCATCTGTGTTCCACTGGTTTCTCCTTAAACCTGTTCACCCTGGGACCCGGGTAGCAACACCGCCACAGCCAGTAGTAGTCGCCGGGGAGCCAGAATTCGAAGTCAAGGACATCCTGGATTCAAAGAACGTCAGATCCAAACTATACTACTTAGTAGACTGGAAGGGGTATGGTCCACAAGACAGGACATGGGAGCCTTGTGAGTAGATCCATGCAACTCGCTTGCTTAGATGATTTCATCAAAACCATCCAAACAAACCAAGACCAGACAGAAGAGCCACCTTGAGAGGGGCCTTGGGGGGGAGTGCTGTCATGATTCCTGCCCCTCATGTCCCCAGCCCACCAAGATATCAGGCTGGAGCCAGGCCACAATCATCTACATGGCCATCAAGGGCCTCTACATCCCTCCAAAGACCCACTTCGAGTCTGACTTGGCACTTGTGGCACCAGACTCACTCACTCCCATAGGATAACATTGGGGATTGGATTTGTAGTGCATTGATGGGGACAATTTGGATGCCCCCACACATTTTGGTTCCCAGAACTGCATGTGCAGTCTTGTCTTTTGGGTGTGGTTCAGCCCAGAGACACCTGGGATACCCAGAGACTATTTAAGCCACGCCCAGGCTGAGAAACATGCTTTGTGTTTTCTGCACCTGCAGCGTGACACTCACCGTGTTCGGATCGGTCTCCAGTAGGCCTGCATCTTTCTTCTGCGCTCAGCTCTTGCAAGAACAAGAACACCATTAGGAACAGCCTTACCTTGCGGCACTTCTGCCCATCATTCATCGCTTCTTCTATTCTGCGGGCATCTTCGGTGGTGTCATTCCCATCCCAGCATGCCAGTTCCTAAGGAAAAGGGAAAAGAACAGAAAAAGGCATTAGTAAGCATTCAGCAAATCTTCGCTTATTTTTAAAGACTGTACGAGCTTCAAACGCTTACCTGAATCCCAGGCGCTCTGGGGGAACTCTGTCTCCGGAACTTCTCATCCATCTGCAAGAGGGAAAAGACACTCCAGGTTAGTGTGGAAACATCTAGAGGCACTGCATACCGTGCTTACTCACTGCATTTCTTCTTCATAACCGGCATCCACGCTGAAAACGTCGCGGCACCTAAAAGACACAGAAAAAGAACTCAGTTCAATACAAATATGAAAGGGTCGCATCGCGCATCGTGCTCTAACTCATCTTCAGTGCTACTCATCTCAGCAGCACGTCGCCATCCCCAGACGCCGGCCATCATCTAAGGAAGGAAAGGAACGAAGTTAGAGAACTGTTCAAAAGACTCATTATACTTACCTGTCGGACTCTTGCCAGTGAAGTAACTAGGCAGCAACGAGCCTGCATCAATCAACGCGCCCTTGCGCTGAAAGCAGGATGGAGAGCACACTTTCCAAGAAAACAAGGTGAGCTGTGGATCAAAGGGAAGGGTTGGACCCCAGGGAAGAAGGGGTTCAAGCACACAGAGATAATAGGGAGTTAAACTCTACCAATCCTGTGTTTCAGGCCCAGTCTCCAGTCGAGTAGACTCCAGGGAAGGGTTTGAGGTCGTAAGAGGTCAGAACAGGCTGGGTGACATCCCTGTGGATACCAGGTGAGCGTTACAGAAGCATACCTGTTGACCACAGGGGTACCATGAGTCTCCTTCAATCTTTAAGAGAGTCCTTCGGATGGTGCTAGGCAATGTTCAACTCAAGAGTGAACTTATTCAATATGTAGATGACATTTTAGTGCACAGTGAGACAGAAATAAGATGACGAGAAGATTCAGTTAAGATGTGACTATACTCACAGAGAAAGAGTATAGGGTAATGTGAGAAACCAAAGGGTGTGTGTGTTACTTATTAGTCCCTGGGGATCAGCCTTTCAGGTGGCCAGGCCACAGCCATTGCCTTGGGATCCAGATCCTGTGGGTGGACCAGTGCAGAAGGATCACCTGGCTGAGGGATCTTCAGGGAGTGGGGGTGAGACAACCAATGGTGAGACACAGTATCCCCCCTTTCCTGTTCCCATACCCCATCCTATTTTATAGGATTGTCCAACATCCAACTCCCGCCCCCCTTTCTACACAAACACTGGGCTGAGGAAGAGGGAAACTGAGAGTAAAGAGGCTAACACTTACATATCTGACTGTACATGTGCCGTTAATCAGGTCAGGCAATGTCAGGCAATTGACCTTAATGACATACAAAGGCATGGAGGGGGTAGAGCCTGAGCGGGCAAGGCTCACCCAAAATCTAGAAATGCCCACTCAGCAGCATTGTGTGAACATTTACAGATGTTAATATCACTGTCATCGGCCCAAATACATTAGCTTCACACTTCACTTGTTAGATAACCCTGGCTTTGGCTCTGATCACATACATCTGATACCCATAAGCTCCCCCCCACATGGATTAAAAGGCGAATCCACAGGAGCAGGACGACCAATTGAAGGACCAGAGCGAAGTGTAGGGAAACCCTGAAGGTCCCTGCAGGAGGTTGTTGCCTCTGGGAAACTGTGAGAGATATGCAGAGAAAGCCACATCCCAGACAAGAAGAAGCTTGCATTGTGTGTCAAGGATGACAGCAACCCTACCGGGCGAACGACAGAGTTTAAAAGGCATGGCCAAGCCTGTGGTGTCAACCTTGACTCATGAATCAAAGCCGCAGAGACAAGAAAGGAATGCACACACCCGGTGAGTTAGCAAAAGACATGAACGGCCAGTTGTGTCACGGAAAGATTGCAACAGTGTATCTCACAATTGAAGGTTGTGCGCAGGATGATGAGATGCAAAAGAAACTCTAAAGTTACCAATAACTGTGAAGCCAGTGATACACTGTAGCGGACTGGTCCGGTGAAAGGAAGTAGCCCGCTCGAAAGTCTCTGCGAAATGCTTGATGTTTTGTTATAAAGCAGCAAGTGAACAAACTCTTTGAACTTTGCTGATTGTGTTATGGAACTACCGAGACCAAGGGACACTGGGGCAAATGCCATAATAACACTTGTTCTTCTTCATCATCCATCATTCCCAAATAAAGACACAAATACTTCTGGATCTACAGGAACTCTTTACAATGCTTTCTGGCCTGAAAAGGCTAATCTAAACTCTCCCACATTCATGTAATGTATCCAAGGAGTAGAACACATTATCCCTTCATCAGTGAAAGATATTGTCATGTTAAGTTTTGTCATTTCGTCACGTCCCATAGACACATCATGTTCTCCTATAGAGATTGGCAATTGGTCTGTAAAAGGAACTAAAATTGTGACCCCAGAGAATCCCTGCGCATTCATGGCAATGCCTGACATTGGATATTTTCCCGCACGGAAACTGGAACGAGTTGCTCCAATGTCTACAAGAAATGAAAATGTCTTGCTTCCTATCATCATCTTGATCCTTTTGTTCCTATTAGGGGTCTGGTGTCACTGATAGTATTGAACACATCAGGTCACTCTGTGGGCTCTCCTATTGTGGGTTTAAATGTATCCCTGTACATGTAAAAGGATTTCCTCCTACCACAGTCAAAGTCCTTAGACTTTGTGCAGGTGCTTGCAGTATTCCTGTATTCATGTTCCATTGTGGCATTATGGCCTGTTGTGATTGCACCTGCTGGGCCAGTACCTTTTGGGCTTGCATATGCACTTGTTGTGGTTGTCATTGTGTTGATTGCATTTGAACTGGCGCTTGCTGTATTTGCTGTGGTTGCGAAGAGAAGTTAAAAAATCTAACTTTGTTACAACAAACTTTATGTCCCAGGATCCTAGAGGAACTGAGACAAAGAAGAGGGCTGAAGAGGCATGTAGATATAGAGGATCAGGCAATTAAGCCTAGTCGCCATTGCAGGAATCAGGCAATTGGAGCTAATGACTCACATCTGAAGCCTATTGACAAACCTTTGAGGTATAAAAAGCCCCAGCAGGAAAGCAGAGGGAGAAGGAGCTGGAGCTGCCTGGAGTTGGCAGGCTGGCAGTAGGTATAGCAGAGGAGAAGCACAAGGATGGCAATTCATGAGGAAGTGGGAGCGCAGAAGGGACGCCGGAACGTGGAGACAGCAGATTTCACCTGGAAGTTCTGAGAGTGTCCTTTGCTCCCAAACCCTGTATTTCAGGGACTGCGCAGAGGAAGATGTGCTGTAAATGAAGTATTGCCCATGTGACCTGAGTCACTGTGATTGCAGAACCAAGACAGTGCAGGAGCTAAGACTAGATGCAGAAAGCAAGCCAAGGTTCTCAGGAGTGAAAGAGACGCCCAATTCAGGTGGCCAGACCAGAGACACCCGTGCTGGAGAGGGGTGTGGGTCCCAAATGAGCTCAAAGTAGTAGCAGTGGTCGAGGAAGTTGGGGAAGCAGAGCAACCCGCAACAGCAGTGTCCCTGAAGCTGGTGAGTGAAGTACAGCGTTCAGATTCACTTCAGAAGCCTTGCCGGTAACTGTAACCAGCTCCGAAATAGGTCACATAGAATGTAAAGTGAGTAAAAGTTGTGCAGCATCTTTAAACTGTTGGTTAACAATGGAAATTTAGAACTCACACTTATTCCAAACACTGAGTTGTTCGCGTGAGAAGTAAGAAGCTATTCTGTCCATTGTTCAACTCGTTTTAATTTACCGGAGTGGTCGTGTGTCCTTAATTGTACAGAAGCAACGTTTAGTGATTCCATTCCAAAAACCTAACATTAATGTCTTAAAAGAGTTGCAAGTAAAAATAAGTGACAATGTCATCAAAGGAAGGTCAAGTGTGACCAATTGTGTTTCCTGAGAGAAGTCAGAAGTTGCCTTCTTAAGACTACACGGGAAAACAAATATATGCAACAATTTAAGTTTAGAAATCTTCCTTAAAGAGTTGTCGTTTGTGCCCAATTATGTTTTCACTTTGAAGACTGATCCTTGTATTATCCAGAATTGACATTCTTTATTATTTCAAGAAGTTACAATACTAAGAGGAGAACAAGCATCACCCAAGCTAATAGGCGAGCCCTTTACAAAGTGAAACCAGTCCAGTTTAAACACATCCACCTAATCTGTGAAGTTAACACAATTATGGTTGTGGGTGAAGGGCCTATGGTTGTGCGCTATGCTCACTTCAATGGATTAAGAAAGGGGCTGTACTGCGTTGCGAATGTCAAAAGTTAACCGTACCCACTTACACCTAATAGTGAAGAGTAACTGTTTAGAGTATGACACACTCTTGCCCAAAGAATTCTAAGAATCTCAAAGCGCACAATCATATGCTGCTAAAATCAAAAGTCCATCATCAATGTCTTTATTGGTGCAAAGTGTCAGCCAACACATGTTTCGACATAAGTCGTTATCAAGGCAATCTTCTTCTAAGTCTAGGGTCAAATCCTAGATGCGAGTTTAGTTCATGGTATTTAATGTAGAAATTAGTCAACAAACGCTACCTTAACGGCATCCTGCCCCCATTTTGACTCCCCATCCACTAGTATCTCGTTAATCTGCATGGGAAGGTTAACAGTCCACACAGCCCAGGATAAGAGACGTCCCGGTCTGTCTCCCATTCGGTATCTTTGCGCTAAGTCCTCAAACCCCAAAAACCTAATTTCACAGGCCACAGTGTCCCTAGAGTCCTCCAACTTTTCCCTTATCGACGCTAGCACTTTCTCAGACCGATCTTTTGCATATTGAACCCCCAGATCTCATAGCTCTTTCTCTGTTCTGTGGACTGTACCCCTCAAGGCCTTGAGCACTCCATTCTCTTTGGAGATACAAATACTTCTGAGATATGTCTTACACGTCTCCCAAAATAAGACCACACTTTCCACTGAACCCTCATTCATTTCAACAAGCCTTTTCATTTCCTCTTGCAGTTCCGCTGTAGAATCTGTGTCACACAGCGAGTCTCACTTGAATCTGCAGCCCCTACCTTTAATCTGAGCAGTGGGCATACGCAATTTCAGCATCACTGGGAATGATCTGAAAGCATGCAGGGTAAGATATTGCTATTTCCAACCATGTTACCCAACCACCTTGAGATCAGCCACTTATCAATGCAGGAGTGAGAGTCATGGACCAATGAATAAAACGTATACCCTCGCTGCAGCCCATGCGCACCCCTCCAAACATCCGTCAGCTCACATACTTCACACAGTCTCACCAGCGCTTTGGCAGATCCCGTCAGCACTCTGCATCCGGTTGTGGATCTGTCGAGCCCTAGGTCTGTGACTGTTCCAATATCACCTGCTATGGGTATGGTGTAATCTATGCATTCTAGTGGCCTCTTCTTGACAGCATGAAAAATGCTCGGGTCATCTATATTGGGGGCATATATGCTCATAAAAACCACACAATGCCTTGACCTATTCCCCGCCACTATTATATATCTCTCCTCCGGATCATGTATCTTTCTGTGGTGTTGGAACCTCACATTGTTCAAAATCACTATCATGACCCCCCCCCCCTTGAATAGTTGTTATAAGAAGAATACAATTTCTTATGCGTTCTACCTTTCCACAATCCCTCATGCCCTACTTGGGTCGAGTGCGTCTCCTGTATCAGTGCAATGGAGCAGTTGCGCCTTTTCAAATAAGCAATGACTTTCCACTTCTTCACCAACACTTTGAAGCCTCTGACTTTCCACGACAACAACATAATACTCCCCTATCACCTAACCCGCTACTAGCCATGTCTAGCACTACTTATCTGCCTACAAGCCATGTCTATCACTGCTTATCTGCTTACTAACCATGGCTATCACTGCTTAACTGCTTACTAGCCATGTCTATCAATGCTTATCTGCTTACTAGCCATGTCTATCACTACCTATCTGCTTATTAGCCATGTCTATCACTACTTATCTGCTTAGTAACCATGTCTATTGCTACTTATCTGGCTACTAGCCATGTCTATCACTACTTATGAGCCTACTAGCCATGTCTATCACTACTTATCTGCTTACTAACCATGTCTATCACTGCTTATCTGCTTACTAGCCATGTCTATCACTACCTATCTGCTTACTAACCATGTCTATCACTGCTTATCTGCTTACTAGCCATGTCTATCACAACCTATCTGCTTATTAGCCATGTCTCTCACTACTTATCTGCTTAGTAGCCATGTCTATTGCTACTTATCTGGCTACTAGCCATGTCTATCACTACTTATGAGCCTACTAGCCATGTCTATCACTACCTATCTGCTTACTACCATGTCTATCACTGCTTATCTGCTTACTAGCCATGTCTATCACTACCTATCTGCTTACTAACCATGTCTATCACTGCTTATCTGCTTACTAGCCATGTCTATCACTACCTATCTGCTTATTAGCCATGTCTATCACTACTTATCTGCTTAGTAGCCATGTCTATTGCTACTTATCTGGCTACTAGCCATGTCTATCACTACGTATGAGCCTACTAGCCATGTCTATCACTACTTATCTGCTTACTAACCATGTCTATCACTGCTTATCTGCGCACTAGCCATGTCTATCACTACTTATCTGCTTACTAGCCATGTCTATCACTACTTATTTGCTCACTGTCCATATCAATCACTGCTTGTCTGCCTACTAGCCATGTCTATCACTACTTATCTGCTTGCTAACCATGTCTATCACTGCTTATCTGCCTACTAGCCATGTCTATCACTGCTTATTTGCTCACTGTCCATATCTATCACTGCTTGTCTGCCTACTAGCCCGGCCTATCACTACTTATCTGCCTAATAGCAATGTCTATCACTACTTATCTGCCTAATAGCAATGTCTATCACTGCTTATCTGCCTATCAGCCATGTCTATCACTAATCTGTTCACTAGCCATGTCTATGACGTTATCTGCTTACCAGCCATATCTATCACTACTTATCTGCCTACTAGCCAGGCCTATCACTACTTATCTGCCTAATAGCTATGTCTATCACTACTTATCTGCCTACTAGCCATATCTATCACTACTTATCTGCCTACTAGCCATGCCTATCACTACTTATCTGCCTACTAGCCAGGCCTATCACGACTTATCTGCCTAATAGCCATGTATATGACTACTTATCTGCTCACTGCTCGTAGCACATTTTCCAGCTTTAAACTGAAGCATCTTGGCATTAAGTCCCAGTTCCTTAGACTTTTGCCTAGTGAGACTTGTAGTTCAACCAAATATGTACCCTCCCACTCCCCTCTCTCGCTTTCCCACAACCTCACTGGATAAATCCCAACCTCCAGTGTAACCCCCATCAACCACCCCGATACTCGCTCTGAGGGGCCGCTTCAAGCAAGAGCCCGCCTAGGAACACTGATACACCTGGACTTGAATTGCCTTCTGCAGAGCAGCCAGCCCAGCATCTTAGCTTATCATCGCTAATCATCTTCAAAGTTTCATTGGCGCTCATAATACTTTTCACATAGCGTCCACCACTTAGAGGCCTGTTGTGCAGGTGTGAAAAAATGTGCCTTCTCCCTCCAGATTATCATCCACTTTGTTGGAAAAAGCACGTGGTATTTCACCCCTTTATCTTGCAGTCTACGCTTCACATCACGAAACATGCGCCTGGCTACAAGCCCCACCTATACACCAAAACTGTTGTACTGTAGTACAGCTAGGAGAGAGATGATAGGGCAGGAGGTACACAAAGCGTATAGGCGTTGTTTGGTATTTATCCACCCATTCACTGCTCATGCCCCTACTTATCCATACAGCTGTTCTCATCCACTACCTGCTCCTCCCCACCGACGACACATCCTCCTGGAAACTCTTTGAGCTATACCTATCAAGCAATGGCATCAAAGTGTGTGCTGCTTCCAAGCAGTATTCTGAGTTAATGTTTTCATTTCAGCTGACAAATGTCTTAACCAAGTGTGCCTTCAGTCGCTTGATTTTATAGCACTCAATTCCTGTTAAAAACACACATTGGAAAAGTCAATAGTATTGGCTTGCGTGTAGGTATTAGAGAAGCATTTGCCAGTCTCTGCTCTCATATGCCCCAAAACTCACACTATTTTCCAGCTGTTGCCATGTTATGGCCAGTTAGTGTCATTATGGCAGTGTGACAAATCAACTTCCTAGGCACCAGTGGTCAGGGGATGAATATTGGTTTCTAAACCATCAATCAGCCCCACACCTCTTTTACACCAGAAGGGATCCAAACAGATTGGAAACACAAGCAAATTATAAGCCTCCTTGCCCAATTTTGGTAACCTGGACAGAACGGCAGGCTTATCTCCGCAAGGTCATGGATCGTTGGTTAGCTGCAACACAGCGAAAATACAATTGTTACCCAAAGATGAAAGGGACTGTCCAGTCAAGGTTGTATAAAATATTGAGTTTATTATTATTCAACTGGCAGTTCTAGAACACTAAAGAATACAAGCCACCCTGTAAAGGAATGCAGAGGACAGACAGTTTCAAGAAGGAAAAGGGATGCACTCTGGATACTGACAGGAGGGATTCAGTAAACTGATTAATTGCAATAGTTCATGGATACTTGGTTTCAGCACAAAGGGAGAAATGTATCA
The DNA here is from genome assembly GCF_040938575.1 of Ambystoma mexicanum. Taxonomy (NCBI): domain Eukaryota; kingdom Metazoa; phylum Chordata; class Amphibia; order Caudata; family Ambystomatidae; genus Ambystoma; species Ambystoma mexicanum. The sequence goes on from NC_090932.1 coordinate 52,490,834, forward strand.
TAAAATGTCACTAGGGGCTTTCGGGGATGGATCAGGGGGACAGAACCACAATATACCTTGTGCTTGTAGCGGTTCTTGGTGCTCGACAGGGTAGTCAGTTTCAGAGCGCTTTGCAGCTTCTGCGACAGAGTTCAAGTTGGGAGACAACTGCAGATATCAGGTGGCAGGCAGTTCGTAGAGTGAGGCTGGACGGATGGCTGCAGAATGTCCGAGAAGGTGGCTCAGGGTCTGGAATCCTTGTCTCAGTGCTGGTTGGTGGGTCTGAAGCACTGGTTGAGCTATCTCGTATGACTTTAGCGACTGCGGCATGACAAAAGTCAGTGGTGCAGTCGGTTGCAGCTCGAGGGATTCGACTGGCTCGAACAATGTCCTTTAAGGCAGACGCTGGTTGATGCTTGTCAATGCACTCCTCCTAGCTTCTTCACTGGGCTGTGTCATCCTTTAAGGCGGACGGGCGAACGCTGAGGAGAGTGTTGCAGGCACCGGCCTTGTCCTGGGTTTGGTTCAGAGACTCTCTGGCACTTCCCACCTAGGAAGCTTGCTTGCAGAGCCTAGCAGGGCACTCTGTGTTCTGGCTTGGTACTGGTTCTGGAGCTGCTTGTAGGGTCATCTGAGGTCAGTATCTCCCTCTGTTCATTGCGAGATGTTTAGGGGAGGAATCTAGCTTCCCTCTTGGAAATACTGACCTTCCTTCACTGGCGGAAGCAGTAAGGCAGACTGTATCTTCAGCCAGGGTCCAAATTAGTTATTTTCTTTCCTCATTGCAAAGTCTTCAGCTGATCTGCCAAAAGTGGGGCTCAAACCTCTTTTAAAGCCAAATGGGCCCAAGTGATAGGTGTAGGTTAAGCCTACCTTAATGAAGCAATCCTGGGTCCCCACCAACAATCTTCTGTTATGCGTAAGGTCATAACCAGAATGATTTGCAACAGGAAAGGTAAGGGGGAGAAAACATGTACTACTAAGTTCCAACCATCTTCCTGTCTGTTGTGGATCAAAGGGTCTTGCTGGTTTAATGTTTTCTCTGCGGTTCCTAATTAAAGGCAGGTCTCACTTGAAGTTGTACTGAGAACAGACTTTTGTTTCCATCAAATCACATACTCCTACCTGCTGAATGGGATCCCCCACCTACTGTAAACACATGCACCAGACATGACACTTCCCTGCTCTTGATACTGAGGGGCAGGAGCTGGCTTCAGGTTGACACAGTGCATAACTAAGGTTGTTGGAGGTTTTCCTGTCTTTTGTAAGCCTCTGCAGCTATGCCCCACGTGGGCCTGCTTGAAGTATATTCTATTAGTGTGTTAATTATGTTTAATTGCTGCCACTATCCTGCAGGGCCAACACAAGATAGGGCAGATCCCTGGAGCCTTTATTATTTAATTAGGTTAGCCATGGCAGGAGGAATATTGTGTCCTCCCCGTTTTGAGATGCCTTGATGAACTATGGGTGTCACATTGCAATTAAATGTGACAGGGAGGACTGCACCTGTAGGCTGTGTTCACCGATAGTACACAAGGCTGTTTGTCATGCAGTGATCATAGGAAAATGTGTGCAGATTAGCCCCACACATTTTCTGAGATTGATCTACAATCAATCAATTTCATGTAAAATTTCGAAAAAGCCCAGGTGAGTGCAAACCCACCGTATGGGTGGTCAAAATCCTCACAGGCAGTGCCTGGCAAATGCCTATCCCATGCGTTCACACAATCCCAAACTGCTGGCCTTTGCAATGCTTGTTTGATTGGCTGCCTGTGAGCCAATAATGTGGTTGCAGTGTGTTATGTTGCATGAGCATCGCCCACAGATGTTGATCTAAGTAGTTTCATTTAACAAAACATCATTAGTGAAATTACTCACCAAGAGAAGAAAGTCATTATCTCTGAGTAGGTCATACTTAAATATCCAATTAATATAATTTTGCCTCCATACAAGTAACGTCCAAACTGGTGCTTGCTATGGTGTGATTAGCTGGCTAATTTCACAGTTTGAGAGCCTGGTGTTACTTCGTTACTCGTGAATATGTAATTGATTCTGTCCTAAGAACAGTGCATTAGGGAAAGGAGGGTTACAAGGTTCAGTTAATAAATGTGCAAAAGCTTTGTGAATGTCCAGTAACCATTTACGTTGCGACATATGATCGAGCGGGCGGGGCAACTGGTTGATTAGAGACACCGCCTAGCATCAGGCATAACGTCCCTTCTCAAGCTAAGATTTAATGACATTTCTCCGATGGAAACCGTAAAAAATCATGTTCGAGGTAGAAACGACCGAGTTTTTTTGGTCACTTTTTTTCAAAACGTTCGCACATGTTTATTGAAAAATAGATGTGGGTGGGGTAAGGGTATAACATTGGGTAGGGGGTAATGGAGCGAGTGTGGGGGTCTCTCCCCACATTCTTTTTTTTTATTATTGAAAAAAGCCTAAAGACATTTTTGAAATTCTGCCAAAAAAAACGTTGTCTTTTCTACTTTGACATGTTTTTCTGATTTTTTCATGGGCACCCTTCTCCAATAGTTTAGACCTCATTGAGTGGTCCTGTAACTTTGAGGGAGCAGTAGAGGGGCACCTCCAGGACTCATATTGCCCTGTTCGTCAGCCAGCTGCAGCAATTTCCGAGCATTGAACACCCTACACAGCAAACTGGCCCCAACCCATTTTCCATCCTCAGCTCAATGGAAGACATCTTCCCATGACTGTATAACAGGCCCAGCTGATCCTACTCCTGAAAGTGACACCTCCTGGATCACATAAATCACAGATTTCCAATGAAGGAAGTTCAGCATGGCGGCCATTCATTATATCCGTGGGGACTGAATCGGAATGTGGCATTATATATGTGCTGCTCCGGAGAACCTGTCCCCCAACTGAATAAAAAGAAACTGATGGATTCAATGGAGAAGCTTGTTTTGAAGTTTTTTTTTTCTCTATGGGACAGACATTAAAAATGCTTAGATGCATGAGTGCGTGAAAACCAACATGTCATAACTACATGCAGAAAAATGCCTAGCGTCAATGCTCGGACTACCTTGAGAACTTGTAGAGTGACACCATCAAACAGAAGAAATCCCAGAGGCAAGATGGCTTCCACCTGCTCAGGCCAGATTGGAAGGCGACGTATCCTCTCATTGCCAATCATCTGAAACAGAACCTGTGAAAGTCATCCCTGGAGCAAACAGAACAGCACTCCCTTCCTGGTGTGTTCTGCATGCAGCCTTACCAATCCCCTCCACAGTCAAGGCTGACCCTTACGGTGACCTATTCAGGATTATCATGTAGTGCTCCAGCTGATGAGGACCTGTGAGGGATGTCCACGGCCCATCAATTCTTACTTTATACACAGGCTGAGGAGACATTCCATCTCTGGACGCCAGCTGCTTCTCCGGACTCTCACCCCGAATGTAAACCTGGAGATGCCTCCAGACAGGAACATCTGGTGCTTTGAACAGAGCAGATGATCCTTTTCTGAACTATCCTCAAAACTGACGGCAATTGGATATCCTCTGTGAACATCATGATCATGGAATATGGTTTTGCATTGTGCAGCAATGCATGTCTTGCATGGGCTGCAATGCCATACTGGTTCTCCACTTCTTACCTCAAGCCAACAGAGCCGCCACAGTTGGAAGGGTAATTATTCACATCCGGGGTACATCTAGATTACGTTAACTTTCAGTTTGTATGTTCCCAAGCTAATAGTATTACGATGCTCAAGACAATTCTAAACTCATTGGTTCACTTTTCCTTTGCGCTGTCCAGATAGTCACATCTCAACGGCTTGCATCGCCTCGACTAGCTCCTCATTTCTGATCAAATCCTCGTAGAATCCCTTTGCCTCTTTCATACGTGTGTGCCTGACTCTGTCCATATCATTATACCCTCCAGACCAAACCCACCCTCTCACTCAATCCCACGCTCTTTGGTCTAATCGTTAAGGCTGCTTCACTTTCCACGTTGAACGCGCTCCACCCGTTGGGGCAACGCAATCGTGATAGTGGAGATGGTTGGGAAAGTTGTCGACAGCTCCTCGGTACCGAGCACACTAGCTGTGATACTAGCAATGTCTACTCCATTTACTGTGTCACGACGCCACCAAAATGGCAGCCGTGCGCTATGCAAGACGGGTTACTTTGCATTACTTTGCATTTGGTCAATACATTTCATCAGGTATCCATTTAATTGACGTTGGCTGCTGTGGCGTCAGTGTTGCTGAGTCTCTTTCCTAATATGCCCCATTTCTCATCTGAAAAAATGAACCCATACACTTTGGTTTTGCTCTGCTTCTTTAAATACCATTTGCGCCTCTGCGCGATTGGGTTTGTCCTTGTGCGTGTTTATAAATGCCTCAAATCACATCAAATCCATGAGCTGTCATTTGGAGTTGTCCCCTGCCAGTTGAGGGCTGCCAGTGATCCTAATATTGTGTCCAGGAGGAAAGTGAGAGTAACTCTTCAACTCGCCTTTGCAAGGTGTTGTTTTGGGAGCGTCAGAACTCATTCCAAAAGGCAAGAGTAGCCTCGCGTTCCTTGATTACCTGCGGGGAAAGGTTTCTATGTAACCCCCAGTCACGCTTGAGTATTCAGTAGAGAGGTAGGACTAGGTGATTAACCCCAATACAGCAGCGTTCAACGCGATTGCTTACGTGTGCACCATCTTGTGGTTTACGCACAAAATGGCTGCCAAGTTTGACTCATAAAATGGTGCCACTGTTTACTGCCCGCAAGGGGCGCTCAGGGATTCGGATACTTGAGGTGATCAGAGAATGTTCATGAAACAACACTATGATTTAGAGCAATTAGGCTCAGTCGAATTTGGTTAAATTACTGTGTGGGGAAAAAAGAAACAATTTAGCGCAATATTTCCGGTTAACCTGTCCCAGGGGAAATCAGACTCAAAGGAGGCCAGCCAAGTTGTGCAGGCTCTCCAGCTCCGGTTAATATAACCATTTCTAATGTGTCTCCTTCCCTAATATTACGGAATCATATTCGTATTTATAAAAGCATCTTAATGCTTATGACAGAAAAAGACAGGAGTTCTGAACCCCATATAGAGATTAGTTGAAAAGTGAGCACACTTAAAGAACAGTGCATGGAAGTAAGCAGTCACCCATCTACTTCAGACACAATTTTGTGCATAATTGGTTAAAAACACAACTCATTCATTCTGCATTTAACGTGGGGTTTCATGGTCAATCTCCATATTCTGAGAAACTGTTTGTAGCTTTCCCAGAAGCCTCTGCGCGTCCTTTTTATAGCGGTACCTGGGAGATTCCGACATATTGTCATTTTACATATAATTGCTACAGTATCATTTATTCATTGGCGGTATATTAGGTGCAAGATGGAGCCCAGGGGCCGCTTCCAGGCCCAGATTTAGACACCGTTGTGCTTTATGTATATTTAATTAAGGTTATTTTCATTTCATTGCTAGCATGCCAAAGGTCAGGTAACACACTAACCAATATAAGCTCAAACTCTGCATACTTATCTCTCTCAAAAAACTCACACAACCATCTCTCGCACAACAAGCCGCACTCACTTCACAACACTGCAACAACACATAAGCCGGAGCAACAGCACACGCGGACTGACACTGATCCAATACCCGCACCAAAGCTCAGCACCCGGTGTATACCGAGGTGAAGCTGCCAACAGAACACCACTCCCCTCACTATCCTACCCCCTCTTCACCTTACTAACCCACCCCACCCCATCGTATCATTTACAGATCCGCCAGAGCGCCTGGGGACCAATTCCATTGGTGACGGTGCGCGGTACAAATACCTTTAACATTTAACATTAACATTTAACATTACAAAAACACACTTTTAAATTGTTAACTCTCGGAAGCCCCCTAGCAGGCGTGTTTACAACAATTGGCTAAAAGGTTCTCCTAAATATGTAAGGCAATGAATGACAAGAACACCCTCTTATACACACCCCTGATGCTCATGTCCAAAAGCAAAACCGTGCCCGCATCCTGTGGTTATTGACAAAAAGAGTGGCATCACCCGTCGAGCTCTGGGTAATTACAGGGAGCGTAACCTGGTGTCATGGAATGCACCGTGAAAAGCGTTTTCAATCATGCCTTCATCTGGGCAGAGCCAACGCGTGCAAGGGGCCCCACAGGGCTTATTTTAGGCCTAGGTGAAGCGCACACCAGGAAACGTCGGGTTACCTAATGCAGGCATTGTGCAAGGCTGACAAAAGAAGAATTTCACTTGGGCACGGCCAAATTGAGAGGGTGTACTGTAGTCTCTGCGGTTTCAGACTACAACTTCCATCAGCCTTATCTAGTAGAGTCAATGGAGTGGGATCATGGTAGTTGTAGTCCAGCAAATCTGCAGAACCAGAGTTTGCTGAGCTGGATTTGCATAAGTGGGTATTGCCAGGGCAGGGTCGCCGAGGGAATAGAAGAGGTGACCAGCCACGCAGCCATCACTTGGATGTTGCATCCCAGACATGTCCATAGCGCATGTATCACCCTTGCCTGGACAATCACGTTGCTCCTCTCTGGTCTAGAAATGCACGACGGAGACATTGCGGGAAAGTGCGCCTGTTTATGTTCAAATGACAGCCTGTGTGCGACAATTGGAGACAAAAAGCAAGATAAGAGTGCGCACTTTTAAATGCCCCTCTGATAGTCCCTAACCAAGGGCTCTGCACTCCTGACATACCACACACAAATTCAGTATATATAGCATGGACCCCCCCTACTAACTTCCGGGGGAACGTTTTCTCATGTCTAACTACTTAAGCATGCAATTTGTGCGCGCGCAAGTTACGCATTATTTAGTCCTGGCTCTTTGTGGGAAACATGTCCAGTTGTAATTTGAGATGTGAGCGTAATTTACGCAGGGAACAAGTACCACGTGTGAGCTCCTTACCTCTGGGAAATGCCCCTACTAAGCTTGCCTACTCTGTACCTAATCAGTTTGTGCAGGATTCATCTGTACAAAATAATACCTTTGTAACAAGGCAATGTATTTATGATATGGCATTTATAACGCACCTCTACACAAGTTTTTCAAGGCGCGAACTAGAACTAGGAGATCGTGCAAGTGCGGGGATGGGGGAAGGTGAAAAGTGCGCGGGAAAATGTACACGAAAATGATAACTAAAGCAAAGGGAAAGATAGCAGCGAGTATCTGCTCCCTGGGACATCTTCCGTATTTGCCAAAGCTTGGGGCACTTGTAGCTAGTGCCAGCAAGCATCACATGATTTAACTTCATCCATTGAAGGGATCTCAGCAGATCTCCCAGGAGATCCCAGCAGGTCTCCAGTAAGCAGATACACTGTGGGATCCTAGCATTTGCGGTCAAAATCTGATTGGCTGCCATTGTGTAATCTCATTAGGCGTTGTACAGCGCATTGCTGCCAGTCGCGTGGCCTCCAGGCGTTTGGTTAGTTAGGAGGAGAGGGAACATGCGAGACTGCAGTGCGTAGTCTTGATGGTGCAGATCGGAAGTACCACAAGCTATGTGTGCACAGCACCCTGCTGAGTGTGATGTTTGAGGGCCTCTGGGGCTTTGTGTCCAGAGAGACAAACTCAAGCTTGCAGGGTGGGGGCGTGCATCGGCCACGTGCAGGATGTGTCACTTGGTGGAAGAGGTGTAGAGTCTGGGAAGAGGGTCTTTTGAAAGCTGATGTAAGACATAAGACATAAGAAGACAAGGGTAGTTGAACACTAGCAATGGTGTATTTTTACCTTTGGGGTCCTTCGCTAAGAGCCCCATTCTAATCGGTCTCTCCGGTGTCCGGAGAAACGTGTTTCTCTCATTGCCATGCCTGCATGGCTCGCATTCAGTGCTGGTCATTAGGATGGATTTTCCCCGATCCTTGATCCGGCAAAATATGTCTCGCCAAATCCATTCATGCCTTTCAACAGTTTTAATGCGTTTTACTCGCTTTTGTTGGTGCCAAAGCCGGGATTCCAACACCGGTCCTTGGGATGAAAGTCGAGAGACTTCCCCAGTAGACCACTTGAACGTCTAGTCAGGAGGCATGTGAGTATCTCTGCCAGGAGTACACGCTGCAGAAAATATTTAAGCACTCTTTGTAGGCTTACAAGTTGTGCACCTTTTATCCTTTGCTTGCAGCACCATCGAAAACATTCCTCTCTTGCTTTCGCCGACTCCCGATGCCTCCTCCTCCCCGCCGGGTCGCTGGTTGGATCCTCCAGTTAATCTTTTCCATTTCCAGATCTGCTCACACTACCAATGATTACCCCCTTCTCAGGGCTGAACATGGGCCCCCATCTCCTTTTCTGAGACAGAACTTTCATTGGGATACAATCATAGGTGCAGAAACCACCAAATTGGCACCTTTGAAGCTGCTCGCCCTCTTGTATTCCTGTCCACGTAAGCCGCAGAGATCTTAAATCTATGGGCTGATGAGGTTTCCTCAGATGGAAGCAGGAGCTGGGAAGGTAAGGCGAGAGCAGCCTAAGCGCCTTCCTCATCATAGCCACTCCTAGCAGTGGTGTGTCTAGCCTGTAGACAAATCAACAGCACTTGGTTCAGGGTGGAACCTGGAATGGACGTACCGTGCACCGGAGCCGTACGTGTCAGTCCGTATAGAGTAGGGGCATAAGCTATCTAGCCAGTGGAGTTGATACTCCACCACATTAGAAGCTTGAGATTATGCGGCTCCATCCCATTGATCAGTGTCTATTGAGGGCTAAATTATATTTCACAGGTAAAAAAATATTCTCCAATTATTTCAAGATCTAAATGCCCAAAGATTTTCTGTCTTTTTTGGGGAAATTCTTCCCTCAGAATAGGTCTTTCAAAGACCTAGAAAATGTAGCAGATGTGACGAAAGACATAGCCTGGCCCCAACGACATACTGAGAAAAGGAAACACCTACGCAGAGTGGGTGAGTCTGGTGTACTTACCTCTGTGCCAGATCATCTCAGGGCTTCTAAAACGGTGAATCCACCGAAAGAAGATGAAATCCCACAAGGACCCCCGCATGCCGAGGGTGCGTGGCCAGCCAAGAGAGCACGAAGGGATCCAGCTCTTGTATCATCGCGTGCTCGCCCTGGGGATGGACCTTTGTTATTTCTTCAGGCAGATCCAATAGACCCTCAATTCATCATTTACCCTCATGCCAAAGAAGGGCGTCCTCCTACTTATATTGCTCTACATTTACAGGCACATTTTACTCTGTGAAAAAGATCAACTCAATCCGAGAAAAGGGTTGGACAAACCAGAATACCCGTGAGGAATGATACTTGACGGGGCAAGACCCTTGGTGAAGATTAGAGTTAGCTGGAGCTTCCAGGTTTGAAGGTAAAGCCATTGACACAGAAGTCTTGATTGAGTGGATTCAGAAAGCAATACATGTTCTGGGTATGTTCTTCACCCATCAGCTCATAAGCAATAAAGAGAATCCTACTTCGGATTAATCAAAGATTGGGCAACTTGGTGACCTACATACTACCAACACTGAAGGTTTACTATTCAGGGATATCTATGTTAAGGACGTCTGTACATTTTATGGGCTGGTTTTATCAACACTAATATCAGCCTTTAGTGACAGCAGGGGCATCGGTTCCCAACCAACTATTAAGATATCCAGAGAGTGTTGTTTGCACTAAGTAGACAGAATTCCATCAAACACAAGGAGGAGGGGATGTTTTAATGTTGAGTTTGGCAACATTATCTTCCCATCGAATATTTGGGGATGTTTAAAATACTTTTGAAAAAATTGGGATTACATTTTAGCGGATCGATGAGTTCTGCAAACAGTATACAGTTTTCTGGTAGGCTGCCTTCAAGTATCAAAACTCGGCTTATGCTCCAAACAATTTTGAGTTTTCAAAAAAAGGACAAACTATAAATCCCAAGACGATTTCAAGTTAATGAATGTGCAGATGATCGAGAAAGATCCTCCATCCTTTGCAAGGTTTTTGGAGCAATCTCTTTCAAGTTCAACAGAAACACAAGCTCTTCGGCCCGGGTATCATCCTCCGGCTTCTCAATCAGGTGATGTTTTATCGCTTCTTCAGAATGAGTGAGACCATTGCACTATTCAGGGATCCTCTTCTTCCAGGGTAGAGGATTGTAAGCAAATGACACATACACAACGATTCCCATAGATATCAGAACATATCTTTGATTCCATTGGCCTTAGAAGCTCTCATCAATGCATGTCTTCCTTTAAGACTGTCCAAGGAGTGTGGTTTTCCTTGAAGCTACTGTAACGCTCACCTGGTATCCACGGGGAAGTCACTCAGCCTGTTCTGACCTCTTACGACCTCAAACCCTTCCCTGGAGTCTATTCGACTGGAGACTGGGCCTGAAACACAGGATTTGTAGAGTTTAACTCCCTATTGTCTCTGTGTGCTTGAACCCCTTCTTCCCCGGGGTCCAACCCTTCCCTTTGATCCACAGCTCACCTTGTTTTCTTGGAAAGTGTGCTCTCCATCCTGCTTTCAGCGCAGGGGCGCGTTGATTGATGCAGGCTCGTTGATGTCTAGTTACTTTACTGGCAAGAGTCAAACATGTAAGTATAATGAGTCTTTTCAACAGTTCTCTAACTTTGTTCCTTTCCTTCCTTAGATGATGGCCGGCGTCGGGGGATGGCGACGTGCTGCTGAGATGAGTAGCGCTGAAGGTGAGTGAGAGCGCGATGCACGATGCAACCCTTTTGTATTTGTATTGAACTGAGTTCTTTTGCTGTGTCTTTTAGGTGCTGCGACGTTTTCAGCGTGGATGCCGGTTATGAAGAAGAAATGCGGTGAGTAAGCGCGGTATGCAGCGCCTTTAGATGTTTCCACGCAAACCTGGAGTGTCTTTTCCCTCTTGCAGATGGATGAGAAGGTCCGGAGACAGAGTTCCCTCAGAGCGGCTGGGATTCAGGTAAGGGTTTGAAGCTCGTACAGTCTCTAAAAATAAGCAAAGATTTGCTGAATGCTTACTAATGCCTTTTTTCTGTTCTTTTCCTTTTTCCTTAGGAAGCGGCGTGCCGGGATGGGAATGACACCGGCGAAGATGCCCGCAGAACAGAAGAAGCGATGAATGGTGGGCAGAAGCGCCGCAAGGTAAGGCTGTTCCTAACGGTGTTCTTGTTCTTGCAGGAGCTGAGCGCAGAAGAAAGATGCAGGCCTACTGGAGACCAATCCGAACACAGTGAGTGTCACGCTGCAGTTGCAGAAAACACAAAGCATGTTTCTCAGCCTTGGCGTGGCTTAAATAGTGTCTGGGTATCCCAGGTTTCTCTGTGCTGAACCACACCCAAAAGACTAGACTTCACATGCAGTTCTGGGAACCGAAATATGTGGGGGCATCCATCTTGTCCCCATCAATGCACTACAAGTCCAATCCCCAATGTTATCCTATGGGGGTGAGTGAGTCTGGTGCCACAAGCGCACCATCTTGCTCATGTCGTAATCCCATCACCAATGACTTCAGCATATGAAACAGGCAATTCATTGTGTGCATTTGTTAGGCTTAGTTGTAAATCAGGATAAGTCAGAAACACAGCCAACCCTGAACATGACATTTATAGAGTTCCATATTTGATCTAAACAAGGCTCTCCGTGTCTTCCAATGGCGGAGCTCTGATCTATAAAGTGAGAACTGAAAAGGATTGTGGATTCTATAGTGATCTCCCTTCAACATCTGGCAAGAGTGTTAGGAGCTTCCAACCTCATCAATTCAGACAGTATTTCCGGGTACGCTCTCCTGCGCTGCCGTGACGGAAATACAACTGATACAAGAAAAATCATACTTGGATACAATTCCCCTAATAAAGAAGATAAAAAGGGAGGACAGGTGGTGTCACTTGGAAGCATGGAAAGGAAGAACAATCTTTGACTTTTATCCACATATACCATTAGAATCCAATGCAAGCCTGCTAGGTTGGGGAGCAAGATGTGGCAAGACCTTGACAAGAGGTCCGTGGTCTCCAACGGAGTTAAGGGCACGTATCAAATTGTGAGAGCTTCTTGTTTTTTCGTTTGCAATAAAGACATTTCCAAAAACAAAGCTTTGGTGATCTATTCTGTGATCCATCGACAATGCTTCAGTAGTCTGATACATCAATCTTTTGGGGGGCGCACAATCCAAGTCTCTCGCGGATATAGCAAAACCCCTTTGGGAATTCTGTCTCCTGAGAGGAATACAGGCAGGTATTTCTTGAGGAAACCTAAAACAGTGGCAGATTGGTATACCAGGTACAAATGTGTTCCCTCCTTTTCCCCTCATTCCACGCTTTCCTATAGAGTTCTCCAATGGAAAGCCTTTGGAAGTCATTAGCTGAGGCTTCTCCGGAGATGAGGCGGTCACCCAGAAGTTCGGTGATCAAATTTTATGATTATGTAAATCGAATTGCTTTGTAAGAAACATGCAGCATGTTTTGTTCCACGAAACAAGTTGAAGTCTGAATTGCCGGGGATCTGTTAGGGAGATAAAACTTGAGTTGTCACTGCTTAAAAACATGTAACACATTTACAGAAAAACCCAGAGTCTTTCAGGAGAAAACTAAAATTACAGCTCGGGTGGATTTGAAGCATTGGCAGCCATGGAACAAAGCTTCAATCATTCAGGAATCCTCACTTACGCGGCGCTACACCTGTGCCACTCAGAGCACATTGAGCGGTACGACAAGCTCATGTCTCAATTGACGAAAATGCCTAAAATTACACGGATCAGCAAAGGCTGATTGGCAAATTCAAAGGCTAATTAGCTCCTTGTATGCGGATTTGCGTCCTTTGCAAAGCAACAGGCGCGGCTTGAACGCTAGTCTTAGTGGTAGAAAGAACAGCTGCCGATGGCATTCTGAATAGTGCAAGGGGTGCAGTCAGGAAAGGATTCATGGCCTCAGAAAAGACCTACCGTCTAATGGTGTCCCGACTTCATTCTCACGTGTGCAGCATTCAACATGAATATTTGGTGTCTATTGCGTCAGTCGCAGAGGAATTCGATGAATGGGTCCTGATTGCTGTGGCGGGGAGATAGATTGCGAAAAGTGTCTAACACGTCGAGATAAGTAGAGGTAGGTGGGCAAAGATGCCCCCCCCCCTCTTCTGTCGCTGCGTCCAAGTTGAGTGAAGCATCAGGCGGGAACTGTAACATGATTTCGATGGTCTTGGCCATGTTTGTCCATGATATTTAATAGGTCTTTCCGTGGTTTGCACAGGTCCCCAGTGGGGGTTCATGGAGGGTTCAAGCTATTTACCACTGGCTTAGATGGTTTCTCTTAGGTTGGCCAGGATTGGCCATGGATTGACCATGATATTTACGAAGGAGGCCAAACCACCAAATCAAGTCGAACCAAGCAGCATATGTTTCGGCTCCGAAGGCAATGTCACAGAACACCAAACCTTTTGGTATGGCTCCATGTGAAGGTCCCCCAAAGGGTCTGGATATGGCTGCTGTTGTAAAGCAACAGATTACATTAAGAACATCAGAAAAGAGGCACCATTTTAGGGCATATTTTTCAAAATAACAGATCTCTATGTTGGTTGTCCGTGTATCACATGCCACCACGGATGTTAATGCACTATGCATAGGGATTGACACCTGGGGCTACCCATATGTTTTGGACTGCGATACCCATGATCCCTCACCACTACCTATGCTGGATAGGGTTTCATGGGAGTTGTAGTCCAAAACACCAGCTGAGCCAAAGGTAGTACTACAGAACAGGTAGATGTATGATAGGTTGGTATTTCTCTTACATTGCCCCTAACTCCACCCACCCAGTTGCAAAGAGGAGCATTGAAGATGCTGAGTTGTTAAGCTTTAAGTTAATAAGTCATAATGCCCATAGCAAATTCACTTGTGAAACGTATGGATCCCTTCTCTGCAGGGCAGTTACGTCTTCTGGTAGTGTGATAAAGATGTGCTTGTCTTATAAAATCCCTGTTTTTTCACAAGCTCTGGTCTGATCCGCCTGTGCTGGTATATCGTATATCGTTTGCGGCATCCGAAGGGTTAATCATGTGGCTCGTCCTTTTACGGTTAATGATCATAAACTCGGTGGCATACAGTATGGGGTAAGGGCCTCATTACGAGTCAGGCGTTAAGGGGTTTACGGCGCCGTAAACGGCGCCGACCCTTAACGCCTGATTACAAGGTCCCTTAGCGCCATGGTGAGTTTAACGCCTGCTTTTTGCAGGCGTTAAAATCCATGGCGCTAAGGGACCCTGGAGATAATTACGGCACTTTAATTTACGGTGGCTTAATTATCTCCTTCCCCACTCCCATTATGCCCTATGGGGCAAAAATGGGAATGGGGAAGGGTAAATGGGAAATGGGGATTTACCGCCCCACTCACCTTGGAATGGGGCGGTAAATCCGCCAACCACCATGGCGTAAACGTAGTTTACGCCATGGCGGAAAAGGTACGACCCCATAGTTTTCAGAAGAATGCCCACTCTGCAGGGCCATGACAAGGCGAGGTCCCTCTGACTTGTATGGACATGGTGTGTTTCATGAGGGAGCGAGGTGGGCCTTTCTAGGACGATGATGAAAGTTGGCGTGAGTGGACCACACGTTGGGTTTGGCTGTTTACGCCTCACTATAAAGAGGGGATCCACTGGCACGTTCAGTGTGTTCAGCCAGGACCTCTAGAGAGTGCGTGGCAGAGATGCTGAGGCCTGTTGGAGACTGCTGGGCAGCATATATGCAAGAGTGTAGCGGCGTAGGAGAGATGCATGTGGTAGCTGAATGCCAGATGAACGGATAAAAAAAATATGATATCGTTCTGCTCTGGCGTGGAGGTGTGGGCAGAGAGTTACTTGCGCTCGACAGGGCAGCCGAAGTGGTTCCCGTTCTCAGGTCAGACACCCCGACCAGGTTCCTGTACATGGGAGCTGCCATCTTCAAACTATATGCATCACTAGCGCAATGCCTGGCTTCAGACCCCCTAGAGCAGGGTTGCCCACCTCCAGGCCTCCAAGGCCCGATCCATGTCGGATTTTCATACTATTCCTGATAAATTTGCCTACAATGATTCTAAATGTATGCACATTTTTCCTCATGAAAATTAATGAGGGATATCCTAAAACCCCATTAGGTTTCTGGCCCTCAGAACCTGGAGTCGGACAACCCTGCCCTAGAGAAAGAGACAGTGTTCTTAGGGCGCAGTGAGCCCCTGGAAGTCAACTTGGGGTGAGGGGACCCAGAGTGTGTAACAATGGACTGTTACCTAAAGTGATTGACATGACAGGCGAGAACTCTGCAGGTGGAGAGATTATAGTGCGATACGAGCATAATGTGCAGTTAAGTTGAGTATGGTCTGGATTCCAGCAATGCAGTGTTGCTTATACACTATCGGAGCCTGCAGAGTAGTGTGGCTCTGGTGATGGCAGGTCTGGCACAGAGCCATGCCTGTATTATGGTTCACAGTGTAAACGGGGCATGGTTTCTTTCTGCACTGGGGGACTCAGCAAGGATCTGAGGATTCAGGGGATGTCGATGCAGCCCTGTGAAGGTTTGGTGGAAGGTGAAGAAGGGTCTTGTGCTTCGGTCGAAGGCATAGAGACAAGTTTAAAGGGACACTTTACACAGTAACGACAGCGAGTGCCCAAATGTATCTCGAACTGCATAAAGGGGATTAATAGAGCGGTACATTTAAGGAAGTGAAGGTTCCATGAAATGCTACTAACTGACTAGTTCTTATGCGTGATGCTTGCGTCAGTGGAAACAGGAAACTGACATAAACACTTCACGTTGCGTTCAGGGCAGCCTGCAGGGCAGAGCTTCTCCTACTGCTGTCAATAAGCTCAGCATCAGGTGACATAGGACCCCGGGGGTCCCACGTCTATGTGGGCTGCCAATCCTGATCGGAGCGGAGGCGCTGTTCTGATAGCATGGCTGTGTGGGTTGAGTCACGTGACTGTGTCACCATGGACTCAGGTCCACGTTTACAGATGCTCCGGTCTCCCCTGTGCAAGGCACGGGTCACGATTGTGGATTTGCGACAGCGTGGAACATATCCTTCTCAGCTGCCTAAGCCCCTATTAATGCAATACCCCAGTCATGGCCCGTAAGGGACATGGGCCATGGAGCTGGCTGGGAGAGTGGGGGTCCAAGAGTGCCATCCTCTGTGTGAGGCAGAGAGCTGGACCGATGGGGCAAACGAAGTGGGTGGTGAGGCATGTCCACTTCCTGGCTGCATCAACTTAGAGCACAAGATGTAGGTGGCCAAAACTTGGCAGATTACCTTGAAATCTGTGTGCACATGATCTCAAATGGTTGACGCACAGGGTCCCTGTCCATCAACCTGACACCTCCTCCCTTTACCCAGGCCTCCATTTCCTAGGCCACGAATTTCCCTGAACAAGCTCATTCTTTCTGGGACCTGCTCTAATTATTATTCATTTTCAATTGGTCAAATTAGACATGAGCACCAATGATTTGTAAAGGGAAAACTCAAGGCAGCAAAGTGGTGTCCAGGTAACCTACTCATCTGGTGGCAATACCCAAGTGGACATCTTCACTTTAAATAAATACATGATTAATTAAATCCAGGATGTTTTATATCATTAATTGATTTGGTTACAACAAGCCAGCAGTCCCACCTGCTCTACATAATAGTGTGCCTCAATTGGACTGAATCACACCCACGGTTGGTTTACTGGCCTATCAGAAGGCTTCCAGTGAATGGGCGTTGCCATGGAACTAGTGATGCATCTGGCTCATTAGCCCAGAATCTTTTCAGCCAATTTAGAGAACACAATTTGGTGATTTCTTTTCAGCGGGAGCACTTTTTTCCCATTCAAGAACAAGTATAGACCTCCAAGTTCCTTCTGGAAGCTCAACAGAGGGATCCCTCTAAATAGGGGGGACGTGGTGTGCGCCTTGAGAGCTTCCATGTAAGGAATGCACAGGAAGAGCTACAGACAAAGGTGCTTGCAAGAGGGCACCTGCAGTAATTTAGGCAACAGAAATCTCTGTCAACTGTAGGATCTACTTGTTAATAAATGTGGATCTTTGCAAATGTCTCAACTAATGCAATGTTGATGTCCATATCCGTTCATCTGACGTCACCGCCGGTGTAGGGATTGGCTGCCAGCACGCATTCCTTACTGTGGAAATCACTTCCACTCTGAACAGGAAATGGCAAAGCTAATAGTTGTGATGTTTGTTGTTTTGCTGATGCATTTGACCTTTGTAGGGACGCATGCTGCAAATACTTGGGCACTATATAGCAAGTAATTACCTTGAATATCCCACAAATATCTGCAAGCTAATATTAGAATGCACATAGCATTAGTAATGGACATAGTAAAGAGACTTCCATGTACAATGGTGTATGCCGTGTTTGTTATGTCTTTTGGCTTTGGCAACGGTTGTTTTCAATGTCTACCTAAAAAAGTATCAGCCATATGTCACACTATACAGGCTGGTGGTTCAGACGGACGCGAGGGTGCAAGAGAGCTATGGTATGAGAGCGAGGGTGGTCTCTGCAAGAGTGCAAATGCGCCAGAGTAGAAGAATCTGAGGGAGGGTGCAAGCTAGGGAGGAATCTGAGGGAGGGTGCAAGCGAGGGAGGAATCTGAGGGAGGGTGCAAGCGAGGGAGGAATCTGAGGGAGGGTGCAAGCGAGGGAGGAATCTGAGGGAGGGTGCAAGCGAGGGAGCAAAGGTGCGAGAGACTGCTCGCAAAATAGACATGGGGCAAGTGTGTGCAAGAAGGTATGGTTTCAGAGTGCAAGAATATGTGTGTGTACGTGTGTGCGAGAGAGGGGGGCGATGGGGCAGAAAAAGAAAGAGGGTGATTTACCAGAAAGATAGGAAAAAAGGAGAAAGAACAATGGGGCGAGAGAGAGAGGAGAGAGAGGGAGAGCGGGTGGGAGCAGGGCAGTTTCTAGCCAACCTGGTGCCCATGGCAAAACCCTAGAATGTGCGCCGCTGTTTGGCACATATCACTACAAAACTACACCTCTGTGTCACGCAACAAAACAATATTAATTAACTGTTGCTAAACAAATGAAGCTGGTTTCATTACATTGTAAATCAAGTACTTAACATAAGAAATCCAATGTGAAAACACAGCTGCCCAAGTAAAGGGATCATCTGTCACCTGCTCCTAACAAAGGCCTTGCCCGAATGCAGTTTCAAACTGGCCGTACTGGCACACTGTGGTGTGACTAGACTGCCGGGGTCAGAAAGCCCACGGACCACTGGCCCTGTGTTGCAGGTGTTCTGTTCGAACCACCTCACTTGTATTTTCATAAGGCGGAACACTAGACTAACTGTATGAATTATTTTCTGATAGAAGGTTATCATTCCAAGGTGGACAGTCTGATACACGTCTATTGTAGTCTTTCAGAATATCCCTATGAGAGAGGGAAAGGGGACAAATAGCATCAATGAGTGTTCCTGTCTGATTTACATTAAATCACAGAACATTTCGGGAATATAACAATGGCCAGAGATCTCTATATTTGATAAACAAGTCTGTCATAAAAGGGTATTATGTGTGAATCAGTAAATACATAAAAGACACGAGGCTTGGCACTCACATCGCTGTTCACAACACTCACCCTAACATTAAAATGTTTGTAACCAGGAACCATACATACTCATTCGGTCATCTTAAGTTTTTTGATGTGAGGAAACAATGGCCGGAACATCAGCCACTCAAATGAGGTATAAGGACTCTTTTGCTTCTTGTTTCTGGAGAATTTTAGATGCGGAGGGGCTGATGTCTCAGTGTGAGCATGCCCAGCCCCCAATACAGAAACATCTTTAGGGAATTATATCTACAGACCTCAATGGATAACCTACAAGAGACACCCAATAAAGAGGGAAAATGTAGTAAGAAATGGATTGTACCTCTTACAAATGTTAACCTGACCAGTAATAAGCTGACTAGGCGTTTTAAACAAAACCGTGTTCTGATACGCGGTATAGGGCCCACAGTTCCTCAGCCACTACCTCCTCACTACTGTGCAGGCATCATGGGTTATTTCTGCAAAAGAAAAGCAGGCCAATGCTTTATCTAACATAGTTGGCATTAGCATCTCTTATTGGTGCTGGCCTGCAGCTAGTGAAAATCATGGTGTGGCAGTTGTGAGAAACCAGAAGGTGTCTCAACCACTAGTCCCGAGGTTCTGTCATCCAGGTGGCCAGGACACGGCCATTGCTCTTGGATCCAGTTCCTGGGGGTGGACCAGTGCAGGAGGATCACCTGGGTGAGGGGTCTTCGGGGAGTGGGAGTGGGATGCCGGATGGTGAGACGCGGTATCCCCTTCCCTATAACACCTTTACCCCATCCTACCAGGTAGGATACTTAGGAACCCTAAATTGTCAGGGTGCAATAGTTTTCTAATGTGTGCCATCTTTTTTAAAAACAGGGCAATCTTTGCCCTAGTGCTAATACTGTGCAAACTTTGCACTTACACCGGTGCAAAGTTTCAATTATCTGGCCCCAGGACGCTTTTTTCAATGGAAGGTCCAAAGCTGTACGCCTTTAATTCAGTTAAATGTGTCCCTGACCTCACTCCTTTGCAGAGCAGGCACCTCTCTGCACTTTGGCAGGATTGCTCACACTTTCAAGTGCTTATGGTCACCATCAGAGCTGGAAAGCACTCAGCAGACCACAGTGATCTATCCGCACCCCATCCCGAAAAATACATTCTGCTCACACTATTTGACAGGCTTGCTCTTATACAGTTAACAAGCATCAACAAAGCCAACAGTTTTTGGCTTTTAAGTATGCATTGGATAGGCATTTGCTAGGCACTGCCATAATGGCACGACCGTGCAACATCTGGAAAGGAATGTGAGTACACAAGCATGTAATAGCAGTGTCTGGCAAATGTCTAATACCTACACACAAGCCAAACTGGCTGCTCTGCCAATGCTTGTTTCTAATAAGACTTCAGTGCAAGGAAGTGATGCACATTTATTTTCTATTTTATTTTACTGTGCATTTGTAAGGAGCTTATGCATCAAGTAAACTGTGTTTCAAAGCACCCACAGGGCAACAGGGATGGTACATGGGAATGAAAATCAAATAAAAGAATGAAAGGAAGAGGCAGACCTACTAGACCTTGTGAGCATTCAGAACGTGCAAGTGCAGAGAGAGAGAGAGAAGAAGGGATGAGGGAGTGGGGGTAAGTGCTAGGTGTGCCAAGAGGGAAGTGCTAGTGATTGAGGGAGTGGGCCTTGGTGAGGGGTCAGCTGCCAAAAATAAGTATGTGCAGGCCTATGGTGGCATAGGCCAGTGGGTGCCACGGCAAGTGCTGGGAGCAGGCGGAGGCTGAAGGCGATTGGGGGTTGGAGGTCATGGCCAAAGAGGACACATAAGGGACCTGGTCACATATCTCAGCGGCTGTGGGTATTAGCAGAGGAGGGAGGAAGGGAAGGAGGAGGTGAAAAGGAGAGTCTTGAGCTTCCAGAATTTGAGGAGATCCAGCTAAAGATGAAGAGGAAGGGGGAGGCTGTTCCATAGGAAGGAACCTGCTGAGGAAAGAGATCAGCCTCCAGCTCGCTGTTTAGCAAAGAGCTTGACACACAGAGACAGTTGGTGGCGTAGGAATGTAAAGATCTGGGGGCAGAGTATTTAGTGAGAGCAAGTTGTAGATGGTGAGGTCCCCGGCCTCAGACAGCCTTATTGATGATGCAGAGGGATTTGAACTTGATCCTTGCAGTAACCGGGAGCCAGTGAAGAGTTTTAAGGGCTGTAAAGATGCGGTCCCTGGGCTTGAGACCAAGGGTATGTCTTGAAGTCCTGTTCTGTATTAGCTGGAGGGGTCGTAGAGAAGAAGAGGGTACATTAAGGAAAAGGCTATTGCAGTAGTCTAGCCTAGAGAGTAGCAGAGCTCTGGAGACATTGAGCTTCTGGGGGAAAGTGAGGAAAGGGAAAATTCCTATGAGGAGGAAGAGTTGAAAGTGGGCCTTCGTGGAAAGGTCCTGAATGTGAGAGAGGAAGGAAAGGGAGGAGTCGAAGATGACTCCAAGGTTTCTGGCTTCAAATGAGCCCAATGAGGTAATAGAGAATTCTTTTGAGGAGAGTGAGCCTCATTTCGGGTCCAGCAGTAGCCCTGCCAGTGCTACTGGTAGGTTGCCGCTGGACCCATAAATATTTACTGGTGCCTGACTTCCCGGTGTCACTGGGAGATTACTACCCCGGCGGCCTGGAATGTCAGGTGCTGGTAAAATGTAAGTCCCCATCCCCATAGAATTCCATAGGCCTCTATTAGGGTGGGGACACGGAAGCACTGGCACTGTTGCTAACGGTGCCGATGTTTCCGTGACCGGTCTGCCTACTGTGCCCGCTGTGCCCGGCAGGGTCAGACCTGTCGGCATGCGGTTCCGGCGGACAGACCTGTAAAATGCTGGATTGTAAACAATGGTGGCGGTAAGCTTGACGGCACCCTTGTTTCTGGACCGGCAGGGTCATAATGAGGCCCACTGTCTTATAAATCAAGTGGCTAAAGGCACACTCGGATAAGACAACACCAGTAGCATATTTACAGCTTCAATTCAGCCATTAACTCTCAGAAGTAGACTGCTTGGAAATAACACTGGAAGGCCAGAGTTTGATGTTACTGCTTGACAGAGCTCACTCAAAGACATCCCAGGAGGATGTGTTCTGGGCAGGTAGGCAGATTGTGGGAGGGGCCACAGGGATTAGCATGCCCATGGATAGTCAATGGGTGGGTAAATAATCAAGACATACCCGCAAGCTCTTTGTCTCTCACATCACATCTCCATTTTAGATGTACTCCAATGCAATCCTGTTGGTTTATAGATGGCGCTCAAGCATTCCAGTGATGGCCAAAACTAAAAGGAGAGCTCATACAATAGCCTTCTTCTATCCTTAACTGAACAGATGGTGTTATTGTGGGCAAGAGTTTTCTGAGCGTGTTCTTCATCTATTTCCCTTCCCATAAGATGTCTTCAGCTGTTAGAGGAAATGTACATTCACAGAAGGACTGTAATAGAGTACTGTCACAGTGTGTAATGATGTCAGACTGCCAGTGTCAACACACAGTAAAGGAATGCATCCCTGCTGCAATACATAACATTGCAAAGCAGTACATACACAATCGCCTTTGGAATGGGATATGTGAGAGGTAATACATAACATGATATATGGGATAACGTAGCCCCTACTGTATGCTATAAGGATATTGCACGTCGCAGAGAAGTTAAGTTCTGTGACCAAACAGAGGAATGGGCCTGAGGGCCGAGTTCCTTCATAAGGTCACGGAACTCCGAGGTGACTTGCACATTTCTTTTTACGTGCTGTAGGGGGTATCTTATGCCTTATAGTACATGGCTAGACATCTCATCTTCTTTTCTTCCTGGACACTTGCTTAATCTAATGTAAGAGATCTTCCATTTGCTGTACCAAATATTTCATGTAGAATGTGTTTGGATTTAAAAACCAACCTTGAAATGTGGCTGATACTTGCCGATGCTTGCTGCACAGCAATGCTCTATTCCTGCAACCTGCTGTGCCAAAACTACTTCCACCAAAGGGTTGCGGGGACAACGGTCGGGCTATTGCCCTTTGAACCTACCGCAGCTGCCTACTCTATAAGGTGCTCACGCTGAAACAACGCGTGAGGGACACAATTTCGATGCAAGCATTCCGGCAAAGTGTGCAAACCATGTTACCACCACGCAGTCAATTGGCAAACCCGGGAAGGCTGGGATTGGACGGCTGGTGAAAATGGCTGTCTTTACGTCTGAGCTGAATCACCTGGACGATCGGTGAGTAGAAAGTACTCTGGACTGGGCTAAGCCATTATCTACTGTTAATGTACAAACATACACCTTAAGGAATCTTCCTGGAAAAACCAAATGCACGGATAACCATCCTATTGTTCAAGCTGCAGATACATCTGCTAATTCCAAAATCACTAAAAAAGTAAATAAAAAAACAGTGTGTGGATGTCCTGGCAACGTCTTTACAGCGAGTACAATTATCCTTAGTTTAATTGAGATTAAAAATGACAAGATCTCTCCTAAATAGCTTTGGGGTAGAAGTCTTTGATGAATTGGACCTGCTGAAGGAGGCTCTGCATCAGGACTTGGAGGGTCTAGCAAGTACATAGTCAAATCTAGATTGTCCAACAGACTCTGACAAAGGGGCTATCAGTGGGACGAGAAAGCCGGTGAACAACGTAGTCATCCAGGTACACCAAGACGTGGGGATGGGGTTGGACATTGGTATACTACGAACTCCTCCTTCCCCTTTACTTAATTCAAACATTCAGGAGTTGTCAGCTGGAGATTTGGAAGTTCCTTCATCGTTGCCTACCGGTCTATGTCATGGGTAAGCAGAGGGTCACGGCTGCTCGACCCATGTGCAGTAAGACTGTAGGTGCCATGCCCATAATTGAGGGATGTAATGAGACTCGCTGGATGTTGAGGCCTGAAGATATTGCTAACTCGCATAACTCATTATCCTCCACTTTAAAGAAACAAGCCCTTGACTTTCTCCTGAATTCATTAGTGAAACATTGCGAATTATTATACTGCAAAGTCAAATCTCATTCTGAAATCTTGACGCTGATCACTGGCCACCTAGGTTTTTATCTCTGAGTCCATTACTAACATAGCCAAAGGTACACTCCATCCCAAGTTATACGATGTGGGTCGATGTACCAGAGTTCTGCCCTTACCTCCGTTTATTCACTTAGAGGAATCTCCGGGGCCTGTGCCTAACATCTGCCGACAATTTCGATAATTGAGCTGGAATCATGAGCTAGTTATCAAGTAAACCAGAGCTTTGAAAGCTAAGCATGATATCAGATGCCGCCAGCACCCAGCTGTTAACAGCGGCAATGGACCTTTTTGAGTAGCCCAGAAGATTAGAGGAAGGAAGAAGGCTCCTGCTAATATCAAAGGTCCACACTCAAAGCCCCAAAGGAACACAGCGAGGGTGCGCATTGCAGATGACTTATCCTCAGGTACCCTAATTCACAATAAGAGTGACAAACACCCTACCTCACCAAAGCGGAAGAAGGATATTAGGCATTACTGGGACTCTGCTCAGCTGGCACAATCAAAGAGTGTTCAAATACAATCTGACAAATCCCTTAACCTGGAGGGTATTGATCTAATCTTTAACGCTAATTAATTTATCACGGAACCATCCAATTGGATAGGGGGAAATGATATGATAGGATATGATACTCTATATATATAGCGGCTATACACAATGTGTTTCAAAGCGCTTCAAGGAAGGGAGGGAAAATACAATGACATTCTTATAGGCCATGAACAGTAAGGATGTGAAATTAACTATCGTACTCGGCCTGACGACATTTCAGATAGTACAAGAGCTAAGACATATATAAGGAAGGGAGGGAGAGAGAGGGAAGGAAATGGAAAGAGACAGGCGACTACCGTACTAGGCTTGACGACATTTCTGGTAGAGCCAGAGAAAAACAAAAGGTGAGTGAGAGAGGTGCAGAAAGGGAAGGGAGGAACAAAACAAGCGATTATCGCACTAGGCCTGAAGACATTTCAGATAGTGCTGGAGGGGGGGACAAGTAAGGGGAGGTGGGAGGAGATAGACGAGATTGCTATCATAATAGGTCCAGGGACAATTTTGATAGAGTAAGTGCATGGAAGAAAGTAATGTGAGGAGATAGGAAAAGGGAGAAAGGGAGAGAAGGAGAGAACAGAGAGTAAGCAGGACAAAGAGTGGAGAAGCAAGAGGGGAGAGTAAATATGTGGGTAGTCCTTCAGTTAACATGAAATGCTCCTCTTCTGAAGTAAACAGGCTTTTGATTGGTCCCCAGAATGGATCTATTGTCTGGGAGTAACCATATTTATATGCCGGAAAGAGCAAATTTTGCCATCACTAGTACCTTGCCTGATTAGACAAATAGGAATCTTGATCTTAATGCTCCTAAGCCCGATATCAATAATGTTTTAGATTCGGCCTGTTTCGGAATTTATTTTGTATCCCAGAAACCTATATACTCAACAGTAGTGGAATTCTCAAACTTGCGCACCATACAAATCCCCTTTGTATGGTTAACAATGAGGGTATAGGGATAGTGGACCAACTTGAAGATGTTTCTAGGGCGAGGGGTAGAGTGTTCTTTTATTCTCATTAAGTGAAAATGACTATGCTCTCATTTGCTCGTGACCTCTTGAAGTTGGGTGTTGAAACAGCAGCAATAAACAGGGGTGCCCTCATTTTCAATTGTGCCTTGATGAGCGCAGCCGTAAGTCACATACATTGGGTTCTGAGGGCTCAATAATCGTGGAAATAAAGAAAGCTGGGACCAGGCGAACCTCTGCTAACATGTCTAGAACTACAGGGCAGGTTGATGAAGAGGAGGCGGGATGGCCCCGGTAGGCAGGGGTTCTCCCACCCAGAATGATTGGAAGACCATAGCCCAAGTAACGTTCTTCTTTCTTGGAACACTAGAGGTCACGGCCGCTATTTGGAAAAAGATGGATTATGGGAACATATTGATAACTTTGTCGTCGTGGCACTCCAAGAAACATGGGCTATTGACTCTCTCATTTGTGATGGTACAACCACATTGAAACTTTAGCAACCCATGGCCTCAGAGCAGTCGTCTTCAAACATTTTAGGCCTGGGCCCCCCTGAGATAAATGTCGGCAGACCAGGCCGTCCCCAAAAGTTGCCAAACGGACACTCAGTCCAAATGGCTATGACTATCGCACGCCGTCACCACACCCTACTCTCAGTATAGTCCCTGGGCTCCCCCACCTGCTTTCTTCACAGTCTCTGAACTACATCATCCCACTCCTAGCCCAGTGCCTGTGCTCTCCCCACCCCACCACAGACCCTGCTCCCAGCACTATCCCATGGCTCCCACCCATCCTGCTCATACCAAAGTTCGTGGGCTCTCCCACCCTGCTCCTAGCACAGTCCCAGGGCCAGTGGTGGCTGGTGAATTTTTTAAGTGGAGCGGCATAAATATTTCCAAAAGATATGCCATAGCAACCGAGCCCAGAGAGGGAGCCAGAACCAATCAAGGGGGGTTCGTTTTTTTTGCCCCAGTGAATTTTTTTTAAATAATGGGTTAAAATGTTGCATTTTAGAGCATACTTTAAAAAAAAAGGGTAAAAAGCCAAACTGTTTGCTTTGGCACTGGGGTGTCCAGGGGGCAGGCATGATATTTTTTACTGGACATCTATGATTATGATAGATGTCCATTAGAAAGATGCCATCCCTGTCCCCTGGGCCTCACAGCGCCTAACACAATCAACATGATTGTGTGTGTATGCAAGGCGCTGGGTGGGCCAAGGCGGAAAGCATGGCATTTTTGATGGGACATCTCTGATAGATATCCAGTAAAAAATACCATCCCTGTCCCCTGGGCTCCACAGCGCCTCAGAAGGAAAGCTGATTTTGCCAGGTGGGTAGGGGGATTGTGCAACAAAGGCATTTTTAAAATATCTTTGTTGTCCAACGCTCCTTCCCCTTCTACCCCCCCCCCACTCGCCAAAATCAGATCAATGGACCAAAACAAACACACACACATTCACACAGCAATCACTCATTCACACAAGCACCCATCAACATACACTCACTCCTAACACAAGCATACATGCAGCCATAAACATATTTAAATAAAAATAAATGAACATAAATGTACCTTCTGCAGGGGCCTACACGTGGGTGCTGTAACGCCCTGCTCCAGGCTGCTCTTTCTGTATGTGCGAGGAGGCGCATGAGCTCCCCCTCGCACATACAAACATGCATTGCCCCAGCTAGCATTTCCAATGAGCTATGCATGGCTGG
This sequence comes from Ambystoma mexicanum, assembly GCF_040938575.1. NCBI lineage: Eukaryota > Metazoa > Chordata > Amphibia > Caudata > Ambystomatidae > Ambystoma > Ambystoma mexicanum. The sequence continues at coordinate 52,517,538 of NC_090932.1, forward strand.
CAAAGCAAAACACCCCCAGCCTTGCAATGCTCAGTGAGCATATGGGGCTGGGGAACAGAACTGAAATGTCAAAGGGAAACAGTGTATCTCTGACAGTTCAGCCAGCCCAGGAGCACTCCCTCAGCTGGAAAAGGCAGCTGAGGGAGTGCTCAGTGTTTCACTGGGCTGGCTCCTCCATAATGGGTGAGGGGGGGGCCAGGCTCGGACTGGGCAACAGGGCAATGCCCGTACCAAAAATGCAAAATGCTTGTGTGGGCCAGTCAAGATTGGTCCCTGTTTTGGCCAATGTGGGCCAGTTTGATGAGTTACTTCACTATGCATTTTGTAGTTTTGATCATTATTACTGAAAAAAATATTCTTTAAATATCACAATTAGCTTACGTTTTAACAAAAAACACCGCCTTGGGAACTATTCAAACAGTCTGTGACTAAAGGAATGAATATCCATTTGGAACTGCGGGCCACTTTTTCATTGGTGCCTGAGACAGTTTTATGCTTTTACATTTCATGCTGGCCTCTCGCGCCCCCTGAGCCCCCCCGGTATGTGGCCACACCCCGATGGGTGGCGCACTGCATAGTTTGAAGACCTCTGCCATAGAGGCAGACCTAAGGGAGGCCTCTTGTTGAGCATCTCCAGCCACCTCAACATTCGCAAAGTCGATCTCCATTCGGTCCTGGTACTTGTTGTAACAAGTCTCTCCACTTCTCACCTCCTTTTCCTGTTTGCTTGCAACCTTCTTTGATGATTTCTTTCACACAGTACGGGATCTGTATAAACCTGTGTGCTGGTCTTCGGGTTCCAGCGTGAGGATAGCAATACAACTCCAGGAGACGTTGAGATGTCCAGGACGGGAACCAGGAAAGAACAATGTCCGAGCTCGGAGGCATGGTACGCCGTGACCCGAGTGCAGGCGAAGATGCAGGAAGAAACTCGAAGGTAAGTTCGAGGAAAGGAAAGGAAAGGAAAGGAAAGGAGAAGTTTTCAAGGAACCGGGAAACAGGATTCCGAAGAAAGCCCCGAGCGAACTCCAGCAACACACGTCCAACTACAGCGAGTGGTAGCGTTGAGACCTGCAGAGGCGCGGGGGTGTGTCTGTTTAGTAGAATGTTGAGCGTGGCATGCAACGACTGGAAAGCTGCGTTCCGTATCAAGCGGCCATGTTGGGAGGATCACAGCATTCAGTCCTCTATGGTTCAGGGACCACGAAGTCCAGAATGGACGCAGGCGACGGTTCATGACAGTATGCCTCCTCTGAAGCCCAGCTCCTCCGGGTTTGCCTGGATGGATGAAATGGTATCTTCGAATCAGCCTGGGGGCATTCATCTTTGACACAGGTTCCCAGGTGCACTCACTGGGAGGATACCCTTTCCACTCGACCAAATACTGTAGTTGCCCACGTCGGTACCTAGAGTCACAATTTCTGGAGACCTCGTATTCGAGTTGGTCATTGACAATCACTGGGGTAGATCTTGGTGCAGTTCGAGAGGGCTGAACATATGGTTTTAACAGAGAAGTGTGGAAGACTGGATGAATCCTTTTCCATGACTCTGGTAGTCGGAGTCAAAAGGCCACTGGATTGATGATTTCTTTTATAGAAAAGGGCCCGTAATACCTGGGAGCCGATTTGTTTGGTCGTAGGTGACGAGGAAGGAGTTTCGAGGATAACCAGACTTATCGCCTATTGAATAGGAAGGCCCAGGCCTTCTTTTGGAGTCAGCATAATGTTTAACGTCTCTTCGGGCCTTTTCTAGGTGTTCCTTTGTTCTTTGTGCACATTGATTAGTGTTTCAATCCAGGTATCAACCGCAGGAACTGGAGTAGGATGTGGAAGAATGGACGGTAGGACTGAAGGATGAAATCCTTGACTACATAAGAAGGGACTGGTCTTGATAGCAGAAGGATCCGAATTGTTGTATGCAAATTCGGCCACAGGTATTAAGAGTGACCAATCATCCAGGACTTTGGTGGCGAAGCAATAGAGATATTGTTCCAGGGTTTGGTTTACTCATTCGGTAGCTCCATTGGTCTGTGGATGATAACCTGAAAACAATGCACGTTGGATTCCCAGTATTCGACATAGCTGTTTCCTGCTGGGGTATGTACTGGGGTCCTCGGTCAGAAATGATTTTGGAAGGTAGCCCATGAAGCCGGAATATGTGTTCTACGAAAATCCCAGCAAGTTCAGATGAGGATTGTAGTTTGTATAGAGGCGTAAAATGAGCCATATGTGTGAACAAATCAATGGTAACCATTATAATTGTGTAGCCCCTGGAAGAAGGTAGTTCCACGATAAAATCTGTGGCAATGATTTCCCAGGGTCTTGTTGGTAGTGCTAGTTGGAGCAGGAGACCTGCTGGTCTTTTATTGTCATCTTTGTTCTGATTGCAGACTGCACAAGTCTGGACATGGATCTTGATATCATCCTTCATTCTTGGCCACCAGAACTGTCTTTGTATTAGATGGAGGGTGTTGGTGATGCCACGGTGTCCTGAATGGAAAGTATCATGGCATAGGCTTTTGATCTTTTGTCTCAGTCCAGGAGTAGGGATGACCAACTGATTATCCTTGAATAGATATCCGTCTTTTGTTTTGAGATTCCATCGATTGTTTCTCCTAAACTCCTTCCAAGGGTCAGAGGACTGAGTTTGGATTCGAATATCCTCCAGGAGAGTTATTACTTGAGCAACAAATATTGTGTTGGGAAACATCTTAGGAAAGGTCCGATCCTCAAGGGGTTCGTAATCAGGATGTCAGGATAAGGCATCGGCTATAATGTTATGTGTTCCAGGGAAATGATGGATTTGAAATTTAAAAAGAAGGCCCAACGGCTTGGCGACTGTTTCTACATTCTTGGGACTGTAGGACCTGAAGATTCCGATGGTCCGTGCGGACTTGTACTGGGTGTTTGGCTCCCAGAAGAAGATGACGCCAATCAGTGAAGGCTTGACAAATGGCTAACAATTCCTTCTCCAGGACGGAATAATGAGTTTCACTGGGAGTCAAGGTGCGGGAGAGATAGGCGATGGGGTGTTCTAACTTGTCGCCCAATCCATGTTTCTGGACTGCCCCAATGGCGTAGTTAGAGGCATCCGTTTCAACAAGGAAAGGTCGATCAATGTCGGGTTGAGCTAGGATGGGAGCTTGTGTGAACTCCGACTTCAACTGTTGAAATGCTGAATCTTGGGCTGAGGGCCACTGAAAGGGGGTGTCTTTGTTTAATAATGCAACAATAGGGTGCACAATCTCAGAAAATGCTGGTATAAATATCCTGTAGAAATTAGCAAGCCCCAGGAAGGATTGAATTTGCTTTCCAGTGGTTGGAACAGGCCAGGATAGATTGGAGTCAACCTTAGAAGAGTCCATTCCAATCCCCTTTGGGCTAAGAACGAATCCGAGATAGTGAACAGTAGATACATGGAAAAGACACTTCTCGGGTTTGGCCAGGAGCTTATGTTCACGTAGACGTTGTAAGACAGCCCTTACATGCTCTTTGTGTTTCAAATGGTCCTTGGAGTAAATCAGTATGTCGTCTAGATATACAATGACGAAGAGGAACAGCATATCAGAAAACACCCGATCCATAAAACGTTGGAAGATTGCTGGGTCATTAGCAAGTCCAAAGGGCATGACCAAGTATTCAAAATGGCTGAAGGGTGTTCTAAAGGCTGTTTTCCATTCGTCACCTTCTTTTATACGAATAAGATGGTAGGCACCCCTGAGATCTAGTTTTCTGAAGATGACTGTGTTAGGGAGAATTCTCTGTTTAGGCTGAATTTCCTAACCTAGTGAGTCCCCCAGCAGCTTTGCTGGATTTCTGGAGTTTGGTTTTTCCATCCTGGCAAGAGTGAGACTCTTTTCTCCCACTCTTGGACATGTATGTGTGTAATTCCTTTGAAATGTCAATGTGTTCGATGGGCTATGGGGTCTTTTACTCCATAGGGTCTCATATGTTTTTCTATGTGTGTTACACCGCACCCTACATGTCGTAACACGGGGGCGCCCTAGCGGGTCCCCCACCATAGACTCCATACCCGGGGACTGACTACTGTCTCCCCGGGCATGTAAAGTCACCATTGGCTTTACTAGACCTAAATTTACTAACAGAACTAGTACCAACCTACTTATTATGGACATACTAGTAGGGGTAATTCGATTACTCCTGGATCTGTTACTCGAGGGGGCACTGTCCCGTCCTCCCTCGTCGAGTTTTGGCTGGTGGCAGTGGAAACTACTTGTTATGTTCGATCCCGAACATAACCCTATGGGATTTGTCCCATTGTTGGAGATTGATACTTTTTCTCATTAATCTCTGACGTACCACCGATCTACTTATCTTAAATAAGTTTATCGAGTGGTATTTTCTGCCAGAACTCGGTTTTAAAATGGCGTCTGTGTTCGTCTCTGTGACTCCTAAACCAAAGGTTGAGCCCTTTGTTCCACTTTTGGCGGGCCTCTGTACAGAGACCCTCCAAAGTGGTGCCATTCTGTCTGGGTTACCTCAGGGGTGTGGGAGGTTGTTTAGGCACCCTGGACCGAGTTGCCTTGACAACTCAGGTCGCACTCTGGAGTGATTGGCCCAGGTGGTGAGCCTTCCCGCTCACCACTTAGCATGTGTTGATTGACAGCTAAGCTGAATGAATGGGGGTCGTCTGCATAAAAGCAGGGCTTTTGGGATTGGATCTTCAGAAGTTGCCACAGGACCTAAGAATCCGATGAGGGTAACGCTGAGCCGACCTGCACGACGACACCTCTGGTGGAGCCCTGCGGAACCGACTCACCACTTCCCGACGACAGAGGAGATCTCCCTGCCGGAGAGTCTCTTCCCCTGACTGGTGGGAACAACCAGTCCCCTTTGCTTTTTATTCGCCTCAGGACGCAGTGGTCGAATTGCCCGTGCAGAACACCTCGGCAACCGGATAGCCACTACCCCTGTACCGCAACCAAAAGGTGGTGCCTTGTGACGGAGCACTCCGCGGCTGGTCTCTTCCCTGGTGGTGCACCAGACTTTACTTTCCTTCGACGACGAGATCATCTCTACTCTTGGCCAAGACCCGACGTGCATCCACCACCAGGAACAACTGCCCCCGCCGGAGCTGCCCTCCACAACAAGGTACCGTGTCCGCCTGGCTTCCCTTTCGATCGGTTCGAGTGAGGTGTCTTAATCCTCTCCGTTCCGCTGGGTCGCCTCCAAGCTTTGCTCATTCTTTGTTCTGAACTGGTTCAATCTGCCGATAACAATTTGCTATAAAGACTTGAATGCATATCCCCTAGAGACTTTTTGGGACATCGCGCCTTGCCTCTCTCCGAGTGGGCCTGGCCTCTGAACTTTATGATCTATTGTGATTCTTGCCTTCCTGCCTTGCATTTTATCCGCTTAGGATTGAACTGTGTTGATTTCATAACCTGCCTATCTTTTTCTCTCCCGTCCTAACTAATATTCGAGTGTCATCTAGGTTGAGGTATACACCTCTGTCTGAAAATAAGTGGTACCGGTAGAACCTAGAGTTGTCAATATTTTGCTAGGGGGATTGATCGTTTTCTACTCCATAGAGTAATTGTGTTTGATTTGTTTGCCGTGATTTGCTTTAGTGTTTTCCATAGATGTAGTGTTATAAATAAATAACTTACTATCTTTACACTAAGCCTCGTTGCGTGTTTGCTTGTCTTGCTGCGAAGAATTGCTCTATGTTGTATACTCCACATACTGACCAACTTTTCTTGAGAGAAGTCTGACTGCTCAGCCACAGCTACCAAGTGTATCTGTGTGGTACAGACTGCTACCAAGTGGGTTCACCGCCAACGCCTGTAGTCCTAAATCTTTTGCAGTGGTCCCAGAGGGAACTGCACAGGTTTCCGCCTAACAGACTGCACCTCTGACTGCTTCCAGGATGTCCGAGATGAGAGGCAATGGGTAACAGTCCTTGAGAGTGCATTGGTTAAGGCCACGGTAATCCAGTCATGGCCTAAGCTCCTTGGAATCCTTCTTGGGAATGAAGAAAAGAGATTCACCCGCCATGGACTTGGATGGTTGAATAGTTCAATTTTCCAAGTTGGTATCAAGGTATTCCCGGAGGGCCCTTTTTTCAGGTTCTGACAAAATAAACATTCTTCCGAGAGGAATTACGGCTGAAGGTTCAGTGTCAATGGCACAATCCTCATGTCTGTGGGGTGGTAGAGCTTGAACAATGGCTGTTGAGAATACATCTGTGTAAGCCTGGTAGGCCCTGGGAATCCGAATGATGTTAGAGACGGTGACTGGAATTTTCTGAGTTTCTTGAGAGTCTTCACAGGACCTTGGTAAGGTGTCTAGGGACAAACAGTGGGACATACAATGTTCTGAACCAAGAAACAAAGAGCCTGCTGCCCAATTGATGTAGGGGTTATGCTTCTATAACCAGGGAATGCCTAGAACCATTGGATAGTGGGCAGACCTTATAATATCAAATGTAATCCTCTATTGGTGGTGATTTATAGAAAGAAGAATCTCTTTGGTTTGAAGGGTTATGGGTCCTGAAGACAGGGGTCTCCCATCAATAGCTTCAACAGGTTGCATAGTCTCTCGTGTGGAATGTTGAGAGTAGTGACCCAATCATGCTCTATGAATATGCCCATGGCTCCGCAATCCACTAATGCCAGAATGGGGTAAGATTCTTTCTTGGAAGGCGGTAGGAATGCCTGTAGAATCACAAGATTATTTTGTCCAGGAGAGTTCAAGGCAGGAATTGATGAGGAGCAGACATCTTTCTCCCGAAACTGTGCCCCATCTAGGATCGGGAGCTGGCATTTCCCGAACGCCGTGTAGGAGCGATAGGGCACTCTCTCACGAGGTGTTTATCAGAGGCGCAGTACATGCACAGACACGGAAGGCCCAAAATTGCATGGGTTCTGGATCCGAGGTTGGAGAAGCTGTGGGCTCTAGTCTGTATGGATGGTATGTAGCAGCCTTTTGGAATGTTGACTTAGACTTCTTTTTCTCTGCCTTTCTTTCCTGGATTCGAAAGTCGGTTTGTAGTGAAAGGTCCATGAGGGCCTGGAAGGAGCTTGGGCGAGCCACCCTGGCTAACTCGTCCTTTATTTCTTCATTCAGGCCTCTTCAAAAGAGGGTGAAGCTGGCTTCTTGGGACCAATCAGCCTCCTTCACAAGTTGTTTAAAGCGGGTCACATAAGTAAGCATGTCCTGGGATCCTTGTTGAAATTCAAGTAGTCGTTCTTGAGCACTGTAAACCTGCTCTGGACGATCAAACATGGCTTTTAGGGCTTCCAGAAACTCATCATATTCATCCAGGAGGGCGTCGCCCGAATTGACTAGGGGGGATGCCCAGGTCAGGCGTTACCAGTGAGATCATAAACCCCACATTTGCTCTCGGGGTGGAAAAGTAGTAGGGCTTGAAGGTGAAGTGCACCAAACATGAATCAAGGAAGGCACGAAGGTTCTTTGAAGAGCCATCATATTTGTCCACTACTCCTCCCAACAACACACTTTCCTTAGTTGCAGAGTCACAAGACAAGAGTAACTGCTTTAAAGCAGCATTCTCTGCCTTAAGGTCCTGGACTTCTGTGGTTAGCTACTGCATACCTCGCATGAGGTCTTGAACCGTGGCTTCCATCTCTGTATCCGTATCATTTTTAGGTGCCTCAATCTGTCACAAGTCTCTCCCCTTCTCACCTGTTTTTCCTGTTTGCTTGCGACCTTCTTTGATGATTTCTTTCACACGGTCCGGGATTTGTATAAACCCGTGTGCTGGTCTTCGGGTTCCAGCGTGAGGATAGCAATCCAACTTCAGGAGACGTTCAGATGTCCAGGACGGGAACCAGGAAAGAACAAAGTCCGAGCTCGGAGGCACGGGACGCCGTGACCCGAGTGCAGGCGAAGATCCAGGAAGAAGCTCGAAGGTAAGTTCAAGGAAAGGAAAGGAAAGGAGAAGGATTCAAGGAACCGGGAAACAGGATTCGGAAGAAAGCCTCGAGCGAACTCCAGCAACACACATCCAACTACAGCGAGCGGTAGCGTTGAGATGCGCAGAGCCGCAGGGGCATGTCTGTTTAGTAGAACGTTGAGCGTGGCGCGCAAAGACTGGCAAGCTGCGTTCCGTATCAAGCGGCCATGTTGGGAGGATCACAGCATTCAGTCCTATATGGGTCAGGGACCACGAAGTCCAGAATGGACGCAGGCGACGGTTCATGACACTTGTAGGTTTTAGACGTGGGGTGGCTGGGTAATCATCACAGGGTCCTTCTGGTTAACATCTACAACCCACCCGGATTGGGAAAAACTCAGCACATTATGGATGTGCTTAAACCTTTATTGGAGGCGACTAGGTACTTGCCCCACATTTATAATGGGAGATCTTAATGCAAACATACCTTATCACCTGCTAGATGAGGCCTACATTGCCCTAGGTATCCCCAATGCAGTAATTAAGGAACAGATCTATAATCCCAAAGGGTATAAATGACACCCAATCATGAAGGCATACAGCCTCACTATGTTGAGACATACCGATAAGCTTCACCAGAGTTTCGCCCCAGAGTGTGTCGATCATAGACTATGGCCCTCATTATGGCTTTGGCGGTAGCCATGCCACTATTGGCGGCATGGCTGCCACCAAAACCGGGTCCGGGTTCCCTGAATGGGGAATTACCCGGCCATTCCGAGTTTGGAGGGCCCGGTAATTCCCCCTACAGGGAACCCGGGCACGGACATTCCCCATTCCCATTTGAGCCCCCATAGGGCTCAATGGGAATGGGTGCAGGGAGCTAACAACGTGCCGATTACGACCGGCCCATTGTTAGCTCCCTGGTCCCCTCGCGGGACCTAGTAACGACGACTGGTTTTACCAGGCATCCTTACCGGATCCCGCGAGGTAACCTCGTAATTTTGCGGAATAGGTTTAACGGGTCCGCCTCCATTAGCGGAGCCCGTTAACCCATTCTGCAAACCTTATAATGAGGCCCTATATATTCATACGATCATGCCTTTATTCCCTTATTACAGGACTGACTAGCTTAAGTAGGGAAGAAAGTGATCATTTCCTGTTAGTTCTTAGATGCATTACTGATAATGAAGTGGGCACAAACGCTCTTGCCTATGCAGGGGCGTTTGATCTAGATGTTAATCAAGGAGGTAATCGTATAATTTAGAAACCATCCAAAATGGAACAGGCAAAAAGCTACTTCCTCTTAGTAGCAGATAAATTGATAACACAAACTCAATCCGATAACTCATCTTGCATTTCCCTTCACCCTGGATGGGATGTGGGCAATTTAACAGCCCCTACCAACTTCTGAGAGAATTATCATTCCCTGGTTGGTGCGGTTGTTGAACGAACCCCCTCCCCCCAAACTCCACAGCAACGTGTGTCCTCCTAATTTATGCCATCGGGGTAAGTCCCATAAACATCGCTTTGATAGCCTCATAGGAGTTCACAAACATGAGTTGAGAAAACATCTTAGACCGGCTCACCCGGAAGGGAATGACCCTCTCCTGACCAGCTCTCGCTCTAATCCATTAAAGCAATGCTATCAGCGTTGACTTTGTGCTTATTAAACTGGAATTAAAATAGAGCATTGGAGGAATGTCATTGAAATAGTTAGTAAAAGGGATCAGAGAGCCTTCTAGAAGGTCGTCCACAACTTCCCCTATAATCCCACTATACTAGCGGGAGCATCCACGAGTGAAGGGGAAACTCACATACGTAAGGCCTTGAGTCCTGCTATGCCTGAAGCGACTTCAAGCAATTGGGAGGATGCGAAATGGCAGTACTCACTTAATGTCAACAATAGCGCCACTTTCATCCAACATAGTAAGGAGTCGAGAGCCCAGGTCCGGACGGGGTTTGTAACTCCCTGATGAAATTATATTCAGAAAAATGGGGTGCGGTACTGCATCTCCTGAATAAATCTATTAGCCATACAGGTATATTACCACTACGTGGACACCGAGGATTGTTGTACTGGTATATAAGAGAGGCCCATGTACCTGCCGAGGTAGGTATCGTATACTAGCGATGCGCCTTCCAAGATGTTTGCCCACGTATTTTTTTAAAAATTTTATTATTTGTAAAGTGTCAGCACAATCGGCCCACAGGCATAAGGATGCTAACACACCAACTAAAGACAAACATGACAGAACCCTACAGAAACCATATCCACAAGGGTCAAAGGCCTTCGGAGACAAGCTGGGCCATTAATGGAAGAGATATGTATTTAACTTCTGGTTAAATGCATCCCCAGAAGGTATACTCCTCAGGTCTGTATTGCTGGAGGAGATGACTACTTGGGCAGATAATATACAGATACTTCTCCCTAAAAATATAAAAAAGGTAGGAGGCGCCCCTCTCTCGAAAGAACACAGCATGATACCCTGTTCAGTAGTTTGTAACCACTTTCAGAGTTCGCAGCCATCTGCTTTTTGCTCACTGTACCTTTCACAGATGGGAAATACCCATTTGCATATCAGTCTTTGTCCCGCCCACATGGGCAGTCCAGCACCGAAATGCTATCGTAATTCCTCTCTGAACAAGAGAAGATACTTCTCCCTAATCAGCTGGGCTGCAGGAAGCATTGTTCCACCATTGATAATATACTGATTTTGACAACTCTCATTGAGAGCGCTTGGTCTCTCAAACAGCAATCTGTTGTTAGGCTGGTCCCAAAAGTCCCAAACCGACCCAGAGGATTGGCAACCTTTGTTTTCCAGCTCTCCTTTTCGCGGATGGCACTCTATTACTCCCCAATGGGTTTAAGGCACCCAGTGTGAGGATTTGTCAAGAGCTGTGAAAATCCTAGTCTGGACATTAACAAAAGTAAGGGCCTCATTACGACCCCGGCACTAAACAAAAGGGAATGGGAAGGGGGAAGGCGCTAAGTACGGTGCCGCAATTTACTTAGCACCAAGGTCCCTTTGCGGCACCCTACTTTAACGACTGGTAAAACCAGCCAGTAAGGTCGGGTCCTGCAAAGGGACCTCGTAATCAGGCGTTAAGGGTTTAACGGTGCCGACACCTTTTACGGCGCCGTTAAACCCATAACGCCAGGGTCGTAATGAGGCCCTAAGACTAAGGGCCTCATTACACGGTAGGCGGTAAGGGTTAACGTTCACCGGTAAGGGTACCGGTGACCGTTAACCCTTACCGCCTTATTACGAGGTCCCTTTGCGGGTTGGTACTTTAACGCCTGCTTTTAGCAGGCGTTAAAAAACGAACCCGCAAAGGGACCTTGGCGCTAATTACGGTATCCCAATTTGCAGTACCGTAATTATCACCTTCCCCATTCCCATTATGCCCTATGGAGGCAAAAATGGGAATGGGGAAGGGCCTTGGTGAATGCGGAATTACCGCCCCCGCTCACCTTGGAGTAGGGTGGTAATTCCGCCATCCACCAAGGCGGACACAGTAAAATACTGTGTAATGCTATTAGCGCCATGGTGTAATGAGGCCCTACCGTGTAATGAGGCCCTAAGTCTCGTCTTTAGAAGTAAAACAGCTAGGCATGTCAAAGCGCGAATAGAAAATGAAGGGGTTGTGCTGGAGCAGGTTACCATGTGTAATTGTTTGGGCTTGTGTTTTAACGAAAATGGCACATGGCATGATCAAGTTTCAAAAGCCACCAAGACTCTAAGTATAGTGGGGGCATTGGAGATTTGATCTTATGCATGGGAAGAGAGCCCTGACCCCTGCCCTGAAACTATATACGTTTAAAGCCATACCAGCAGGAACATACAGTGCAGAGATTTGGGGTCCTGAAAAACTGTCGAATTTAGGAGTAGGGGAGAACTGTAATAATAATGCTTCAATCGAATAGTGCCCCCAAATACATTTAGAATGCGATGTGTGCCCTATTGAGTATTCAGCAGCCATCACAGCTTTGTTTCTATGGGTTTGTATCTAGACAGCACCCGGGCTACACACGTTTAAAGAGCTACTGGTAAACATCCCAGCACTGGAAGTCAGGTGCACAACAGCATGGCTGAGGCACATCAAACACTGGTGTGCAACCTCGGGCCGTGATCACTACTGGGAGCGGCCTGCAACTATGAACTCTGAGTGCAAGGAAGTGCTCCAAACGGCCAGCAGGATGTTCCATAGACGGGCCTTGGTGGTAGCCTGTGAGAAGCTCTCTTGTGGCCAGCATTGCTTGCGGATCAAGGGCCCATTCAGCTATAAAAGCTACTTAGATGCTATTACCCATAGCCATGCTCGTTCATTAGTATTATATTTGTGAGCTGGAACTATGCGCGTAGCCGCCTTCCCGAGGAAATGGAGCAATTTAAATGGTCGAGACTGTTTTTTGCTGTGGCGCATTGAATGAGTCACTTCTCCAATTCATGTGATTTTGCCCCAGATACGACCTCTGAGTAATGTATGTATTGCCTATTTTTAAGATAAAAGGTTTTCAGAGGGCGCACGAGGCACTGGAATACTGCATAAGATGTGATGATGTCAATATTTTATATTTTATTGCTAAATACATTGGACCTCATCATAAGTCTGGGGTAACCCCCCAATGCTACCGTCGGGTTGTCGCCGGACTGAAACACTGTTTCTGCCGCCTGACATCCCGGTGGCACTAGGACATTATAAGTCCCAGTAGCCCGGGATATCAGGCAGCAGAAATTGCTGTTCCCCATTCCCATGGAGCCACTTAGGACCCCATGGGGTTGGGAGACAGAAGCACCTGCACTGTTGCTAACAGTGCCGATACTTCTGTGACAACTCTGCTTTCCTGGGCCATTGCGCCCAGCAGATCAGACCTGCCGGGCGCACAGGGCCAGGAAAGCCGAGTTGTAGGCTGCCGGTCTGGAAAGGGAGCCGGCACCCTTATATCTGGACCGGCAGACCCGTAATGAGGTCCATTGTCAGGGTGTGGTTGAGAAGGGCCAAGGTGCTGAGTCGTATTGGAGAACTCAACTAACAAGCTCTGAGTATCTATAATATGTGTTCAGATTGTACAAACTGTAACAAAGATTTCATTCACAGATTATTTATTATGTTGTATGGAAATATAGGGATCCTCATTTTAGAACTGTATTTGTTGTGGATGTAGTAGATGTTATAGTTTAACAGGTGTTGTACATTTATGTGGTCACACACAACAAGAATATAAAGAATTGTGTTTATGATTATTTGTAGTTTGCATATTGTATTTTGTATTTTGATGCTTTTATGGTCCAAGCCGGAGTACATTTTAAAGAAGAAGAAAACCAGGCTCAAAGATAGAGGACGTCAAGTGCAAGGCAAGATCCAGCAATATTATCATCCAAATAAAGCAGGGCCAGCATGCAAGCATTAGAATCTCATGGCTCTCGTGTGTTAATACAAAACAGTTGTGTAAGTGCTACAAACGTGTAATCTACGATGTCATAACATAATCACAATTTATCAAACCTATCAGGATTGGGCACTGGTTAGTGGGTTTGGCCATATATAGAACATATAGGGGTTACACATTTTATTGGGTTAGACATATCTGACAGCTCCACCTGGACCCATCCCTATATTTATAAGGTTAAAAATACATCACCTCTAAGAAAAGCATTTGGTAGGCCTACTATTCAATGGGTGGTGTAACACTAAGGGTTGTGATAGGTTGGTTTCTTGATAACCAACCTTGGACACTTCACAGGCCATCAAGATATGGGCCAGACAAAGAGTAAGGGGAAAGAGGCCCATGGACTGCCATTTTCAATTAAAGAAATTGCCATCCCTCATTCTCAGGCCATGAGAGCAGGCAATCTCTTTGTACTGGACCTTGTAGAGCAGCTCGTGTCTATATGTGATTTTAGGGAGTAATGCAGGAGTTATATCTGTTGGCTTCTAATGAATAACCAGTGTTCTCCAATTATAGGTCACATGTTATAAGACAGTGTATGCAATCGAATAACCTTCTATTTATTGGGATTTTAGATAATATTAATATGTGTCGTGTTTTCTGTTTCCACTACGGACAGTCTTGAGTTATTCTTCATAGAGTCTTTTGGCTTTCTGTTTTACTGCACCTGGCTAACAAAGACTGGTTGTACTCTTCTAAAACTTTAATCTTGGAGTATATTGTTTGCATCTTGGGGACTGCTTTCTCGTGCCTTTGATCTTCCTTTCCCCTCCTCCCTTATTTCACTTTAACCTTTGCAGTAATTGTCAGTAACCATCGAGCTCTGCACAGATCTGTATTTCTCTGGATTTAGCATTTCGAGTTCTCTGGAAGTCCCAAGGCCCCTCGTTTATTTAAAAGCATTCTGAGCTATATTCGTGCATCGTTCCTGTTGCATTCAACGTATACATCTGTTATGTTAGTGTTCTTCATGTCTTATGGATGCTTTGTTAATATTCTTCATGTATAAATGCATATATTACCCAATGTACGTGTTCTTCATGTGGAGTGCATGCTTGCTTTGTGTCTAATGCTTACACCTGGTACTGTTACAATATTAGCTTGACTGCTTTTGCCATCTTCAGCTCAGATTGTCCCTATGTCCCGTTATACCCGCCTGGGATAAGGGCGGTAGAGTTTTCTCAGTGAGAAGCGTTTCTCATCTCTGCGGTATTGTGGCCTATGTGGACTTCACTGCCACATTTGACAAGGTAAACCGTGCCACTATCTAAAGGAAGATGGATGCCTGGGGAATTCCTTGTTTGCTCCTTGGCAGGCAGAGTGGCACCCACGAGCACAGCTCGTCGGATGCACCGGCACCGTTATTAATGGTGCCGGTGCATCCGACCTCCCGATTCCCATTCAGCCCTGTGGGGCCGAATGGGAATGTGGAGCAGCTTTTTTCCGGCACCCGCAAATGGGCAATTACCGTGTCTGGCAGGGCCGTAATGACCCAGTAATTGTCTATTCGCCGGCGCCTGTGAAAAAAATGGCACCGGCAGCAGGCACAGGTACCACCGATGTCATAATGAGGCCCATTCTGTTTTAGGGATTGTGTCCAAAGGCTCATTAGCCCTATTCTCCTGTGCCATGTCGTGCCATACAGCAGTTTCTTTCTTCATAAACCTTCAGGGCTGGGAGTATTGCATCGCCACCTAATCGGAAAGAGCACCATTAACCTACATCTCAGGATAGAGATTCTTCAAGTTGTTGAATGCATGCTTTTTTTCCATTAAACCTAAACCCCATGTAATCAAAATTAGGAATAGCGTAGATCTGTGTATTATTATTGTAAAACCTCAGAAGGTTCTTCTTGATTCCTCTTTGCATGAATAAAACGTGACTTATCGACATTCACCTTTATTTTACATGAATTCATAAAGGAATATTTTAAGGGGTTACTGAGGCCGTCTGTGGCCCAAAAGAGGAACAATCTATTGAAAGCCGTGAAAAAATCCATGAAGGCCACATGGATGGGCGACTAGTTCTTCTTCATACCATTGATCCAATAACACTGGCACATGTAAACATTGTTCTAGTATGTTTCTAATGTTCCTAACCCATTAGTAGACCTCAATTGTGTGTAAAATATAGGTTATTTGTCAAGACTTTCATACGCTAATTTTCCCAATATCTTTAGGGGAATGTCTCTCAGAGCAATGGGTCAAGGATAGGCCGGGTCTCTACTTCAGCCATTCTTCTAAATAGCAATAATACAGGACTGAGACTAGGTTTTTAGGAAACTCTCTTGATAACAAAACAGCGCTTAAGATATTTGTAAATAATGGGGCTCCAAGGTTAGGACATTTGTTGTTCAAGTCCCCAGACACCCATCAGGTCTCCTATTATCTGGGAGATAGCAGTAAACCTTATCCAAAGTTAGTCCTTTGGCAGAAGAGGTTAAACAAGGGTAGATTCCATTGCAATTCAGGCTTCTTATGACCTGAAATAAATTGCGAGAAATGATGAAACCAGTGACCAGGAGCAATATTGCCTACAAATGCCTCCTCGTTAGACCATTCCCCACTGCCAATTATTTACCACAAAAGTTTAGTATCCCTTTCCAAATAGACTGAAGCTTTAACCATATTTCTGCTTCATATTCCTGTTTACTTATTTCTGTTGATATTTTGTAGTTGTAGTCCTCCTCTTTCTTAGCCACTTCAATGCCTTCAGAGTATTTTTTAAAACTTGTCTTTTGCAATGCTCCAATTTTTGTAAGGGCTTGCAGGCGAAGAACGATGGCCTGGGGGGTGTTGCCCAGTGCAATGCCAGAGGTTAGGATTAATTATAAACCATCCAGTCAGCACTCCTTTTGTTTTGTCACCCTGAGTGGGGCAGGTATGCCCAGACATGAGTCCCGTGCCTGCTGGGCCTAGAGACCCAAGCTACTTCTCACTGATGAAGCCCAACAAAGCTGAAACATGTCTGGGGATGCTTGTGGTCTCGTGCAGAAGGGATGTGACCAAGCAGTTCGTGCTGTGCTCCAGCTGAGTTCCATGACATAAGTGACTCATAATCCTTCATGCTGTCAGCAAGCCATTCATTGCAAGACTCAATGGCTGATAACCTCGTGATATCGGATTTACCCTTGTTTTTGTCCTATGCATTTGGATATACTCTCCCCACAGATTCATTATCTGCATGGGCTGGATTTATGATGTGTTAACACTTACATATGTATATATAGTACCATGGCCTTTTAAATCAACACCACATGGAGGTCTGGTCTGTCAATCAAGGGATACCAGATCAATGACCTATTTTGTGACGTATTTTGTTTGGGATCCTTTTTAGTCGTGCAGAGATTTGATAATAGCAGAGAAGGCTTGAGCTAAATACTAGATCCCTTAGGAGGAAGAGCTTGCGGGTCCATTACTGAAACACCTCCTAGCAGCCCCTCTGTACGGAGGTCGTGAATCGGGAGGATAGCTCAGGAGCAACACGCTCGTCCTGGAAGCAAGACGACGCGGAACACCACAGGTTCGATCCCCGGGTCCGCGCTTAGAAACGTCTCGGTATTAAGCACGTTATAAATAACCAATTACAATTACAATCCTATCAGCCATCAGAATATGACATTGAAATATCGAAAGACATGGGGCCTCATTACGACCCTGGCGCTAATGGGTTAACAGCGCCGTAAAAGGCTGCGGCGCCGTTAACCCATTAGCGCCTGATTACGAGGTCCCTTTGCAGGACCCGACCTTAACGGCTGGTCTACACCAAGTAGGGACCCACAAAGGGACCTTGGTGCTAAGTACGGTACCGACTTCCCCATTCCCATTGAGCCCTATGGGGCAAAAATGGGAATGGGGAAGGGCCATGGAGGAAGGGGGAATTACCGCCCTGCCAACCTTGTAATGGGGTGGTAATTCCCCTTTCTCCATGGCGGAGTCGGTAAATTACCGGCATGGACCATGGTGCTATTAGCACCATGGTTTTCCACCTGGGTCATAATGAGGCCGATGCTCCTAAGTTATTTTAGCCAATGACAACCTTTGTTTTTTTCACAAGTACCTTTGTGTAGTTCTAGAACACTGTGAATAAATCCCGCTCTTGGGTGAAACTCTCTTGCCTTTCCTCTAATAGCGTACGCTTTCTCTGCGCATGAGACTCTGTTAAAAGCAGAGCGTCATTGTGTATGTAAGGTAGATTCTGATAGTTGAGAGGTAACATAGAACAAAGTATTTTTTTTTGTTTTTGGGCTCTAAAGATCGTTCATTCTTAGATTTAATCACTGTTAATTCTACATTAAATTTACACTATCCGCATTTCCAGGCAGACACGGTGAACTAGCTAAATTATACATTTCATCCATAAGAAAAGTAGACCTAGTCAGTAACTGTATATCTGAACTACATGTATTACATGACTGATAATCGATTCCGAGAACATACCTCTTGCATATTGTAGGTGATTGAACGCTATGCGTTTCTACTAGGATTTCATATGTCCTCCTCCTTCGTATGCTGGCCCGCTAGAAGTTTCACATTTTGCAAAAGGGTGAGTATTATTATCACTCTGACAGGTTTTAGTATTTTATAATAAATTATTTATTGATGTATATTCAAACCCATACCTTTAGCTTTGCCACCAGGTGGTACCCGTTTGAATCCTGACATAAGGCCAAGGCCCAGGGGGATCCTGCATGTATCCTAAAGGAAAGCCAAGATCCAGGAGGCTCCTACTTAAATCCTAAAGGAAGGCCAAGGTCCAGGAGGACCCTGCTTGAATCCTGACAGAAGGCCAAGGTCTAGGATGATCCTGCTTGAATCCTGCCAGAAGGCCATGGTCTAGGAGGATCCTGCTTGAATCCTGACAGAAGGCCAAGGTCTAGGAGGATCCTGCTTGAATCCTGACAGAAGGCCAAGGTCTAGGAGGATCCTGCTTGAATTCTAAAAGAAGGCCAAGGTCCAGGAGGATCCTGCTTGAATCCTTAAGGAAAGCCAAGGTCCAGGAGGATCCTGCTTGAATCCTTAAGGAAAGCCAAGGTCCAGGAGGATCCTGCTTGAATTTTAAAGGAAGACCAAAATCCAGGAGGAGCCTGCTTGACTCCTGACAGAAGGCCAAGGTCCAGGAGGGTCCTACTTGAATCCTAAAGGAAGGCCAAGTTCCAGGAGGACCATGCTTGAATCCTGACAGAAGGCCAAGGGCTAGGAGGATCCTGCTTGAATTCTAAAGGAAGGCCAAGGTCCAGGAGGATCCTGCTTGAATCCTTAAGGAAAGCCAAGGTCCAGGAGGATCCTGCTTGAATCCTGACAGAAGGCCATGGTCTAGGAGGATCATGCTTGGATCCTGACAGAAAGCCAAGGTCTAGGAGGATCCTGCTTGAATTCTAAAGAAAGGCCAAGGTCCAGGAGGATCCTGCTTGAATCCTGACGGAAGGCAAAGGTCCAGGAGGATCCTGCTTGAATTGTAAAGGAAGGCCAAATTCCAGAAGGAGCCTGCTTGACTCCTGACAGAAGACCAAGGTCCAGGGGAATCCTGCTAGTATCCTAAAGGAAAGCCAAGGTCCAGGAGGCTCCTACTTGAATCCTAAAGGAAGGCCAAGGTCCAGGAGGATCCTGCATGAATCCTGACAGAAGACCAAGGTCCAGGAGGCTCCTACTAGAATCTTAATAGAAGACCAAGGTCAGGAGGATCCTGCTTGATTCCTAAAGGAAGGCCAGGGTCCAGGGGGATCCTGCTTGGATCCTGACAGAAGGCCAAAGTCCAAGAGGATCCTGCTTGTAACCTAAAGGAAAGCCAAGGTCCAGGAGGGACCTGTTGTGAATCTGTAGAGAAACTCACAGTGCAGGCGGGACCTGTGTTATTGACAACATTGATCAAAGTCAGGGAGAGACCTGTTGAGGGCCTTTGATAAGCCAAAGAGGCTGGAGGAAGCCCAGAAGTATTTGCAGGAATGCCAGCAAAGGCCTGACGCTAGTAGGAATGGTGCACCCTGAAAGCCTGGGTGAAAGACATGAAGAAGCACGCCTGAATCAGAGTGTGGGTACCACTACCCACTACAAGACGTTCCGCAATGCATTTTTCTGTTTGTTGCCAAAGAATAGGGGTGAATGTTTAAAAATAGGTATTGAACTGTTATTTGTCACCAATCCTTGGTAACTTTGAGGAGCTAGAACATTTTTAATTTGGCCGGTACTTTGGAACTTTCATTTGTAGATTAGGGTCTCTCGAGGAGAGACAGGGATTCATAAGATCAGGTGTTGAACTTATAATTTGGGGGCTGCATTGCCAAGCTTCTAGCCACTGGGTAGGAAACCCACCTCTGTGCTAAACTTCTAGCCACCGGAAAGGAAACCCGCCTCTGTGCTAAGCTTCTAGTCACCAAGGAGGAAACCCACCTCTGTGCTAAGCTTCTAGTCACCGGAGAGGAAAACCCACCTCGGCGCTAACTGGGGAGGAAACCCGTCTCTGAGCTAAGCTTCGAACGACAATGGAGGAAACCCTCCTCTGTGCTAAGATTCTAGCCACCGGGGAGGAAACCTGTCTCTGAGCTAAGCTTCGAGCCATCGATGAGGAAACCTGCCTCTGTGCTAAGCTTCTAGCCACCGGGGAGGAAACCCACCTCTGAGCTACGTTTCTAGCCACTGGGGAGGAACCCTGCCTCTGAACTAAGCTTCTAGCCCCCGGGGAGGAAACCCACCTCTGAGCTAAGTTTCTAGCCACTGAGGAGAAAACCTGCCTCTGAGCTAACCTTCCAGCCACTGTGGAGGAAACCCGCCTCTGTGCTAAGTTTCTAGCCACTGAGGAGGAAACCCACCTCTGAGCTAAGCTTCTAACCACCAGGGAAGAAACCCGCCTTGTGCTAAGCTTCTAGCAACTGGAGAGGAAACCCTCCTCTGAGCTAAGCTTCTCGCCACTGCGGAGGAAACCTGCCTCTGTGCTAAACTTCCAGCCACCAGGGAGGAAACCCACCTCTGTGCTAAGCTTCTAGCCACCGGGGAGGAAACCCGAAACCTGCCTCTGAGCTAAGCTTCTAGCTACCGGGGAGGAAATCCGCCGCTGTGCTAGCCACTGGGGCTGAAACTCGCCTCTGAGCTAAGCTTCTAGCCACCGGGGAGGAAACCCGCCTCTGTGCTAAGATCCCTGGTGCACCGTTCTGTTTTTAAGACATCCTTTTTGGTTGTAGCATTTGCCCTAGACCCTATATGCACTGGTCCAACCCAAAGTGACTAAAATTGAACAATATAGAAGTGTTGTCGAGTCTCCCAGAATCGAGTATCAGGTGGGACATTAGTCGGCCCGACCACAGGGTCACACAATGCACTGAAAACGAATGGCTTTGTCAATGCTTGCTTTGTGGTATAACTATGTTGCCAGAAAGTAGACACCAATGAACAGCAAGTACAGAAATCCTACCCTTGTGCATGGGGTGGGCCAGCCATTTTACTTTAGCCTTCACCCATCTACAGAACGCCATGCCCTGCTCTGCCAATTAAAGTGATATCAGCGGCCTAAGTGACAGAAAGCGGACGAGGGAGCGGCGCAGCGACCCTGGCAGCAAGTCCAGAACCCACTGAAAATCCTTTCAAATAATTTCCCTCGGTTTAACATCATTACAGGAAAACCTTTTACATTAAGTTGCTGAGCACCCAATAACCATCGCTTCCTGCACAAATCCATTCTTGATTTATCTGTCATCTAATGTTCAGAGCAAAAGGCTCACAAGCCCAGGACCACACAGGCGTCTGACCTTCACTGCCGGTTTCAGGCCCCTCACGATTCCCAAAAAACGGATGACAAGTCATGAGTAGTTCCTCAATCTCTTTGTACTTACATAACGATGTCAACTAGAAAAGCAAGCATTTGCAAAGCCCGTAGTGTTACTTCTGTGTAAGGATGGTGTAGGAATTCTCCTGGGGATGTGGGAAGGTAGGGGCAAATCAAAATGATATACCTCTCCCATCTTGCTCTCTAAAGGAGAGGGGTGCGGGATAGCGGTGGTCATCTTGCCTCACTGTGTGGGTGCACATTGGGAGTCATACAGGCATGCTGCACTTGGGAACTATATTTTCCAAAGCAGTATGGCTGTATCTCTACCCAAACCCCTGGGATTTCTACACGTAGCAATGATTTGCCTCCTACACTATTTTCCTACACACATTTGCTTTATCGTTAAACTAATCCTAGAGACCTTGAACATAGCAATATTTAGTCTCCTGCACAATTTCCCCTGAGCAGAATTGCAGTCTCCCTACACGAATCCCTGAGATCCCAGACTTAGGGATATGTCCTCCTGCACTATTTCTCCTGCTCCGAGCTGCAGTGTCTCTGCACAAATCCTAGAGACCCTTCACATGGCAATATTTACCCTCCTGGACTATTTCCCCTGAGCAGAATTGCAGTCTCCCTGCACGAATCCCTGAGATCCCAGACTTAGGGATATGTCCTCCTGCACTATTTCTCCTGCTCCGAGCTGCAGTGTCTCTGCACAAATCCTAGAGACCCTTCACATGGCAATATTTACCCTCCTGCACTATTTTCCCCGAGCAGAATTGCAGTCTCCCTGCACCAATCCCTGAGATCCCAGACTTAGGGATATTTCCTCCTGCACTATTTCTCCTGCTCTGAGCTGCAGTGTCTCTGCACAAATCCTAGAGACCCTTCACATGGCAATATTTACCCTCCTGGACTATTTCCCCTGAGCAGAATTGCAGTCTCCCTGCACGAATCCCTGAGATCCCAGACTTAGGGATATGTCCTCCTGCACTATTTCTCCTGCTCCGAGCTGCAGTGTCTCTGCACAAATCCTAGAGACCCTTCACATAGCAATATTTACCCTCCTGCACTATTTTCCCTGAGCAGAATTGCAGTCTCCCTGCACCAATCCCTGAGATCCCAGATTTAGGGATATTTCCTCCTGCACTATTTCTCCTGCTCTGAGCTGCAGTGTCTCTGCACAAATCCTAGAGACCTTTCACATGGCAATATTTAGCCTCCTGCACTTTTTTCCCTGAGTAGAATTGCAGTCTCCCTGCACCAATCGCTGAGATCCCAAACTTGGGATATTTACTCCTGCACTATTTCCCCTACTCTGAGCTGCAGTGTCTCTTCACAAATCCTAGAGACCCGGCAGTTTTTAGCTTCCTGCACTATTTTCTCTGAGCAGAATTGCAGTCTCTCTGCACCAATCCCTGAGATCCCAGACTTAGGGATAGTTCCTCCTGCACTATTTCCCCTACTCTGAGCTGCAGTGTCGCTTCACAAATCCGAGAGACCCTGCACATGGCAATATTTAGCTTCTTGCATTGTTTTTTCAAAGCTGAATTATAGCATCTCTACACACATACGTGTGATCCTGAATCCAGCAATATTATGCCTCCTGCACTTATGTCCATAAGCCAAATTGCTGTGTCGCTAAAAAAATCCCTGAGAATCCACATTCCAATATTTGCCTTCTGCACTATTTTCCTTAACCCCTAAGATCCCAGCAATATGTTTTCCCTGAGCATCATTTTTTCCTAGGACATGTTGCTGCGTCTCTGCGCAAATCCTTGAGAACGCATGTTGCTCCTACGCTATTTTGCTAATTGCTTAATTGCTATACCGTGAGGTCCTACCATGGCAGTGTTTGGCCTTCCTGCCCACATCCCGTGCTTAGAGGCTGGTCTCCGGTATTAAGCAGGTTATACCAGGTGAATTAATTAATTAATGCGAGCGAAGGAAACAGTAATATACCGTCTAGTTTGTCAAAAGCCTGTGATCACTACAGTGGTATATGTGTGCTCTGGTAATCTCATGCGCAATGACTTGTAGAGATCTGCACTTTTCTGCTGTGGGACTGGATTGCAAAGCAGATTTCCACAAACGTATTAAACTTCCTGAATCTCTTTAGGTCAGGTGCACCAGATCTCAAACTGTCCCCCAACCAATAAAGGCTAGTGAGTTCAGCTGAGGTTCAGGGGTTCGGGCACAGAGCCTTTATAAGGGGTCCATACCATGATTTGAAGTGACTGGCAGAAGAAGAGATGTCTGGTCTGCAATACTACCAGAAGAAACAGGGGACCTCATTATGAGTATGGAGGTAGCCATGGTGCTATTAGCACCATGGCTACCCCTTACCGCCTACCGGGTCCGGGTTCTCGGTATGGGGACTTACCGGGTCATTCCAACCTTGGAGGACCCTGTAAGTCCCCATTCTGAAAACCATTCCCCATTCCCATTTGAGCCCCCATAGGGCTCAATGGTAATGGGGAAGGAGCTAATAACGGCCCACAAATAGCGGGCCCGTTATTAGCTCCTGATCCTTTAGCTGCTCCCACTAAGGGCGCCTATTAAAACCAGGCGCCCTTAGCGGGACCTGCTAAAGGACCTTGTAATGCAGCGGTAAGGGGTTAACGGCAATGGCACCCTTACTGTTGCCGTTAACCCCTTACTGCTGACCTCGTAATGAGGCCCAGGAGGTTCCTTAGCAAGTAATGAATAAGGATGGATCACTGATAGGGGGATGCAGAATAAGGGGGTCATTCCGAGGTTGGAGGTAGCCCTGGTTCTATTAGCACCATGGCTGCCTCCAAACCCGTGTCCGGGTAGTCTGAATGGGGACTTACCGGGTCATTCCAACCTTGGAGGACCCGGTAAGTCCCCATTCTGAAAACCATTCCCCATTCCCATTTGAGCCCCCATAGGGCTCAATGGTAATGGGGAAGGAGCTAATAACGGCCCACAAATAGCGGGCCCGTTATTAGCTCCTGATCCTTTAGCTGCTGCCACTAAGGGCGCATGTTAAAACCAGGTGCCCTTAGCGGGACCCGCTAAAGGACCTTGTAATGCAGCGGTAAGGGGTTAACGGCAATGGCACCCTTACTGTTGCCGTTAACCCCTTACTGCTGACCTCGTAATGAGGCCCAGGAGGTTCCTTAGCAAGTAATGAATAAGGATGGATCACTGATAGGGGGATGCAGAATAAGGGGGTCATTCCGAGGTTGGAGGTAGCCCTGGTTCTATTAGCACCATGGCTGCCTCCAAGCCCGTGTCCGGGTAGTCGGAATGGGGATTTACCGGGTCATTCCAACCTTGGAGGACCCGGTAAGTCCCCATTCTGAAAACCATTCCTCACTCCCATTTGAGCCCCCATAGGGCTCAATGGGACTGGGGAAGGAGGTAATAACGGGCCCACAAATAGCGGGCCCGTTATTAGCTCCTTGGTCCTTTAACGGGTCCCGCTAAGGGCAGCTGGTAAAACCAGCCGGCCCTAGTGGGACCCGCTAAGGGACCGTGGAATGTGGCAGAAGGGGGTTAATGGCACCGGCATCCTTACCGGTTCCGTTAACCCCCTACCGCCGTACTCGTAATGACCCCCTAAATCACATAATGCATCCCTGACATGTGACGTCTCTCTCCCTCCCCTACCTCACCTTTCTCCCCCTCCCTCCCTCCCTCCCTCTCTTCCTTTCTTCCTTCCTTCCTTCCTTCCTTCCTTCCTTCCTTCCTTCCTTCCTTTCTCCCTCCCTCCCTACCTCCCTCCCTACCTCCCTCCCTCCCTTCCTTCCTTCCGTCCATTTATAATGTGCCTGTACACACGTATTTCTAGGCTTGACAAGACAAGGGGGGCGAAACAGCAGGAGGACAAAACAATGATCTTACTAGGCCTTGTGACATTCAGATCACACAGGTGCGGGGAAGAGGGAATGGGAGAAGTGCCAGGGGCAGGGAAAGAGGAAGTGCAGTGTACTCACAAGTTCAGCCAGCGGGTGGCTCATAAGTGCAGAGAGAAGGGACTGTAGGGTTGCAGGTACGGACCCTTAAGTGCTGGGGGAGCCAGGAGGCAGTGCAAGGGCAACTGTATATGCAGGAGCCTTGGCCCGACTTCAGAGGGTATTCATGTGACCAGTTTGCAGAGCAGTCAGGTGCATCAGCAGGGGATAGGAAGAGTGAAAGCAGGAGTGAAAAGGAAGGTCTTGAGTTGATTCCGGACCCAGAGGTGGTTCTGTTCAAGTTTGAGAGAGGCAGGGAGGCTGTTCCAGAGGGAGGCCCCAGCTGAGGAGAGAGATCTGCTACCAACTCTCTTCTTGGAGAAGCGATTGACCCTCAGAGTTGGAAGTGTATGAGCGGAGAGCTCAAAAAGGGAGATATTTAGGGAGAGTTGGAGGTAGTGCAGAGTTCTAGGACCCAGAAAGCCTTGTGGACGATGAAAAGGTTGTTGAACGTGATCCTTGGCACCACAAGGAGCCAGTGAAGAGATTTCAGAGCTGGAGAGATACGATCCCTGGGCTTGAGGCCAAGGACAAGTCTCGCAGTCCCATTCTGGATAAGTTGTAGAGGTTGGAGAGTAGAGGCAGGAAGATTTAGAAAGAGGCTGTTGTAGTCCAGCCTAGAGAGGACCAGAGCTCTGGAGACAGTGAGCTTCTGGGGGAAGTGAGGAAAGGAAGAATACCTTTGAGGAGGTGCAGCTGATAGTTTGACTTCTTAGACACATGATATTTATAACGTGCTTAATACCCAGAGGTTTCTAAGCACGGACCCGGGGATCGAACCTGTGTTGCTCTGTATCATCTTGCTTCCAAGGAGAGCATGTTTCCGCTGAGCTATCCTCCCGAGACCTACCAACCTATTTTGTATGTAGGGGTAGAGGACTGGGGAATGCAGGGTGGTGGGATAGGGGCGGTGTGGCGTGGGGGGGGTTAGGGGCCATAGGCTGGAGTCATGGGGGGACCCCCATTATAGAAACACAAATTGGCCAAATTCCATTTGAGAAAAAGTGCATAGGAATAAAATGTGGCCATTAACAAACATGTAACCCTGTGAGCCTGAACACAGTGTATGGTTATGTTTAAAGGCCAAGTAATTTGTTCTGGGATCTTACAAGTGCGCTTCAATAAACTAAAATGTTAGTAAATGTATTAACAATTTCTCAAATCTGATCTGTATAACAAAGGTTTTACTGACTACCTATTGATTAATTCCATATATCCAGGAATTACAAACCATTCACACATCAATCACATCATTGCATCTAGAGTCACAATTACTCATCCTAGAAAAATATAATATTATAACACCATTTGTTTACAATTAGTCAATTCCTCATTTTAGTGGATTTTAGTATTGAATGGTAATAACATACCATTTAACAATGGCTCCTTGACAGTGGTTAGCGCGTGTTTCGCACATGTGCAGAATCAATGCACTGCTCCAGGGCTTCTTCAGAGCCTTAAGTCATTTCACCAGGACCCGCCATGTATCTAATGGGCATATATTTATCTTCATATCGCCCTGGTATTCCTTAGCTCACATATTGCATTTCCTATATATTATAGGCATCCAGAATAAAATTAACTATAGTTTTTGATTTGTCCAAAAAACTTCATGCATCATGGTCTCTTTCCCTCCCACCTTCGTCTACTTCCTGCTAACTTAGTTCCTGAACTCCACCCCTGCTCTTTCCAGGCAGGTGGCTCTAGATTTCAATATGTTGCGATAGCCACGCAGTAGTTTTACAGGTCTGATGTCAGGAATTGTCATTATCGTTGCTAATATTTTATTTGATTGAAGCGCACTTGGAATTCCCCAGAACAAATGACTGGGCATTTTGGTTTTTACATCATTGGGAGCCTTGAGGTCGTTTGGGAACAGGGAGAAGCTTCTTTTAGTAAATACTGTATACAGACACAAAATGAAGGGATAGGAGAGTGCAGGATTGGAGGTGGCCTATCTGACTTTCTTTGACTTATGTGCCAAGGACGAGCATGCGCGCCCTTTTTGCATAGACTTGCATAACATCCTGGCAGTGTAGAGTGAATAGAAGATAAACAGAAAGCACCTGCTCGTTTGTGTGATTAGGGAACAGTGCTGGAGGGGGGCTTACTGACCCACCCGCCACCTGCTGCTCCTGCATGAGATGATTGGTTATTTATAACGAGCTTAATACACCGAGGTTTCTGAGCGCAGACCCGGGGATTCCAACCTGTGGGTCGTCTTGCTTCCAAAGCGAGCACGTTGCCCCTGATCTATCCTCCCGAAACATCAGAGCGCACTGCAGCCATATCCTTCATGCCCTTTCTCTAGTTACAGGTCACCAGGTATGGCCAAAGGCCAGGACAATCCTCTTTAACCCACTGTCCCAAAATCCAAAATTCAAATGTCAATAGAGGTTGTGGGTCCAAAAAGCCCTAGTGATCTTGAGACTTTTGAAGATGAAAACAATTTTCAAATTTGAACATTCGATGGAGTGAATGATACCCCCCTCAACCCCCACCCGCTGCACCCTGAACTCCCCACCATGCTGGAAGGAGTGCGCTGAAACTCAGGGGACACAGGGTGTGTTCAGGAGCTCCTCAAGGAAATACCCCGAACTATAGGAGGACGTTTGTCTGCTAGTCAAATCCTACTCTTTCCGGTGCCGTTACCAGCCATCCGGCCCGCTGACCGAGAGTGGTATTGCTAATAGCCCCCCAGGTTTTAAATCCGGGGTGTTGACAGCCATCAAGTTGTTTGGATGAATGGGATGTGCGCCCGCGGTGTCCCGTTCATTCAAACAAATACTTACCTAACATGCCTGCCATGGAAATGTAAGTCCTCTTTCTTTTCCACTGAGGCCAGGGGTGCGGGAGCAGCAGTGGTGTCGCGACCAGAGAAAACAGTTAAGTGGGATGGGGTGGTGGAGATGAATGACAGGGGTGAGAGGAGCAGAGAACAGAGAGGTGGTGGGGGGAACATGACGGGACGGGTGCAAGCAGCCTCCCGGTTGTTCGGAAAAAAAGCTTGGATGGTGGGATTTGAGCACCCTGATTAGCTGTGCCACCCACCCTCTGGTATTAATGCTCAAATAGTGGGCCTCATTACGACCCTGGCGGTAAGCGCCCGTCATTAACGCCATGGCGTAAAGAGCGTTTACGCCGTGGGACGATGGCGTAAAGAGCGCCACATCACGACCCATCGCGCACGAGCATTACGCCATGGCGGTAATGCAAATAACGCCATGGCGGAAAAGGCCCCTACCGCCATCGCTAAGCGAGCAAGGTGCCCATCCGCCAGCGTAAGTAGCGGCCACCGTAATTTACGGCCAGCATAATTTACGGCCACCGTAATTTACGGTGGCCGTAAAAGGCCAAACCGGAAATAGCGTCATCGCGCCGGAACGGGAAGCAGCCCGTCGGCCATCTTTAAAAACACAATCCATCGCCATCCTACCAAACAACACCAGACCCAACCCTGACACCTGTCCCGACAAAACACCCACCCACCCAAGTTCCCGAAAATGCCGAAATGCGTGAAAAAGGCCTGTGACCGCCAGCGCCAGGAGCGATTCAGCCGGGAGGAACTCTGCATGCTAGCGGAGACCCTGAAGGACAACGCAGGTGTTGTTTTCTCCCCTGAAATGAGCCGGACAGCAATCGGGAAGAAGAAGGCCATCTGGGCCCTGGTGGCTGAGCGCGTCAGCGCGGTGGGGACCGTACCCCGCACCCCACAGCAGTGCCGGGACCGCTGGGATGACCTGCGCATACGGGTCAGAGCCGTCATCTCGGCAAACCGCAACCTTGCCCAGGGAACCGGTGGAGGGTCAGAATCCCCCCTGAAACTCCAACCGTGGGAGGAGATCTGTGCTGCCACCATCGGCATGGAATCCATCGAAGGCGTTGGAGGGATGGAAAGGGGAGCCCCGACATCAGGCGATGAAGGTAGGTGCCTCATACAAGACATGCCATAGTCACAGCAGTCCAATCATGTGTAGCACAAGGTTGCCCTAGAGTGTAAATGCAACACAAATCAATACTGCCCATAGCCACATGCGAGCACCACCCTGCATACACTGCTGGCACCCGCATACCTGCATCCACATGCCACACCAAAAGGAGACAACCTGCATGGCACTGCCTGAAATCTGCCTCATCCACTGGCCAAAATAATGTCAACCATTGTCATTCAAAAGTCCGTAGACCCATCAATAACGCCCTCCCACCTTTGCTCCACCACAGGCACAGAATCACACCCAGAGGACCAGGAGACCCCTGCGCCGAAGAGGGCAAAGTCCACCAACAACCTCCCTGCACCCTCAACCTCAGCTGCAGTGAGGCAGACCCCACGACAAGCAGGTCCCACTGCAGGCATACCGGAGGTCCCACCGGCAAGCACCCCTGTTGGCAGCAGGCCAGCAGCTGCT
Source organism: Ambystoma mexicanum (assembly GCF_040938575.1). NCBI lineage: Eukaryota > Metazoa > Chordata > Amphibia > Caudata > Ambystomatidae > Ambystoma > Ambystoma mexicanum. The sequence continues at coordinate 52,547,018 of NC_090932.1, forward strand.
GCTCCACCTCCACCGACATTGCCTGCCACAGAAGGCAGGGGGTCAGCGGCCAGCAGCAACATCGGGGAGACAGCTGCAACAGCTGCATGTTCTGACTCGGACATGGAGCAGGAGGTCAGAAACCCCACTGACCAACTACATTCCCCCTGTTTCTCAGACGCCAGCCCCCATGAGGGCGACACACAGGGGCACACTGAGGCAGAGGAGTGGCCTTCCACCCCATGCCCTGTCCACACTCCACAGGAGGGGACCAGCCCCTCCATCACTCCACCTGCACTGGCCATGGGCCAGCACGGCCAGCCGTCCCTCGAGGACATCACTCAACGGCAGCATCAACTGTCCGCAATGCTGGATGAGCATGCAGCGGAATGTGTGGGGGCTAGGTTTAGCATTGAACAGGCCACGGAGACACTAAGGGCGGAAGTGGCGCAGAGCACTGCCACCCTGAGGGATGCCATGCAGGCCATGTCCAGGGACATCTGTGCAGAACTTGCGGCCTTGCGTCGTGCGGTCATTGGCCTCACCCACACACGACAGGACGTGCATGCACAGGAGCAGCCAGGGACATCCTCCACTGCCAGTTCTGCGCAGAGCAGCCCCGTGCGCCGTTCCGGACGCAACCTGCGCTCCACAGCCAGGGGTGCCCCGGGTGCCGGGAGAGGGGGCTTGTGACGGCCTGTGGACACTGTCACAGGCATCTGTTGACAGCTACTTGGGGTGTGTTGGGGTGTGCAGGGGGGAGGTGGGAGGTGGGAGGGGGTGTGTTGGGGTGTGCAGGGGGGAGGGGGGAGGTGGGAGGGGGTGTGTTGGGGTGTGCAGGGGGGAGGTGGGAGGGGGTGTGACACGACAGTTCATGGTTCCAATACACTTTTTTCTTTCAAAAAAAGGAAATGTGTGGACATTTTCATTGCGTATGTGTGCTTTATTGGTGTACAGTCCACAGTGTGCATGCCCCAGAGACACACAGTGCCCCAAGTGCAGTCTCCATGCGATGAACACCAGCCGTGTGTGCTAGAAGCAGTGGTTGATGATACTTTGGCGCATGGCACGCCCCTCCTGTACATCGCCTCCTCCATGTGGTGGCGCCCCATCTGCACCCTCCTCATCCTCATCCTCATCGTCAGGTGGTTGCAGTTCTGCGTCAGGGGGCAGGGGCACATTCCGTCTGACGCACATATTGTGCAGCATGACACATGCCATGACGATCTTTGCCACCTTCTCATGGCCATACAGGAGTGCCCCACCAGACCTGCTGAGGCTTCGGAACCGTGCCTTCAGGAGGCCGAATGTCTGCTCTATGACCACACGAGTACGTGTATGTGCACGGTTGAAGTCCTCCTCGTGCTGGTTCTGCGGGTTCCGGACTGGCGTGAGGAGCCACCTCTTCAGGGGGTAGGCTGCATCACCTGTATGTAGGCGAGAATGTATGTGTCAGTCATGTTGTCTGATCAGGAACATGATGTTCCACCATGGCTGGCATGGAACTGTTACCTTGGCTCACTTCTACATGCACTAATTGATTCACACTATGCAACCAGTATATGCTCATTGCTGCCATGGCCTGTTTTGCATGCCATCACCCTATGTATGCAGAGGGGTTTTGTGCATTGTGAGTGCCCTTCCTCTGTATCCGTTCTCTGTGTTACTCACAGGCCAGTGGAGTATGCATCATCCCCCCCCTTCCTGCCAGGTGGAGTATGCATCATCCCCCCCCCCTTTCTGCCAGGTGGAGTATGCATCATCCCCCCCCCCCTTCCTGCCAGGTGGAGTATGCATCATCCCCCCCCCCCCTTTCTGCCAGGTGGAGTATGCATCATCCCCCCCCCCTTCCTGCCAGGTGGAGTATGCATCATCCCCCCCCCCCTTCCTGCCAGGTGGAGTATGCATCACCCCCCCCCCCCCTTTCTGCCAGGTGGAGTATGCACTGGTACGTCATTCCCATGCCCACTTCCATGACATAGCACTCACCGAGTAGCCAGGATCTTGGGCCTGCATGTCGCTCCATGTAGCGTGGTATTGTGGAGTTCCTCAGGATCATGGAATCATGGGTTGATCCGGGGAATCGGGCACAACAATGTGTGATGATCTTGTTGGAGTCACAGACCATTTGCACGTTGATAGAGTGGAACTGTTTCCGGTTGCGGTACGGTACCTCCATGGCACGTGGAACCACCAATTCCACATGGGTGCAGTCGATGGCACCAATGCAACCGGGTATGCTGGCTAGTGCATGGAAACCCACTTTGGTGTTTGCAATCTCCTGGGCAGTCCGTGGTAATGAGATGTGGTCGTCTGTGTGCTTGAGGAGGGCATCGAGCACTTGGATGAGTGTTCGTGAGAATAATGGTTGTGAAATGCCATGCAGGTGCCCCACTGTGTGCTGGTAGGTGCCTGTGGCCAGGAAGTGGAGTACAGCCACTACCTTCAGTAGGGGGGGGATGGCGGTTGGACTTTCTATCATGCTGACGATGTCATCGTGTATCATGTCTACGATGGCGGTGATGGTGTCCCGGTCCAAACGGTACAGGGTGTGGATCTGCTCAGCAGTGAGGTTGTTTGGATTGGCTCTGATGCGTGGGATTGGGGGCTGCCTGCGTGGTGGCACTGGCTGTGCTGGTGGGGCTTGCTGGGCCTGCCTTGCCCTCCTTCTCCTCCTGCGTCTCCTCTGTGCTGCCTGTTGTTGTTGTTGTTGTTGCTGTTGTAGTAGCACATGCATTGCTATCAGGTCCTCCAGCCCCAACATTGCTAGTCGTATTGGCATCATTGTGGAGTGTGACTGGGTGTGGGTAGGGGTGGGGTGTGCTCTTTTTGTACTCCCCTGAGTCTGTATTGCCTTCACCTGTGCTGTTTCTGTGCACCTGTGGCAGCTGCATTCACTTGAATTGGCCCTTTACGGTTGGTTCGCGATGGCGTTATTTGCACCATGGCGGTAAGGTACTTTGCGGCCTCGGTGATGGCGTTAGGTGCATGTCCGCTTGGGTCGGCATTTGCGTGCCTTTCCGCCATGGCGCTAAGTACGGTGTGGGCGGTCGCGTGCGCGCACCCTTAGCGCAGTTAGCGGCAGCGTTAACTACGATGCCGCTATTGGCATCGTAGTTTACGGTCAGGAGTCATGATCGGACCTGGCGGAAAACGATGGCGGTAAGCATTTACCGCCATCGTTTGTCACTTAGCGCCAGGGTCGTAATGAGGCCCAGTGCCTGCATCTCTTATTCCAAGTTCGAAACTGATATTTTCAATAAGAGTTGAGATGCTACTTATTTCCAAAACATACATTTATGCATCATCATTGTTGCCTGAAACATTTCTGGCCTCATGCCATTCGCAAATCCACATCAAAAGTGGTCGTTTCTCACAAAATCAATATCATGCTATTTCTGCATGAATGATAGTTTTGAAAGTCCATGGCGCTCATTTTTTTGAAATGAGATTGGATGGCGGAGAACTATGTTTGCACTGAAACGTAAACGGCACCCGCTGCCAAATTTTCATCATTTTCACCTTGGAGTGTGCAAAGTGAATACATGCTGCCTGGCCCGCTGGCATGTCAAGCAGCATTTACTTTTAATTGTGAGCACCGCTTGCGATACTTACATGGCAAGTGGCGCTCAGAATTACAATTAAACCCTCCTACATGCAGTTTAATTTCAATTGGGAACACTGCTTACTTTTTTTTTATTTTTATTTTTTATTTGTTTGTAGTTACATAGTAACTTTTACAAAATACTCATTTTTCTTTTTTAAACTATACCATAAAACAGGATCATAGAAGTTCCGAAATACATATATACATATAAAATTCAATTTTCCCTCATTCAATTTCGTTGTCTCAAAAAAAAAGAACACACATCAACAGTACTCCCAAATTCATTGAAGTATCCCACAATACTAGTACTTATAACATCTGGTCAGATGATCCACTAACACATTTGTTTTATAGACAGCAAATATTTTTCAAAAATCTTAATACTGCAATCTGTAGTTTAACTCGTTTACCGTGTAACATGTCTAACCACAAAAGTTCAAAATCAACACACTCAGTATTCGGTACGTATTGACTAAAGTGACTGATGCGTTCTTCCCTTGATCCATCACATTCAGTCAACATGTGTACTAATGTTTCCCAGTTCTCCGTTTGTTTACAGAATCTGCAGGGAGTATAACACTTGCTCTGTCCATTTCTGATGTCCATTATTTCTCCTGTTCCCAATACGTTAAAACGAAATCTCATGTATTCCTGTCTCCATTCCCTATCAGGGAATTTAGTGAAATATGATTCAGGCACCCCCATTTTTTTGCAGTCAAATACAATATATTTATATAATTTGGACTTCGTAACCTCGTGGACAGTAAGATTCCAATCAAAGTGAAGCAGTAGTTTTTTTTACCTTCATTGGATTCGTGATGAGCATATCTCGTGGAACCCCCAGTTTATCCAAGGCGGCATTTGCTGCCTCCCTCCATCATGTCTCTAAGATACTTTGATGTCCTGATCCCCTTACCCATGATGTCATGTAATGTTGTTTCATTGCTGGTTATAAGTTTCCAATATAGTTATACTCTCTGCCATTCTATAACACTTCTGATTGAATGCAATCCGAACTCATAACGAATCGCTGCCAGAGGCACACATTTGGGAAAACATCTCACCATCGATTTTACCACTTTGGATTCATATATTGAAGCTTCCTCCCTGCACCACAGTGGCGCTAATTCTAGACCATAGCATAATTGGGCTACTGTTCTGTTTTTATACAAACGTATGCATGGTAGTAACGAGAATTTGCCATATTTTCAATCAATTTTGCATAGTTGTGCTATCATCTGGCTGATTTTCGCATCCAAAAGAGCCCGAAAATTTGCCTTTTTTCTATCTCCAAACACGGGATAACCTAAGTATCTTATGGCCGTACTTGTGGCCATTTTCTCATGATTCAGGAACCATGAACATGTTCTTTGCTTTTTCTTGTGGGTCAGGCATAAAATCACAGTTTTGCTGTAATTAATCTTTAAAGCGTTCATGTAGTTGTATTCATTAAAAGCAGTTAGGAGACGCTGAAGGCCTATGGGGGTGTGGTCATATAAGGCCACGTCATCTGCATATGCTGTCCAATGCATCTTTGTGCCTTTCACTTTTGGTGAATTTATAGTCAGGTTTTTTAAACTCCTTCCCACATCCAAAAAGTATAAATTGAATATGTTGGTGCATATATACAACCTTTCGTAGGCCGTTTTTTTACCCTGATTTCTTGTGCTAATCTCCCCTCCGCATTGAGTCGCACTTTTAATCTTGAGTCCTCATGCATATTATATACAATTGACAGCAGGGACGATAGCATTCCTAGATTTACCAATTTAGTCCACAGAATTTATCTGTCCACTAAATCAAAAGCGGACGTTAGGTCAATTGACGCCACATAAATTGGAAGATTTCCTGAAGTCCACGCAAATTGCTGCAGAATGTTAATTAGTAGATCGCCTGCGTCTGTACCCACGTTCTTTCTAAACCCAAACTGTTTGGGTGACAAGACGTTAAATTTGTCAATCCAACTCCGAATGTGCTCTAAAACAAGACCTGCGAAAATGTTGGAATCAATGTCCAGAAGGGCTATTGGTCTGTAACTAGTTGGGAAACACCAGTCCGCCTTCTTATAAATCGGCACTATGTATGACATTCTCCAGCTTGTTGGAATGATTTTCGTGTTGAGAATGTCTTTAAATAAAAGAAATAGCATTTTGGCCCATAGATTTACGTTGCCCTTCATAACCCTGTTGCAGAGCAGATTCGGACCTGGAGCTCTAAAAGGGGAGCTTTTCAGAATGATACTTTCGATATCCTTTATACAAATTACAATATTCCAGGCAGCATTTCTAATGTCTATCGGAGGACTCCAGTTCAGGATCGGGGGGCTATATAGTTCGCCAAAGTGACCTTCCCATATCTCAGAGTTGATGCATATTGTTTGGGCTTTAGTTTGCTCGTGCCCTCCCATATTTACCAGGGCCCAAAATGTTCATGTGTTGGCATCACGCAAAGATAATAACATGTTCTCTGCATCCCCCTGATAAAGCTTTGCGTGCAGACATCTTACTTTTCTCTTGCATTTGTTCTTTGTGCTGTTAATTACACATAGATCCAACTCTGTACCGGAATGTTTACAGTGTGTATAAAGGGCTCGGATTTCACGGTTCCTATCCTTCTTAAGAGTTTTCATTTCTTCCGAGAATGCATGCTTGTGCATCTCTATGCTTGTAGGATTTTTCTTTATTCCCGCTGTTCCTCTTATTACTGACTCAATATAATTCACAAAAGAGTCGTGTGCATACATCTTTTTTTTTTGCTCGTAAACATTCTTTTGAAAGTCTACCTGGAAAAGCATATTTACTTTCTCAATATTCGTACTATGCCAAGAGATTCTATGCAGTGAGGAATTGACTGATACCATCGGTCTATCATTTTGCTCCTCACCCCTATCCTGGTCTACCTGTAGTGTCATCTTTAATATTTTATGGTCACTCTCCTGAGTGTAGATCAGCCTAAACTCTTGTACAAGATTGAAAGTCTTGGCACACACACATAGAATCAATAGTGCAGTGCCACTTTCCATTTGAACAAGTTCATGTTTCCATTCAATCTTCCACTAAATTATGTACACATTGCATCCCCCAGCCTCCCAGGAATTGAGCCCATATGTCCCCTTGATAGGATTTACTTGTATCACCCCTTTCATTGAGCAGTCGTCCTGCAGTGCATTCCCCAACACCATCTTCCAAACAAATTTCAGAGTTGAAGTCCCAACACATAATATTGTACAGTTCATTACTCATATCCTGGCATTCCTGGATGACTAAGTCTATTGACTCAATATTTTCCTTCAAATCACAATCCGGCTGCCAGTTTTCCTTCAAATCACAATCCGGCCGCCAGTATATGTTTATAATTAGCAAATCCATCAACGGTTCCTTCTGGCCTAATTTTACAAAGACAGCTATGCACCCTTTGTTAATATGGAAAGTCTTTAAAGTTGTAAACTGCTTACCTTAAACTGAATAGTAAGCAGTGTTCCCAAATGGAATTAAACCCTGTTGGGAAGGGTTTCATTGTAGTTGTAGACGCTGCATGCTTTGCGGGCACGGCGTGCAGCATTAACATTGGATCTCTATGGGGTCTGTCTGCATAATGCTGCTGCATAAAACTAGCGGACCCGACAGAGATCAGGGATGATATGATATGGCATTTATAACATGCCTATACACAAGTGTTTCAAGACGCGACATAACAGCAACTTTCTGTGTGCCCATCTGTGTGCCCATACATGTTTAGTTTTGTGAATCCGTACACCCACAGAATGTGGGGGTTTCTCCACATACTTGTACACACCCAAGCGAAGGGAACTTTTTTCTGAATTGACCCTGTAAGAGCCGCCTGAACAGGTTGATGCCAGGGCTGGTGGGAATCAAGAATGCCAGCACTACCCGAATTCAGCTGCGTCTTCAAGGGAGGGCAAAAGGGGCAGGTGCTGTGGGCTACCACCTTGGCAGGAGGCCTGAATGGGTGACAGGGAACCCACATGGCTGACTGATTCGTAGATATCAGTGCACTTATTTTAAAACAAACATAACACATGCCAGGATAGCTCAGTGGGTTAGAGATTTGTGTTCATATGCCAGATCACAGTACCAAATTCCAGTCAGGTTGACTCAGCCTTTCCAATGTCTGAAGCTGATAAACGTGTGTGTGCTTATGTATACTTATGTGCTCTTAACACCTCCTGCGCTGCATAGCAACGTGCCTGTACCAGACAGTGCTTGGCATAGAAATTATATTAACTCAGCATCAGTATGTTCAGGTCTAGAGCTTGATTCCTCGAAACGAGGGTTTTAAAACTGGAAGCCATCCCCAAATGGAGAGCATAAAGTGTAAATTGTGAGCAGTGATTATGTAGTCAAATTCGAGAGGGTGGAACCAAAGTGCTGCGGCTCATATTCAGGCTTTTCCTGCAGTGATCAGTGAGCATACACTGATCCTGGGCAAATCATCTTATCTCACTGCATAGTGCTGTGGTGTCTTACATGAAAAGGTGTGCCTTCTCACTTGCTAGCAGCATTGTTTAGCCCACTGAAAGATCATTCTTGTTATGTAGGCCATTTGAGTGGAAAGGTTTTACACACAAGAGAGCGGTGCAAATGTCACAGGCGTCTAGCAAACATATTTTCAGGTCTGCTTATTTGGCACAAACAATGGTTTTATTTTTTTAATTCAATGTCAAAGGTACTTCTGCACTTCATAAATACAAGTCTGCAAGTCTGTGCATGGGGTGTTTTGAAAGCTTTAAAACACAATAAAAAAAAAACATGAAATCTTTTAAGCTCACATCAATTAATATTCTAGTACTTGTATAGTTGACTGGCTGATATTAAACTAACACCATTCTCCTTTTGCATAAAATGCTTCTACAAAATTGTGTTTTGAAATATTGTCATGTTGTGATGTTCATTTTTGGTTGGGGCATGAGGAGGATAACATAGCTTCCAATCTCCAGCTGGCCCTGTCAGGTCTGGGCTTTAACCAAAGATCCACTTACCTACTCATTGTTTGGGGCATACTTTAGACTGGGTATCCACTCACATGGTCGTCTCCAAGGATTTTCAAGTGTCACCCTGTCCATGGTGTGATCCTTTCCTTGTGGAATTTACTGTGCAGGCAGGATTTCCTAGGAAAGTAAAAGATGGAAGGACGCAAGGGGTATTGGCCAGAAATCTTAAGTACATTACATTGGAACAGATAGAACTTCTTCTGAGCCCAGTGGCTGATTTCTCGGTTTTTAAATCCTCGATGAGCTGTCAAAGTTTCTCTCCTCTAACCTCGACCCCATCACTAAATACTCTAGCTCCATTAAAAAAGAGAATGCATAAGGAAGTGAAAAAAACAACTTATGGTTCTCTCCAGTACCAAAAAACTTAAATCATCCACACTCAAACTTTTCTATGAATGGAAACTTAATTCCACCCCTCTAGCATTGGCAGATTACAGAGGAGAAGTCAAATGTTACAGGCTAGCGATAGTTGAACCTAAACATTTTTTGTTCAACTCCAGAATTCAGAATGCACAATCAGACGTTAGGGAGCTTTTTAAGATTCTAAAAGAACAAGAAAATATGCACTCTCCTGACTCAGGACTGCTAGTTAAGGGCACTGTCTGGTGCGCAGAGATTCAGGATGCCATGCAGGGCAAGCTAAAGGGTATAAGGGCTGATATTGCCTTACAAAAAGAGAGCTTATCCAGATAGCAGGAGAAAATCCTAGTGGGGCTCATGTTAGATGCCCTTCCATCCTGCAATTTAGTTTCTCTGCTATTACGGTAGCTGAATTAGCTATTATAGTGGATCAGATGAATGCCACAAAATGCAAAAGTAATCCTTGCTCGGCCATTATTATAAAAACGTGCTCCCCAACTCTCTTAGAAGCCATCTGCAAGTTCGTTAACCTATCCTTCGCTGAGGGCTCAGTGCCCCAGGATTTTAAAAAAGCATGGAAGACCCCAATCCTCAAAAAAACAGGACTACCCATAGACACCCAACTAAATACAGGCCGATCACCAATACCCGTTTCGTGTTAAAAAATTCTAGATCGGGGTGCATGTATGCAAACTGCAGAGCATCTGAATAAATTTCCCGTTCTCGATGATCAACGATCAGGATTCAGGCAGGGGTTTGGTACAGAGACGGCATTTCTGGAACTGAAGGCCAGGCTCTTGGACCATATGGATAAGAATAAAGCATCCATGCTGATGTTGTTGGATTTGTCGGCAGCCTTCGACCTGTTGGACCATTCCATCATGGTCACCAGGATGAGGGATATCGCAAACTTTACTCGATCAGCAGCTCAGTGGATATCATCCTTCCTCTGTAACCGAGATAGCAGAGTATATTTTAAGGAGGCCGCAGCGATGCCCATAACCTTAAAATTTGCTGTGCCGCAGGGCTCATGTACATTGCCATGTCCGTACAGTACAATTTCTTTGCCCTTTTGGCACAAGAGGGGGTGGGATTTACAAACTATGCTGATGATACGCAGTCTGTCATCCCTAATACTGGGATTCTGGACAATGATGAAGGGCAGCTGAATAAGGTGTATGCTCTAATAGAGAATTGGATGGTTCAAAATAGCCTAGCTCTGAACAGGGATAAAACCGAGCTTCTGCTCGTCGAATCCCCCTATATGATACAGAAACCTGGCCCGGCATATGAGTTTTTATATTGTGGCCTCAAAAATAGTCCCTTTAAAGAAGGACAAGACATAAGGCATCATATTTGATCAGTACCTTAGTATGAAGGCTCACGTTGGGAGCTTGGTGTCGAGCTCTGCATTTTATATTACACTTTTGGCTCAGCTTCGGCCTCTTATCACACAGGCCAATGAAGAGACTATTGCGAGAGCAATTGCAGGGGCCAGGATTGACTATTGCTCTAGCCTGCTTGTGGGTATTAATAACTCATTCTGTAATAATCTGCAGGTCACTCAGAACGGGCCAGTGCGAGTAGTCATGGGACTCGTCCAGGGAGATCATGTATCAGTGGCTAGACGATCTCTGCACTGGCTTTCGGTTGAGTCACGGATCCAGTTTCAGCTACTGGTAATTACACATAAATGTAGGCAGGTTAAAATGCCTGTATAACTTCAGGATCTCTTAACAACAAAAAATAAACAGGAAACACTTAACCTTGTTGGCCTGGAGGTGGGAAATTGTGCACATTCTATACTTGATACCCAGTAATGCTGTTATTTCCTTAAACAGCTCATTGAAAACATGCGTGCCGTTATCATATCTCAATACATCACACATGCCCCAGTGAGGGAAAACCTTTTTGACCAAAAACCTGGCTGCACACTTAGCATCTGGATGTGCACAAGGACAGGTCTCCACCAATTATGAAAAAGGACACAAAACTACTATCAAGTAGCGAGATCCATTACATCTCCCCCCCATGTCCACATACTCTATATGTAATTGGGGGAATGGCCCAGTAGGGCCGGGCAGGGTACCTGCTGTCCTTCCTAGGCTCAAGAACTATCAGAGTCTGCAGTAACCAAGCACAGCAGACCCAGTCACCATGAATTATGGTATACCTCAGGGGCAGCCCTATCACCAATTTTTTATATAATTTGTTCACAGTCCCCTTCTTTGACGATCTAGAAAATAGAAACATATGTTTTTCAAATTACGCTGATGACTCACACTGTCTTATTACTTTATCTGGAAACTATGACCAGGATGTAGAGACCGTAGCAGAAATATATGATTTCATCCACAAATGGATGGACGTGAATGGCATTGCCCTGAATCCAGGGAAAACAGAGCTGATGCTGATCGGTTCGAAACAAGGGTTGGACAAACTAACATCAGATTACCAAACTTTCTGTATTGATAACCTTGTCATCCAAGTTAAGGAGAAAATAAAAATCCATGAATGCTAAGTAGGTCAGCCCATGTAAACAACTTAGTCTCCTTGTCAGCATACTATATTCGACTCCTGGCACATATAAGACCATTCCTGTCACAAACAGGATGTGAAACCATCGTGAGAGGTATCATATCTGCAAAACTGGACTATTGTAGCTCGTTACTTATTGGTAAAAACAAAACTGAAATGAACAAACTCCAGGCAGTTCAGAATAACTCTATAAGAGCATTTATGGGGTTAAGAACATTTGCCCATGTCTCAGAGATAAGAAGGAAACTGCACTGGCTACCTATAGAGCAGAGGGTAACCTTTAGACACCTAACTATCACGTTTAAGGCTCTTGCCGGTGATCCACCCTCTTACGTAGCTAATAGGCTAAAACCTAAGCAAATAAATAGGTCACTCCGCTCAAACGGATATCGAAACCTTGAAGTTCCTAAAACTTCCTTAGAACTCGTGAGAAAGTGTGCGTTCTGGTCTAGCACCCCCACAATATGGAACGCCTAACCATCCAACATAAAAAATTGTGGCTCAATTGGAGAATTAAAAAATAAACTCAAGACACACCTCTTTAGATAATGTGCTTCCTAAACTATCTGCTTGAAATCTCCACTCTAATGATCTGTGCCGTATGCCTTCAGGCGACTTTGGTTGTGCATAATAAATAAAAATACCTCAGATCATTCTTAAGGTGAGGCCAGTGCTCTAAGTCTGACATGTGGTGCAGTGAATAAATATTTTTGTTAATGCATCTTGCAGATTGGGGATAAACCAGTCCTCCTGTATATCTGCAGCAAAATGTTATTTTGACATATGAGATGGATGGCGGAGCTGGTCAAATGCGACCAGCAGCAATCTTGCAGCATAACTGCTTTGCCTGTTGTTTCCTATTGCCACAATAAATCTGTAGGGGACTGCTTACATCCCTTCTTCAACCATAGACCCTTCTCTTCCTGTGGGGCACGGCCCTCTAACTGAAACAACTGTGCAATTAGTAAGGGATTATAGGAGGCTGGCAGCAGCTCTCAACCCTGTGCTACCACTGGGTAGTCAGAAACATTTGGCACAGGGAGATATTCAACTTGCTTGGCTGCCTAGTCTGCAGCAGTGTTACCAAGTGAGACCTTGTCTGTATCATTAGTATGGGTGGTGCATTTCACCACAGCCGTCAAGGAGGGCTGGTAGATTACTTCAATCGGTTTGTCTAACAATGCTCCATGCTGTAATGGGTACCTGGCAGCCCTCCTAAACCCCCTCCTTTTCCAATGTGCATTCCCTGCATGCACAATGGTGGTGTCATAGGCCGAGTCAGAGTAGATGGTCACATGGCACCCTTGAGAGGCCTGAATTGCCTCAATAAGTGCTATGAGTTCTGCTGCTTGGCCAGAATAGTGCGTGGGCACACCTTTTTGCACTAACACCTCATACACCCCATCTACTAGACAAACCAGTGCCACATCAGTATGCCTCAGGCAAGTCCCCTGGTCAATAGTTTCTTACCAGTTAACAAAGAGAACTTCCCCCTTCAAGTGGGCTATCTTTCACTTTTGGAATATCGTCTTCTTTTCTGACTGAAATGTTTCACAGTCATGTCTTGCAAGGTGTTCGTCGGTGCACAATTCTGTCAGAAAGGTGGCAGGATTTCTTTTTGCAATGCACTATGGGCCTCATCCCAAGTCCAGCGTTAACCCCTAACAGTGTTGGTAATGGAGTAAGCGCTGCCAAACCGCTACGCCGGATCAAGAGCCAGCGAAAATGTAGCCGACTATAAAAACTGCCGGTGCATTTACAGCCACCACTATTAGAGCTGGCGCTATTACAGCCGGCCACACGAGGCACAAAAACAGCTGCATCACAAGTCCATGTTCAGCGGTACTGGCACTGAAAACCAGCACTAATGCCACCAAAAACACAACACAGTTACCTCCAGCTGGAGGTAAATTAACACAGGTGCTTGAAATGAAGCCACAGGTGATCCCAATCCACTCCTGAGGGCTACATATGGCATACCCCTTCCCCAAACACTGTTTCCAACATCGTGCTGCCACTAGCCACTGTGAGCTGGGACAGGCAGCTGCTCATGCTGCACCCTGAAGTAGAGATGCAGGACAACCAGGCCAGGTCACAGGGAGTTCAGGGGGGCGGGGAAGAGAAGGAGGAGGAGAAGAGCCCAAGAAAGCTCTTCACCCATCCCCAGGGTCATGCCATAACTAAGGATCCTCACTGATATCCAGTTGGTGACCCTGTACCACTTCAACAGGGACACCATTTCTGAGCTGCTCAGTACAAATACATGAGGACATAGGAAGCATGAGATCTATCTGTACAGCTGTGCCCCACCTGCTCAAGCTAGTGTCAGTATTACAATTCTTAGGTACTGGCACCATCTGGCACTCAGTGGCAATGATGCATGGCATGGCACAGCCCACATTCTATGCAGTACTTGCCCAGTCCCTGGATTCCCTCTGGCAGCAAGTACAACACCACATCGCACTGCCCAAAACCCCAGCCCAGGTCAATGCCATGAAGGCAAAGTTGTATATCGTAGCCCAATTGCCCAATGTGATTGCAGCCCTAGACTGCACCCATGCAGCGTTGGTGCCCCCCCCCAGGCCCACCAAGCAGTATACTGTAATTGCAAGCACTACCACTCCCTGAAACCCAAATCTCATCATCACCCACTGCTATGCCCGCTACCCAGGTTCCACCCACAACTCCATGGTCCTATGGAAGAGTACACTGCCAGGATACATGGAGCGGCACAGAGGACAATGGACCTTGATAGTATGTGAGTAAAACTGCCAGCACATTTATACTGTGAAGCACCTGACCAAATTGGGGGATGGAGGATGTGAAAAATTACACAAAGCATGTCATGACAAGGAAATGCAAAACCAGTACCCGGCCAGCTTCCGAGTCAACAACAGAGTACATTCCAGGGAGCATGCACATGTTAAACACACCTGCACGGACATGCTGATGAACACATACTGCAGCAAATCATACCAAACACATGACTACAAGTACTGTAAGGGAGGCATGGTATAACAATTAAGACACTGACACAAAAGATACAATTTGTAAAACTATTATCATATTTCAATGGGGTTGGAGAAATTCCTACTTTATCCTATAGCTAGGATGGGAGTAGTCTCGACCATAAAATCATTAACAAAACAGTCCTAGTTGTGTCAGTCAAATCAAAATGACCTATTCTGGCAAATACATAATGCCTGACATTTATCTAGTACAAAAAGTGTGAAAAGGAATATATGTGTATAAAGAAAAGAAAGTGTTCAAAAGAATGAATGAGAATGAATGTGGCTGAGTCAGCACTCTTCTCCATGTTGGACAGCACGGAGTAAGGCGGTCCCTGTAGACAAGACAACACACTCTGGCTCAGGCTCTTAACACAAAAGCATTTCAAAACATGGATTGAGGCCCAGCTAGCCTTCCACGTAAAAGTCTTGCTTTCCAATTTCCACACAGACAGTTTAACAAAAAGTTCACAGCGTTCCCCCTCTGTTGGCCTCAGAACTCTTAAATCAAAAGTTTGCATCGCTCCCCCTCTGTCGGGTTGAGACCTTTTAGAGCTGAAAGTTCACAACACTTGAAGGGGTTCTCTTCCCAAGCTTAACACATATCCTCGAGTAGTTCCCTTTCCCTAACTAATTATTACTTCCGGTCTCCCTCAGTTGGGCTCGGACCGTTTCCTGATGTCGAAGACGTTCGAATGTGTGTGGCTTTTGCAACAGACCTCCGCAGGACCACTTCGACCTTCCAGCTTGCAATTTACACTCCTATGTTATTTACCCCAGTGCTTTCTGGTCTGGGTAGTTCACTGTGTTATGTACCAAAGTTCAACATTCAGCTTTTCACATTCTCCTTTTCTCAGGTTAACTTCAATCACCTTGCTTTTACAGTTCATTCACTTTCTCTTTACAACTTTTTCACCTTTCACAGAGACTTTCAAGTGGGCTACTTCCTTTCGCTGAACCACTCCATTGTCCAATATCGCTGGCTTTACAGCTATCGTTATTTCAAAGTTCATTCACAGGTCTGCCTTTCTTCGCGTTTCAGCCACACATGTGTAGTCTTCAATTTTGAGATATAATGTTGCCCTTTCAATCTTTCTTCAGCACACACTGGTCTCTCGCGTTGCTTGCCAGCTCACTGGCTGTGTGCATTTCTTTCTCATCTTTACTGTCTTCCACTTTATGAGTCAAGGTTAGTACCACAGGCTTTGCCTCGCCTCCCCAACTCTGTCATTCACTCAGGAGGGATTCTGGCGTCCTTGAAACATAATGCAGCCTGCTTGTTTGAGATTCATCCTTCTCCACGTATCTTTCACAGCCTTTTGAAGGCAACAACCTCCTGCAGAGAACTCCTGGGGTTTCCTACTCGTGGCTCCCGTCCCTCCGTCCATTGCTCTGCTCCAGTAGGTTCAACATCGGGGAATCCTATGAAATAGGATGGGTTAGGTGTACGGCAAAGGGGGGAATCCCACATCTCACCATAGGCTGCCTCACCCCTACTCTCCAAAGACCCTCACCCAGGTCATCCTCCTGCACTGGTCAACCTCCAGGGTATCGATGCAAAGATGATGGTCATGCCCTGCCCACCTGAAAGAGAGATCCCCCCGGGGACTAGCAGGTGAGACACCCCTTGGTTTCTCACAGTACCACAATGCATCATGCATAATCCAAAACAAAAACAAAGTGCCACATTGTATCACACAACAGCTTCACTGCCAGTGCCACATGCATGTACCATTGTACACCAACCCTTCAATGCTGACCCTCTGCCCCCAGAAGTGTAGGGAAGGCTGAAAGGAAACCTAGCATGCCACATGCATGAGCGCAATACACTGCCATAAGACACCCATCAGGTACACATGACACCAACAGACACATCATGAAATATCTGCTTCAACATAACAGGGTTCATGTGATGCCAAAACAATGCATGATACCAGTGACACAGCATCCATAGACATTGTATGGGTGCATGCCATGTGATGAAGCCCCATATGCATGCACATGATGAGCATTGTCATGATACTGTGTAGGTCCAACCGCACACATTTCACAGTGACTAATGTCTGTGCCTCTCCCCATGCAGGTGAATCCAGATACACTCAGTTGGCCTGGCTAATGACCCCTGTGCATGATCCATGAACACTGCATGACATAGCCTACAAACACGCATACAGCAGGACCCCTTTGTGCATTGAGTGCACCTTTGGACTCCTGAAGGCACGTTTCTGGTGCTTAGATCGTACATGCAGAGCCCTTATGTAGGCTCCAGAGAAAGTAGGGATAATAGTGCTTGTGTGTGCCATGCTACACAACATCTGCATAAGGAGGAATGCAGCCCTACCCCGTGACATGGCATACCCGATCCCAGATAAAGAATTATTTTGACTCTGGGACACTAATAAGGATCTACTTCCTTCCTTAACCTTAAACCAGCTTTTTTGAACCAACAGCAGTGACTGGGTTTAAGACACCTTTCTTATTAAAAAGGAGGTTAATAGCCTTAGCATGTATATATCACAGGTTATGTGTGTTCTTTACATATAGCGGCTAATTAGAGCCGGTTATTTCACTGTGTCTTGTGCTAACTATGTTTTAGTATTTTATGTAATTATGCTCTTTTTCAATTAATTACTTTTTCACTCATTTCTTTATTTTTTTTGTGCTAATATACATATGTTTATGTGCCCCTATGAGCTGGGCCTCACTTGTTGTTTTTTTGTTTCTTCATTGATTGTCACATTGAATATTCCAACATTATTTGTTGTCCCAAAAAAAAAAAAATTATAATAATAATAATAATAAAATGTTATATTTTTTCACATTTGAGGCTGATATGGTGTTTCTTTTCTTGTGAGTGAATGTACAGATGATTTCTCTGAAAACAGGTTGGACTAGGAAACTTTGAATAATTTAACCTAGTGACCAATCCTCTGCGTAACAGCACCTTTTCTTGTTTGGATACACTACCCCGTGACATGGTCATGCCACCCCCATATGATGATGACGAAGTTCCTGTGGCAGGGGCCACAGCAGGCAACATCAGAGATGATGTCAGGGATGGGAGACTGACTCGCCAGGCACTGATTGACACTTTCTTCTAAGTAATTTCCCTGGCACAAGCCATGCACCACTGAGTGACTGACACTTATGTAAATAAACTCCACAATGACGCAATCATGAATGTCCTTGCATTGATGTAGTTCAACTGTTTTAGTCTAACTATGTACCCTACTACCAACCACACTCCTCCCACCACCAACTCCCCAGCACACTATCCCCCCACCCTCCTCCAAACACCAACTCCCCAGCACGCTATCCCCCACCCTCCTCGCACCACCAACTCCCCAGCAGGGTCTGTTGATGGTGGCAGCGGGGAGGGCTTTCCGGGGTCTGTTGATGCTCAGTATGTGGTGACACTGGGCTGGTGTCCCCCTGTACCTCCACGGTCACCCTGCCAGCAGGTGTGGCTTCTGTGTTTGACCCTACAGCTGCAGGAGTGGGTGCAGTGTGCCTTGCGCTGGATCTGGTGGGCTGTGGATTGGATGTTTTCTTGGCCCTGCTGTGTTGCAGTCTCTCACAGCGGGACATATGCCTCGGCATAGCCTGACTGGGCCTTTGCATAGTGTCGTGGTGGTGGCAGGCCTTGAGGGCCTGGATGCACCACTCCCAGATGGGCGTGCAACCTCCTCCTCCTCTGATGCCTCTGGTGATTTGTGAGTGCCTGTAGGGTACATAGGAAATGTCCGGTATGGTTTCCCCATGTGTGTTGCATGCAAGACACATTTGCTATGGTGCTGAGTGGGAACGCACACATTTGGGCAAATGGCCATGATTTGTTAGGGTAGATTCCATGTAGGCCCAGCATTATGGGGATGCTAGTAGCAATCAATGTGTGACACATTGCTAGTTTTACTTTGGCCTGTGTGTGGGGAGGGCAGGGTGTCCATACTGGGGCAGCTGATGTATGACATGCATGCCTGTGGTCCTTCATGCCCCCAGATGCCCTCCCCGGCTGGCACTCACATGGTGGGGTTGGCGGTGGTGCCTTACACCATGCCACCGGCATGGCTCTACGAGGCAGTGCTGTGCAGCAATTGGCAAGCTGAGCACATGTCAGTGTAGGTGATTTGTACTTCCCTGAGGCTTGCCTGCCATGCCAACATGGGGCAGGCCAACTGGGCCCATGACATGCTAGTGTGACTGCTGCACAATGTTGCGGTCACTCATGCACAGAAATCGCGCTGGCAAAAGATGCACTAGCAGGGGTGTGGTCTGCAGGCATTTGGATAGGTCAATTGCCACCCTTTGCACTGCTGTGATGCTCAGGGGTGCCCATGGTGCTCGGCCCCATGGCTGCTGTGGAGGGTGGCTGATGTGCCACCCCGTCACTCTACCCTGTTGGCATGCCCAGCTTCTGGGTCTGCTGACATGCGTCCCTGTCCTCTAGGGCATGTTATGCTGGGCTGTCATTTTTGCTTGCACTTGTGTTGAGGGGGGTTGACTCACCTCCTGCCTCCTGGCTGCTGCCACCTGCCTCCACACCACCAACTCCCTCTATTCCTTGCATGTCCAGCACTGTGCTGCACTTTTCCTCCCAGGCGGTGAGGACCAGTGGCTCCACAGTGCCTCCTCAAGTTGCCAGCGACTCCTGGCAGTGTTGCAACAGCAGTTCCCGCACCATGACCCTCAGGTTGTTCCACCACTTGCAACAGTCCTCTAAGTCACGGGTACACTTGCCACTGCAGTAACCTTCTGGCTGATGGCATGCCAGAAGGCTGCCCTGCGCTGTCCTGTGGTCTTACGCTGTTGACTGCCATACGGTTCATTGCAGTGGACAATGGCTTCATCTGTGAGAACCACCAGCTCCGCCTCACTGAATTTGGTTTCTGCGGCAGGTTTTCTGCAACCCACCTCGGATCCTCTCCTGAGACATTCTGGCTTCTTTCCAGGACCGGATGGCTGCAGGAAGTTAAGATATTTAATGGATTGTGATTTTCAAAATGGCCACTGCAATGCTTCCCGTTCCAGCACGGACAAAATTTCCGCCGGTGCTAAAAGCACCATGGTCGCGGTGGTAGCACTATTGGTGCTGGGATTTTGGCAGTAACTCTTATTTTGGTGCAGTTTGTGCCAGGTGCTAATAGCATTACCGCCTTAGTCGGCCGCATGTTCACGTCAGGTTGTGATGCGGTGCTAATACCACTGCAGGACCCCATAGTAACACTATTTCCACTAGGTAGAAATTGTGCTGGATTACCACCGGACCTGTGATGGGGACCTATATGAATGTTTGGGATGGGTAAAATGACCTCATACGCATATGTCTGCTGCATGGTTAGCATCAATTTTGACTGCTAAAAGAAGGCAAATACTGCCTGCTCCACATACTGTGTCAAGGAGCACCCCATTACAATTGTGGAGCTTTGCTCAACTGCAAATGCAGCAGCCGCAAGCACCTGTCTGGATAGGAACTGGCCCTGCATCACCAAATCTAGCACTCTGCTGTAGTAGGCCAATGGCTTGAGGCCCATCATGTTCTTCTGTGTAAGTACCACAGTCATCAG
The DNA here is from genome assembly GCF_040938575.1 of Ambystoma mexicanum. NCBI lineage: Eukaryota > Metazoa > Chordata > Amphibia > Caudata > Ambystomatidae > Ambystoma > Ambystoma mexicanum. The sequence continues at coordinate 52,567,085 of NC_090932.1, forward strand.
ATGGCCATTGGAATGATAAAACAGATAGAACTCTTGTGTGAAGTCAGGGGTTGCTAACACTGTGGCAGTGGAAATGACCTCTTTCAGGTCATTAAAGCTTGTAAGCTTGTCCTCTGTCCATACAGTTTGTGGTAATTCTTTTGAGACTCTTTGAGGCCTTGCAACAGGGGCCTGGTGTAAACCACATAGTCTAGGATCCACGTTCTGCAGTAGTTACATAACCCTAGGAATTTCTGAATTTCCTTGACAGTCTTAGGCTGGGGGGGCACTGCGCACAGATGCAGAGAGGTCGGGTATAATTCTCTTCCCGTGGAAAGATATCAATTACCCGAAATAGAGTACTTCTTGGGGGGAGTATTACAATTTTACCTTTTTTACCTTGTATGCTACTAGCTGCAAAAGGGTGACAGAGTCCTTCCTGCACTGGTACTCACTGTCACTACACACCAGCAGGTTTTCTAGATACCGAATGATGGTACCGGGCACCTGGATGTTTCCTAAATCAGCATGTAATATTCAGTTGAAGATACGGGGGGACTCACAGGACCCCTGAGGCAATCTCGTGCGCTGAAAGCACATTCCCCCATGTGTAAATGCAGTGAGGTACTGCGAGTCGGGATGCAGGGGGTTGGAAAAGAAAGCGTTCTTGATTTCTACCACTGTGAAGTGGGTCGCCTCTTTCGGGATGCCTGTACAATATCATTTAGAGGGTGGAGATCCTGTATCATTCTCCAACTCCCCCCTTTTGCCTTTTTTATCTGATAGATAGCCATGTTGCATGGGGAGGACGGAAGGGACAATTATTCCCTGATTTAGGAGTGCAACAATGGTGTCTCCTATTCCTTTCTTTGCCTCTTTGGACAGCGGATACGGTTTTGCTAACACCGTGCCTGGCTTGAGTGTGATCCAAACTGGGACCACTCCCTTTAAGAGCACTTCATCATGTACATTGGCTGTCCATAACCTCTCTGGAACATGCTCTTAATCTGTCTCTGTGAAGGGGAGTGGGGCAACAAGGGCAATCAAGGAACATTGCACTTTGTGATATTGCACCATAATTTTGCAGGGGATTCAGTTTGCCAACATAATTTCTCCATCATCAACCCGACTCTTAAACAATTCTGCATCTGTTACTTCTTTAAGCAGCACTGCTGGGTCAATACACAACACAGTTCGCCACTCACATCCATCAGAATCTGTCCCAACCACAACAATCCTCTCAGCTGACACCACTAGGCCCTGTAAATCTAGGGAAGGGATTGTTCCTGCCACAATTAATGGGCTCACCATGGGTCAAAAAATGAAATCAGATGTTACCCATTAACCTGCCTTACCAATCTGGGGCACTGAGTCAAGCAGAACTGTCATCCCATACACAGAAATATCTGGGTCCACGGAGATGCTGCAAATCACTGCCTCCTACCTCTGGTATGTATTATTACCATCGCCCTCAAGGCGCACATGTCTTGAGGGCCACCACTCCAAGATTAGTGAAGGAGATGGTCATATGCAGTTTGCTCAACAAATCCAGACCCATCAATTGATTGGGGATGTCTCGGAGCACGTCAGGGGTGCATGCACCACCTTTCCTCCTATTTTAATTGCTACCTCTTCTGTGTATGGAACCATTGCGACAGCCCCAGAGAAGCTTTGCTTGTCCATAGTTTCACCTGATGTGAGAGTTTCCCTCGCTGATGCATAATTTACTAGCACCGGTGTTGACCACAAAGATTAATTGTTTATCTCCTATCTCAGCACCCACCAAGTGTTCCTCGACAGGGTGGGTAGTCATGGACAGGACTGGTCATGCAAGAGCTTTCTGTGGGCTGTCCTAATCAGGGTGTGTTGGTCCCTGGAAAAATGAAAGTGTTGCCTCCCATGACACTGACACCCCTGTAAGGTGCCAATGTTCCATTTGGTACTGCATTGTTTGTGGACATATGAGCACCATATGGGGCATTCTGCTGAGTTGCTTGCAGTTCGCTGTTCGGTGGGGCTGGTGCCTGCGCTTGCGGAGGCCTTTGTGGTAACTGAGTGTAAGCCTAGTGTATCTCATAGGGTATGGAGGTGGCCATCAGGGTGGGAAGGAGTATGGCTGTGGAGGAGCGGGTCAGGGTGGTTGTATGTATTGTATCCCGCTCCCTGTCATCATCTCCCATTGTATATTACATTGTCGACTGCACGCCCTGTGTATTGGTGTACGCCTGCCGCAGTACATTCCACACCAGCTCTCTGATATAGTTAAACGGTGCCCCATCATGTTTGTCATCCATTTTTACCCTGAGTATTCAACCTTCACACAAACATCTCATGTCTGATCTCCCACTATTGCTACCAGCAAACTTTTCATGTCTCCCACTGCTAAGGGTATACCCGCAGTCTGTTTCTCAAATGCATATATCAATTTCCCAGCTCAAGAAGTAAAGGGTGGGAGCACCTTAATCGGGTTGTTTTTATCCATCTGGGCCAGGGGAACATACTGTGCTCTCCCATGACCTTTATGCAATAATGGCAACTCCATGCCCACTCCCCTTATCTCCTTTTTATTCCCATCTTTCTTTTCCTTGCTACTGCGGCTCGTCCAAACCTGTTCCTCAATAGCAGACCCCACAAAACTCTCTACTCGTGGAGTACATTCTAGCACTTCCTCTTCTCCCTCTTAGTCACCCACAGTGACTCAATCTTCTTCCAGCATTTGTTAATCTGTGGAGGAGCAGCCGAACACTTCTGCAGTCCTGACCCTATTCTGGCTACATGTTGGAAACCAGAAATTGCTACATGTGCGACACCAGTAATGGTACCTATACCGAAAGACCCTTTGAGACAAGGTATCCACTGAAAAATCTCTCTATGATGTATCCCCGAAAGGATGATGGTCTCCTGAGGGAGATCCCTGAAGGAGTGTTAAGATGTGAGAGGAGAGGTTGGTAACATCACAAGAAATGGGAGTGACACAGTAAGAGGGAAGACCAAGGAAGGGAATGCACAGATATATGTGTAGAATCTGGATATTCGATGCCACGATTTAAGCAAGCTCAACCCATTGAGAAAGAAGAATTGGTAGCTGTGCGTGTGTCGCAGCAAAGAATGAGTCGAAGCTCAAAGACAGGCCAAAGGAAGACTGCTTGGCCTGATGTAAAAGGGTAAGAGCAGCCAAAACGGGTTATCAGTCCTTGAAGAACAGTGAATGTGAGACGCAGAGGCAATCTTTATTAAAGTTTCAAAAAGAGAACACCATGAGTGCCAACTTTCTTTATTCAGGATGATTAAATACTATAAACTGGGCTTATCTACGGTCTCTGATCACGTGAGTCCGAGATGGAAATAGAAGTGGGCATGCCAGCCTGAACCTTGATAAGAACGCGCTCAAACTCCCTAATATTCCCACACAAGAGAAGCTACTACAAGGCCAAGTGAAAAGACAATGTGAATGGCAGATGGCTTGAGTGATGAGAGATGATGGGCTAATTGGGTGGGGAGGTACGGTCAAGTCCACCCACCGGCACCTGGGGTACCAGCTTACATGCTGCTAGAGAATTGAATGTCCCAGAAGGGTACAAGTGTGCCAACCAATTGTAAAAGGCCATATAATGAAGGGCCGTATAGTTTAACATCCAATGATGTGTTCTGTTTCTTGCACTAGGGAGGGCATGAGTGCCCACCTGATTATAGAGACCCAATCACAATTCTATCCCATATAAAAAAGTATACTTAGATGTTCCCCTTGAGCAACCACAATCCCCTGTATGTTTGTGTAGTTTCCCATGTAGTATGATGTCACGTATGATGAATTTATACTACATAAATGTGATTTTTTATGAAACGTATTGAGATTGTGCTGTGTGACATCCGTTGATGTCCACTGTATTCCCTGTTTTAGCCAATTGATATTGAAACCGAAACGTTTTGCCAACTTCCTGAGTCGGTCTTCTTGTTTGGTGTGAGAGTTATTCTCCATCCCATCCATCATACAATGTGTTACTTTAATTAAAAGGACCATATGGTTCACATCTGCTTCCCAATCTGACCTCACTGTCCCATACCCTACGCTTCCCGCATCTCATACATCATCTTTCCCCTTGTCAATATGTACATCTTTAAATGCAGTACTCTCTAATATAAACAAAATATCTCTGGCCCTCCACTCGTCTAGGCCACACCGCAATGTATTCCGTCCTTCTCTTAAGGCCCGTAATTGTGCCAACTCTGCTTGTGTTGCCAGCAGCGCTTCTTCCTAATTCCTTTTGGGGGGTTTTGTTATTTGGTTGGCATGGGGTGGCGCTGAGGCAGGTGAAGATATGTATTTTGGGTTTGTATATCCTGAAGCAGGATAGGCTTTGAACGGGTATAGCCGTGCTTGGAGAGCGGGTGACTGTGTCTCTTCTGGGGTGGTTGGTGACCCTCTTTTCGGGGCTGGGGTGTTACCACTTTGATGTTTGTGTTCTTCACTATCCTCAACATTCTCTATAAATGTAAAAATCTCTTTTCTCTTTTGAAGTGTTTACATTTCTATTTGGCCGTTAAAAAGGAACTCATGTGTTCCAATGTCCCTCTGTTGTCAGTGCCCTGCTCTGGCCATGGGAGGGCATCCTTCCTTGTGTTTCTGCCACCCACTGTTTATGGTATTTCTCTATCTTATCTTTATACAATGGTAATGAGCCACACATATGCTCAAGCAGGGTCATCACCCCATATTGACAATCATAAAATTGCAAAAATATTAGGTTGTATACCAAATATATTTGTCGTACCGGTCCTACCAGTTTGTCACTCCCATCCCGCATCAAACCCTATTTGCACCTTCACCACACACATCTTTCTCACTCCGCACCCCCCACGTTCACACTGCTTTTTCCACAGGCCCTCCCTTGGCCTAAGCTCGTTGCACAGAAAATTTTAAAACACTAAAACAATAAGCTAAAACAATTGACTAAAATAATGACCACTTCTTCGTCTTATTCCCCAAACCGGAATATATTGGGCACAGGAATCGGTGCTCACCAATTATAAGGAGACCCTACTAATTTATTTTCCTTTTCACAATTCAAAAAATAGCGCCACCATCTCTCATAGCTAGGAAAGAATCCCACAATTCTCTATGTTCCTTCCCTTCTTGTTATAACATTAATCATAATAATAGAAAATACCACAAGGTATTTACATCCTCTCCAACCACAATACACCACTCCACCATGCACTCTCACTCCCTTTTCCTACACAAAACCCTACACACCACCGTCTCGCTCTCCTGTCACCATCTCCCTGCTTTCCAATAGCAGCCTGCACCCTCTTAGGAGCAGCACCCCGCTACAAAGAGCAGATGAGAATTCTGTGAAAACGGCTCCTGTACACCACTGCGGGTTGCACACTTGTGATTGGTCACTGCAGGTGGGTGCGACCTCTCCAGAAGTGCAGCGTGGACTCCTCCGTCTTTGCCCAGGTCACTGGGATCACATAGCGATCACCAAAAATGTAGAGAAGCTCCTCAACGCTCACACCAGAAAAAATACAACTCACTAGGGAAAAAGGCCCTGTCCATCTCTTGCAAGGAGGACAAAGTTTTATTTCCACAAAAATAAGATACGCCAGCAAAGAACTCTGCTGTCGCGGAACTTTCTGGCTAAATCAGCGCAAGCAGTACATCAAAAGGTGACACAGCGTCATCAGTGACGTAAGTTACATAGGTTACAACTCTGAATGGCTGGTTGTTGCGAACCTATACATAGGCTACCTGCCCCATAAGGGATGCGAGGCCATTGGTCCCAGCCTCTTCTCTCCCTTTTCTTCTATGTGGCCTCCTTCCTGCACCTGACCTTACGGTGAAGGCTGCCTATCCCTGCTTTCTGATCTCTTCTGATAGATTGAGAGTCTAACAGCTTCATGGTCGGTGGTCTGGGACTGGCTAGTACCTTGGAATGCTGGGGTCTTGGCAAGGGAGCATCTGGGAGCTGTAACTTAAAACTGGGGCTGGGGAAGTTTGGAAGCCTGTGCCCTCCTTCTCGTGGGATAACTTTTCACAGGGAGCTCTCAGCCCCCTCATGTCCTTGCAGGATGCATTCCTCCTGGGATATGAATACTGGCAGTATGAGACAATGCAAGGTCTATGAATCTCTGCAGCTCTGGCCTTTCTCACTGCTGCCCATGTTACAACATATTCCAACATGCACAAGCTTATTTGTACCTTCGTGGTCTGGGCCTACTGCCCTGACTGTAACACAGCATTAGGCCTATAATCAATATGACTGCCACTTCCCAAGATGGTATTTTGTTCCCAGTGTAGTCCATACCCAAAGCATGCACTAATCTACCCACAACCTGGTCCCTTTGGACACCCCAACCCCTCTGTGACATCCCCGAGCCCCTATAACACTTTCCAGGCCTTTGCCTTATCTTAAACTGCTTGGGTGCCTGGGACAATCGTCCCCCCTTCCCAACAGAAGGCAGCATGGGTTGCAAAATCAGAGGGAGAGATACAAGTTTCGGTAAGGGTAATGAGGTCATGAGAAGGTAAATGAGAAAGGAAGAACTAAGAGGTAAAGGAGGTTTTATTGCAGACAAACTTCATTCCTAAGAGCAATAGATATAGCGTCAGATGTAGAAGCATAGCGACAGCGAGTCTGAGAAATAGAGAGGCACTGAGGGCAGAAGAGAGAAGAGGAAGTGTGTTGGAAGTTATAGTTGGAGTATTATTTGTGAATAGAAAGAGTAGTGGAGTAAGAAGAGACGTGGCATCGAGGAGAAGAGATGATAGGGATGGAAAGGCAGTTGAGATGGTTCTGAGTGATGGAGAGTGTGGAGAGATGTAGGAGGAAGAGGAAGAGATAGCATGAGAAGTGCATGGAGAGGGTGAAGCGGAGAAGTAGCAATAAAGTGTATTTAGAGACAAGTAACAGGACACAGCAAAGCAAAGCAAAGGCTCATAGGATCATAGGCATAGAAGCTGGTCAAAAGCTGGTCTTCACTCTTCACTGTTCCACCCTTACCAGGGATGCTCATGGCAGAACGCCCCTAGGGAGTTCACAAGGGATGAGACACACTCTTGTCACCTGATTGCCTAGGTCATCAGTGGTTGGTCTCACAGAAAGTGTCCCGGTTGTTGCTGGGGTGAGGCAATTTCTTCCTGATTGGTGTTGCCAGAGGAGCGTCTTGTGGCCTTAGGTTGAAGATTGGGCTGATACAAGCTAAAATTATCTGTTTCTTCTGTGTGCAACAAGGCAATGTTTCAATGTGCATGTGGCCACTGACTTGTTGGTTGTGCTACTGAAGATGCACATTTTGTACAGTAAGCAACATTAATAACTAAGAAAAAATTGAACATAACAGTTGTAGATCCTGCAATGTGGTCCTTTGGTACCTTACAAGTTCTGGAACCTAAGCACAACTTCCCGCAGAGCCTATTAACATCCACCTGAACATCCCTCATTCAAACAATGCATCCCCAGAGTGATGGGACTTTCCTGCGGGACACATGAAATGAGAGTGTGTGCCACCAAATACAAGTCCCATTCCTACATCAGAGGTTTCCCTATTTTCTGCTGCTTTCATTCTGTTTATAACCATAAAAAACAGGAGACCCTCTGCCCGCCTTTCCCTCCAAGATATATGTTTTGTCGCATGCAATGGTTAAGCTGTGTGGCACTAGGAAACAGGTAACATGAAATGTGTTAGAGGGACAGGATGGAACCTTAATAAGAACTGTCAATTTGGATTAGTGCTCTGAATGGCTTTCTGGCAGCTCATCTCCCTGAATAACAGTGTGAAAGTACCGCGCACAGGCACATTTTAAATTCTATTCAATAATGCTTTAATGGCATGACTTAATGGGGTAGTTCGCTCAGAAATTGTATTGACCCAATCGTTCGGGCATGTATGTTTGCACATACATCGATCAATCTTAAAATAAATTCAAATGCACTTTTACACATGGAAAATGACGTGTCCGGTACCGCCATCTTGTGCTAATCTTATCCATTGATCCATCACCATAATTTTAAGGGCCGTTGTGGCACTAATTCAGATCACCCGCCCCTAAAGCTGACATCACTAGTCAAAACGACATGCACCACCTCCTTTAATGACGTTCGTGGCCAGCATAGCCAAATGCACCCCGTCATCACCCACCTCAAAACATTACCTAACGAAGGACCAGGAACATAAAAACACACATTTGCACAAAATGTGAGTGTTTTTTTCTTTTCATAAAAAGGATCTAAAAATGTATATTTAGAAGAAAACAGTACTAGTCGGAAACGTAACAAGTGCTTTTATTTTTGACATAACGCTCAAAAGAGGAGATTAAGACAACAAAAACATTGATAACTTTTGCCAATAGAGGTTATAGCTAGCAGACATTGCATGGTTCACATTTTCTGTATAACTGAACATTGATCGATTAATCCCGGTCTTTGCATTCTTTAGAGAAAGTTATTTTGTTCCATCACAGATGTTTGATCGATGCACATGGTGTTCCATTAGTGAGAAGAAAGGAGTGGTTTCAATTTCAAATGCAACACTTTCACATCCACCTGTTTTCAAACCCTTAAGGCTGCTGTGTTGCTCCTTATCACTGCAAATTCAAAAGAACAGATTGGTGTCTGGCAATCTTCCCAGATAATGGTTACCACAGATGTGTTGTTGATGATTATTGTCCTATTACGGTTGAAGACGCCATCAGCTGGAAGATTGAACCAATGTGAGGCACACATTGGTAAAATATAACTATGTAAAATCAAGAATGCAAAACTATATTTCAGTACCCAGTTTATAATAGACTATACACAGTACATAAGTATCAATTTGTGTTACAATTAACATGTACAATCTCTTCTTTGCAACAAATTGAACATTCTATCTGTCAAATCATTAATCATGTAGCACACAGCACACATGCCATCCTCACTCGCGTAAATATTATGTAAATATATGCTTACATTATGTCTTGAATTTCCAGTCTCTCTGACCAACTGCTTCGAAAGACAGATCTCAGTAAAAGAAACGTAACATTCTTATGTCCGCTTTCAATATAGTGAATCTTATCAATTCTTTGTGGCTATTTGACAGATTGTGTCCTTCAAAATGTTAGTATGGTTGCTTCAAGGACGAATAAAAATTAGACCTTTTATTCTGTGTTCACAGCGAGCCATGGCTTGGTTTCGTTTTAGAGAACACATTCGACAAACATTAACAATATTATTAACTGTTTTCAATGGCAAGCTCTGCAGTGAAACACAATGAAATATTTAAAGCATTCCACATAGAAGAATATGTACTTCCTTTTTTAAGGTATCAAGGTGCCTTGTCCCACAACATTTATGGATTCTATCACAGATGCACCTAGGCGAGGTGCAGGCAGGCTCAGACTGGCCAATGGCCAAAAGGGCACTGCCCAAAACAAAAATGTAAAATGATATTGTGGGGCAGCATTTTGGTCAAAGTGGGCCACTCTATTTCTCAAAAAACTGAATTTGAATGCACATCATGCAAACAGGCTTTTCCACCTTGACCACAATGCATCGACTTTGGTAATTCTGTCCATTGGTTAAATAATTGTACCTTTGGAACTATTCAACCTATTGCAACATTACTCAATGCACCTAGGTATTTTCTTGGATAAGAAACAAGGATGCCAGAGCAAGAAGCAACTGCAAGGCTTCAAAGGAGTTGAAGAGGATAAGCTACATATGCAGGACATATTTCTCTTAGATTAAGTAAAGGAGTGAACAGTTTCGAGTCCCAAGTATTGTTCAATTAAAGATGCAGAAAGCACATGCAGAATGGAGCATCTAAGTCGCCAGAGGCCAATGAGAGTAATAGCACCTGATGTAGTTGAATCAAATAACATTTAATACAAGTTCAACATGGACAGAATCATTGTCTCCTCACACATGATTCAGGACCGGACAACAAGGCATATTCATAAGGCTCCAGTCAAAGACAGCAGTGTACTTTCACTCCCCTCAAAGTTCCAAAGATGGGAAAAGTCAGCAGGGTCAACTACAAAGAGGAAGCCTTGGCCTAGGGCCTAACTGATGAAAGATGGTATGCTAATTAGCTATGAAAGGTAGTTGTCTGATGTTGTTCTCTTGCATCTGGTTTTGTTGCTTCCGTACTGCTAACGAGCCGAATGTCCAAGGTTGGTAAAAGAGTGCCAACCAATCACGAGGGCCTATGAAATGGTGGACCATACATTTCATTGTTGTTCGGGCCTATCCGCTGCTGTTGCTATGCTAATATAATAATATGCTAATATCAGTATTTTACGGAGTTAGAGGTAGTCCAAGTCATGCCTATCAGATAAGGGGCATCCAATGATAATACTAACACTCATATGAACTATAGGTGTAAATGTTCCCTTAACCAATCCCTCCACCTGGTAGGTTGTTACTGGTAGCCACCCGGGATGATATCATAGCTGATGTATGTCGAGGTATACAATGTTTTGTATAACCAAAGTGCTTTGAGAGTGTGTGAACTACAATCTGTTTGTTCACCAGGTTTCCCTACTTTATTGAACTGATAATAAAGTAGTATTCTTTGAGTCTGTCTGGTTATTTGGGTCTGAGATCATTTATTGTGGTAAACCCATTCGGCACTTGGAACACTGCAGGTGCTATTGCACAAGACAGCACATGCAGACTGGGAAGGTGTTAAAGGGGCGATTTCACACCAAGCTGTGTGGACTGTTGCACCCAGGGCCACAAGTGCAATGAGCAACAATAATTAAAAACAAATAGATGACATCACTAAAATTCTAGCATTCCTAGAATGTGTTCAGTTTTGAAAGGCTTACTGGCTTGTATGTAGATCTATTCCAGCAATCATTTTGATGTATGAATTGATGCTGACATGCCTCAGTGTCCTCCACATGTGAGCCTCCACAGTAAGATGAAAATGAGCAACGTCCCCAGGTGCATGTTCGTAGTGCACATTGGCAAAGTATGCATTTAAATTACATTTTCTTTCATCTGTTATCTCAATGTTGGCTAACACTGTGGCACATAAACCTTTGGTCTATTGCAATCTGCAACCACTCAGCATGATTCCTACTTGCAAATAAAGTTAGACTTCATGGGCCTCATTACAGGTTTGTTGGTCTGGTAACAACGGTCCCAGTAAGTTTCTGGCACCGTTGTTACCGGACTGGCAAACTACAAGGTCTGCGGGCGGGTGCCTTTCTGGCGGAACAGCACCCGCTCTCAGACCTTGACAGATGCGCCGGCACCATTTGTGAATGGTGCCGGCGCATCCGTTCTCCCCATTCCCATTGAGTTCAATGGGATTGGAATGGGAATGGGGAGTCATTTTTTTGGTGCCCAGCAATAGGGAATTAACGGGACTGCCAAGGCTGTAATGCCCCAGTAGGTCCCCATTGCCAGGCACAGGAAATAACTACTGCGACGGCAGCCGTCCCAGTATTTACCGCACGGCTACAGCCAGACTCATAATGAGGCCAATTATATCTTAAAATACCTTTTCCTTGCTTTCATTCTGTATGTCTGCTGCTCCAATTTTCTGCAGAGAAACTTGAACTATTGTGAGTTCATTACAACTAAATAGGTTGGTAGCCCTTCCCACCCCCTGTAATAATCATGAATAATACAATGATGGTAGATTGTAGTAATTACTTTTTGTACACAGGTCAATAACACATGCAGAAGGATGAAACAGTCAGGTATTATATATTATTAGAATAGTACAATGTTTGGTCATATTTTATGCACATAATACACAATATTGTCCCCTTAAAACTATTCCTGTGAAAGGCCGAAGAGAATTTCGGCATTTGAGATGCCATCCTTTTCACACCTTTCTGAAAACTTTAAAGAGCATGATTCATGGAATTGTTTGCATGGTGCATGGGACATTACACTGCCAACAAGCAACCTGGTTCACAGAGCAGTGCAAAGTGTAGTTTTTCATTGCAAAGTGACTTTGCACCATCAGTAATAGTACATCTTGCATCTGTTGTATTTAAAATGAATAGTATGTGATTGCATTACTTTCTGTGGATGTTCTATTTCTCATAATAAACAATTTGCCGAGACTATATACAAATTGAGAATAAACAAGCAAATGTATCTAGAATTTTAAATAAACAAGACTTTTCAATGCTTTTGAAAGAAAGTTATATACTTAAAATAATCAGATTGACATTTATTGTTGTAACATAAATCACTGATTTTGGGGGAAATAAATTTAAAAAAAAGGCAAAGAAAAATGCAGCCATCAATGGCTCTCTAGTAAGGTTACTTCACAAAAGTAATTAATTAAAAATAAATGATTGAACAATTACATTGCAAGCCATATACTATTCATTTATTGTACAATCAAAACAGCTTGAAACTGGCTTTGTTATACATTTTGAAGACAGCCAAACATTGGAATTTTGAATTCTACCTTTCACAAGTTCACATTTGGGAGGACAAACCTCTTTTGCAATTTGCTATGGCAAAAAGTGGGCCCTGGCAACAGACTCTGGAGCACTTCCATGCATTTGCATGGCCAACACATTCAATGTCACGTCTTTAACTAATTCAAAATCCATCTGCTGGACTATTGGATTTGCCACCCACTGTTTGCTTATTTTGGTGAACTCATTGTAAAAAAGCATCACGCAAGTTCATGCAGTGTTTGCTTGATCCCTACCAATATTCTCATTGTGTGCAAGTACAGCCAGTCTTGTTCTGGCTTCCATACCGTCTAAGCCAAAATGCAACCTTTTAGGCATGTACTTCAGGCACATATTATAGAATGCCTCCAAATCTCCAGTGTGGCAGAATTTAGTGAGTCCACTCATATCTCTTGAAAGCGTTTGTCATACACAGTCTTCTCAAGTGCTGTGTTTGGAGGGGAGGCTGGAACCAACCACCTTTTCTTAGGCTCCTTGATCAATGGTCCATGTGCACATTTGTGGTAATGTTGGCTTTCTTCCCAAGAGTGTATGTTAGAACAATGGGGCTATATGAATGCCATTTTTAAAACAGAATATCTAAGGATACATCACAAGTTTTTGAGCTCAACCAAAGATGTTTTCTGATAGACTGTGACCAATTCAAAATGTTTTCTGTAGACTTTCTTTACCAGCAGCTGTAATGCTTTAGAAATTGATTTTGCACTGTGCTATGTATCATATTGATGCTTTATGTGTGGGAAACTGCTCGCACATGGTGTTTGCTATTCATACATTGCTGTCAGTGGCTATCAGGTCTATTTGCAGTCCTTTGGATTGCAGATGTTCATTGGATTTATTGAAGCCATATTTTTCCATGGCAACAGAAGACATACATTCAGAAAAATGCACAATGACCGAACTGACTATTATTTTTCTCTGCATGTCTTGGAAGTGGTAAGTGCAGTATTTAGCAGAAAAACCAGGTGTCATGGTCATGACTCAGGGGCACAGGCATGCAGGGGTCGCATGCACAAGAGACCTGGGTGGACACTTTCCTGGTGCCTTTGGCGCCAGGCTCATAAACAAAAGTAAACAAGAACATCATTTAACACCAAAAAGCTTTTATTATGGACATAACACTTCAGATGCATTAACCTTGAACATTCCATCCATTAAGCAGGATGCATTAACCTTGAACATTCCATCCATTAAGCAGCCCCAAGTGTATTCTTGGCTGCTAATGGATTGCCTTTGCACATGCTCACTCTCTAGGAGTATCTCTTCAATTTCGACAGCTTCAGTAGTACAGTCCTTGTACATAATAAATGTAACAAAAATGGTTCAATTGTTAAACAAGTTAATGTCAAAATCTTTGATTTCACAAAGTGCATCTTTGGAAAGTTTATTTAATGATTGTCGACCTTACAATATTAAACTATGAAAGAAAATATGGTTAATCGTCGGATTACAATTTTTACATTATTATTAACATATAGTTGAACACTGTGTACATGTAACATTTTTAAAAGACATTTTTGAAATTGTACCTGATAACCTTTCCCAGATGTTGCAGGGAGTTGGTGTGAGATCATCGTGCAAAACATAGTGATTCAATTGTGGCCTCTTAATGTATAATGCATTGTAATTATTTTTAACCAATTACATTTTTCGGTGCGCACCTTAAGTTTATGAACAAAAACATACACCATTCATATAGTGAAAGGGTCCATGTTATTCAGTAACAAAGTAGTTTTTGTGAAGTTTTACTGTCATTGTTGAACATGTTTCTGCGATAAAATCAACAAGGTTGTTAATCGAATGTTGTGCAATTTGCTCACACTATTGCAATTTATCAAAACAGTTACACTTATCTTAAATTTAAACAAGATATTGTTAATCAACAACTATTGATATAATTCAATACATTCTCACTTCTCATGCCTACTCCACCAGACCAGTTGCAGTAGAAGAATAGTATGTTGTTGATGTTCTAGCATCCCCAATGTTAAAGTAATTTTAATAATAAGGATGTAAAAGCAAAATAAAAAAAATAAACAAACATTACATTAAAAGATGGTCGATATTGACATACAAGCCTACATGCCACTTTGTATCAAAAGCTACTATTATACATAATAATAATCAATATGTTTTTAGTTGAACTTGACTATATAGATATTTTGTGATGTCCAAGCAAAAGGATTTGTATAAAAACAAAAACAAAAACTTGACAGGTGAGCATGTTTGTTGTTGACTATGGAATAGTGGTTGATGTAGAATCTCAGTCCTGGAATCAACGCATATATGCATATCAACGTTCAATAGAAAATGTGCATTAGTATTATCATTTCAGACCAAATTCATGTGCAAGTCGCTTGGCCTCACCATTTGATAATTTCACGTGTCAGTGGTTTCCTCCATTTCAACGGTCTGTACTTCCATCAGTGTGGTCTGCGTAAAGACTAACATGGTAATTAACACATTTAACAAAATTATCTATATTTAAAGGACACAATGTGTTTGGAAAGGCTCCCATTGCACTGAACTATTAGTGTATCCCTAAAGTAGGGCTACACAAAGTAATCTAAAGCGAAGAATTTATAAACCACAGTACATTGTGTCACAAAGGAAACTTGTTGATAACATACCAATGGAAATATTCCCCAAAAACTCAAAACCATCATTATATTACCTGTTCACAGACTATTTCAAAATTTTGAGTGATCATTTAGAAGACATATTATACCCACACATTTAAAAAATAGTAAAATATTTTAAAAATAATTCAGCATCCACTACTCACCTGGTTCAGCGAGTGCTGAAATTCAGTTGGAACTACATTGGGAAGTAATTTACGAAGGATTATGAGGCAATGTTTTTTAGTGTACTTTTATGGTTCGTAAATATCTTCTGAGAAGTGCATGCTGCAGACGCAGAATCGATTGCCCCTCACATCATCCAAGACATCCTTGGCTCTGCTTTCAATTTCAGCCACTGGAAATCCACAGCTCAAGAGCCATTTTCTTATTAAATGTAAATCCTTTGCAAACACATGCATGTCTGTACTATGACTTTTGGCATGGCTGAAATTGGAGCAACCCAAAATTATCTATTAAGGCATTGTTTGATTGGCCTTATGATCTGTTAAAAAATATAAATAAATATTACTATAAAAACAAGTATTACAGTGAGTAAATCAAACATCACATTGCTTTGATATTACATTTTTCTTTACATTATAAAAAATGCCACCAACAGCAAACATGCATTGAAAACATGCAATAACAAAGATTACATTTGGAAACAATACTCTGTAATGTTATGTTATGTGCTAATTTCTGAGATAAAAATACATAGGACGGTTGATAATGGGGAAGACTTTTTGAATAAATTAAAATGAGAATAGGGTGTACATTGAGTATAAAGCAATAGAAAGTGTCTGAGTAGAGAAAGTTGACTACAGAAACCAATGGTAATGGTTGACATGACCGTTACTTAGAAGAACAGATGAGCCGATTCAGCAAGCAAGGTAAAAAGTCAATAGAAGGGTATATCCGTTGTTGATTTCAGAGATCTTTTCTTGGTAACTTCCACAGTGTTTATAAAGACTTTCAGAAGTGGGTCTGAATGTCTGACGTGTTCGTTCATACCCATCAGCCCTCCATGACAATGTTTAAACTCCTCAATCCCACCAGGGCAGCACAGTTGAGAGCGCACGGCCACAAGTGCGAACTGCCATTGTTAGCAGAGGGGAGATGGATCCGGATGAGGGGAACGCAATAGGCCCAAACATAGTCAAAGGACACAGAGATATGTAGATTGCAGGGACGTGGTCTTCAAAGGGGAGTCTGGAGACCCGGTCTCAGGTGGCCATGGGGACAATGCTCCCCATGCCAAAGAATCCTTTGAAGTGTACATGGTGTTCGGCACCTTGCACATTCCCATCCATCAAGCCCCCTTAGGAGCCCATGGCCACAGGTGGGAGCTGTCATTGCTACCAGATGGGGGATGGATGTGGATGAGCTGAGTTCAATAGGCATGGTACATAGTCAAAGGGCACACATATGTAGATAGCAAGAATGGGGTCTTCAAGGGGAGCCTGGAGACACCGGGTCTGGGGAAGCCATGCGGACATTGGTCCCCATGGGACAGAACCCTTTGAGGTGTACATGGTATTCGGCACCTTGTACATTCCCATCCACCCAGCCCCCTTAGGAGCCAATGGCCACAGGTGGGAATTGCCATTCATACTGGAGGGGGGATGGATGTGGATGAGGCAAGCGCAATAGGCCCGGTACATAGTCAAAGGACACATACATTTTAGCATGCAGGGATGGGGTCTTCAATGGGGAGTCTGGAGACAACAGGTCTGGCGTGGCCATGAGGACAATCATCATCTTCCTTGCAGCTCTTGCTCACCTGATCTCTGCCTTCTCTCCTCATTTCCAGTGTTACGCAGATGACACTCAACTCTTCTTCAAGCTCCCCTCTTCCTCCTCCTCTTCCTCCTCTAGCTCCCCTGACTGCTTGTCTGCTATTCTGTCTTGGTGCACCTCCAATGATCTCTGTCTTAATGCCAGTAAGATCGAGCTCCTTCCTGTCGGGATACCTCCTCCCCATTTCCCTCCTGCACTCTGGCTGCCCTATATGTGCTCATCTCCTTCTACTGTGGCCAGAAATCTTGGGGTCATCTTCAACACCTCTCTCTCCTTTACTCCTCAAATCATGGGCTTTGCCAAGAATGCCCACTGTCAACGTCACCTACTTAGAGTCATTCTCCTTTTCCTCACCTTCACCCAGAAGCTCAATGTTGCTAGAACTCTGGTCCTCTCCAGGCTAGATTACTGTAACAGCCTCTTCCTCAACCTCCATCTTTCTTCGCTCATCCTCTTCAATTAATCCAGAAAAAGGGGCTGCAAGACTTATCCTTGGCCTCAAGCCCTGCGACCATAACTCTCCAGCTCTCAAACCTCTCCACTGGCTCCCGGTTGTTGCAAGGATCAAATCCAAGACCCGTTGCATCATCCACAAGGCTTGTTGCGACCTGGGACCATGCTACGTGCAACTCTCTCTTACTAAATACTTTTCTTCCAGATCCATTCGATATTTGGCTCCAACTCTCTGCTGATCAAAAGCTTCTCCAAGCAGAAAGCTGGGGGAGATCTCTCTCCTCAGCTGGCTCCCCCGTATGGAAAAGTCTCCCTCTCCCTCTCCATCTTGAATCGGACCACCTCAAGTTCCGCAAACAACCCAAGACCGTTCTCTTCTCCTCCTCCTTCCATCTCCCCCTCCCATGCTAACCATATCCTCTGTCACTGAGATTGATGGCCTGGTCCCTCAAGAGTCCATTAAGGTCCTGGCCTTCTGCCCAATCACCCCCAGCAGTACTGTGTGGGCCCACATCCACCTGTCAGGAGGTTCCCCCCCTACACTTACCTGTTGGGCGGTAGACCTCCCTCTTTGCCTGGGATGTCTCTGCCCATGCACTTACCCGTTGCCTCCCCAACGGACACCTCTGGCATTTCCTCCCCTAGGGGACACTAATAGCACTTGCTCCCAACCACCACAGCCCCCCCTGCCTTTTTTTCCTTTACACTGCACTTGCACGCTCCGAATGTCACAAGGCCTATTCAGTTCTATTTATTAATTGTCATTTCCAATATTTTTTTTGCTTTCTTGTTCCCTTTGCTTGTGATGCTTTGTAACATTGTCTTGTTGTATAAGCACCTTATTAATATTCAATAAATAAAATAACAATTATAATTATAATTATTATAATTATTACAGAATTATTCAGGAAGAATGGTAAATGTCTATACCCACTATAAAATGTTTTTTTAAAAACGATCTATCTATGGAAAGTTGCAAAGAAACCCTCAGAAACACTGGGCCTGGAAAGTCACCTTCAGGCTGTTTTGGCAAGAATCCTAAGCAGAAGAAAGTGTCTAGAGAATGAAAGGGAATGGAGATACACCAGGG
This sequence comes from Ambystoma mexicanum, assembly GCF_040938575.1. NCBI lineage: Eukaryota > Metazoa > Chordata > Amphibia > Caudata > Ambystomatidae > Ambystoma > Ambystoma mexicanum. The sequence goes on from NC_090932.1 coordinate 52,585,455, forward strand.
AGCCCAAAAAAGCAATAGGGCTTTCAGAAGCGCAACCTCCATCAGCCACATTAACTCTGGACGTATACCACACGACCTACTCAGGGGATCAGAAGAAACGACATTGCCCTCCTTACCATCTGCACAAACCACATATGATAGCGAAGAACAGCTCAAGGTGGCAAATACTCAGTCTCAATGCAGATCATCAGCTGGACTCAACATGTATGCCCCCACAATAACTCTATATAGAAAGACTGACAGTCATGTTCCCATATTTAGCATGTCAGACATGGGCAATACCTCTCAGGTGGCATGAAGCTCCTTCAGCCTGACCTGTCCTATCTGTCCCTCACAGTCAAATTACAACTGCAACTATGTTCCCAATAGTGATCATGAACTTTCCTCCACCGATCGCGCCCTGCCAGGAAAGGGACCCAGGATGGCCTACGAGATGAACTCAAAGGGACCATTGAAGATAAGCCAGGCTTGAAAACCACCAAGTAATGGCAGTAAAGTTAATGGCCAGAGGTCCAGGACACAATGGAAGTTCCTAAAGAATCCCTAGAGGCTGCAGGAATGAGGGAGAAGAAACTACAGCGATCAATAACCAGGTCAGTAAAGGATCAGTTAAAACACCTTTACCTCAAACTCCTCTTGCCCTAAAAATGAAAGCTTGTACCAGACATATGTGGCACCAGGACCTAGAGCAGGAGAGGAAGATGTCAAAGGTCAAAAAGAACAAAGTAAGAGTGTAGAAGGGGATGACTTGAAAGAAAGTGAAGACACCTGCCATTGAATGGAAACAGAAAACCTAAAAGGAATTCCAACATTATGAACATAGAATTCATATAAACATGTGATCCGGAGGATGCATTAAAAGCAAAGTTCTGTCGTAGTGGCAAAATACTGCTGTGCCATAGAATATCAGACATATTGCCCAGGAAATATGAGGAAGCAGGGTGCTGACGGAAAGGATGGGAGACTAGTGTGGTGGTATGTGGACATATACATCTTCCTCAGTTTGTGAGATGAGTTAAATCTTTGGAAAAGGAAAATCACCTTTAAAGAAGGTGGTGGAAAAGTGGTGCCCAAAGAGGGGACTGTAATTGCTGTGAACTGTGACCGTAGACAATGCAAACTCGCTGCAGCCTTTGTTACCTTTGATACCATTGACCATGAAGCTCTTCTCAACACCCTCACCCCTCACATGGTCTTTGAAGAAACAGGCTGCAGTGGGTTGTATTTTAACTCTTCAAAATACTCCACCTTCTCCACCTTCTGCAGTGGAGCCTCAGTAGATTCCAAAGCCAACCGGCAACTTGCAGAGACCCACAGGGCTCCCTCCTACCCGTGTAATCTTCAAACTCAATGAAGAGTCAATGAAGAGTCTCTGTGGGCACTCCTCATCAACACTGACCTCAAACTACATTGATGCATCGTTGACATGCAGCTATACCATCTCTAGATCAATTCCATCTATGATACCCATCAAATAAAGCACTGTCTCAATCCTCAAAGTGTAGATGTCAAGAGCCTACCCAAAGCTCAAGTGGACAAAATGAATTCTCTTCGGAAACCCCACCTACCGTGCCCAAGAATCAAATTGGCTGGCAGGAATGAAGATCAACAGAGTCCACCCTCAACTCCCACTCGCCAAATAATCTATCAGCTTTACTTCCTTCACTCCACCTCCAACATTCAGAACAATCGCCAAGCCCTGATCATCTTCCATCTTCCATCTTCCATCTGTAAGGTGGCAACACCCTACTTGCAGGAGTCCATAGGCCAACTTGCTCCCTCTGAAAGGTATCCCGCATGCTGCAGCATGACTCATGGCAGGACTAAGACAGTTTAACCACATCACCCCAATCCTTACGAAGCTGCACTGACTAGATATTCAGACACACATCATGTTCAATATAGCCTGCATCACCCACAAAGCAGTCCGAAGCAAAACACTGCTCTTCCTGGCCAAGAAACTCACCATTGCCAAAGGTCAATCCATCACCTGAAGTCACATCATGGACTGGAGACACAGAAGTGCAAGAGCGAAACGCTAAGCAACATGTCATTTGCTGCTCCACATCCTATCTCTGTAACAAGTTACCTAGGGCGATCAGTCTGGCTCTGGCCATCCTGCACTTCATGAACTACCTGAAGACCCTACACTTCAAAGAGCATCTTGCTGATCGCTGATTGCTCCGCTCAACCTTACTTTTACCCCTGCAGAGCTCCCTGTTCTTCTGCTCCCTTTACCAATCCCAGCAACCTTGTCTACCTCTGCTCCAACCTGTAACACTTGGGTATGACGCATGTGAACAGCACTCTGTCGCTTCCCAGCTAGGCTTGATATGATATGATATGATATGGCATTTGTAACGCGCCTATACACAAGTGTTTGAAGGCGCAACGAGGCAAGGGAGGGGGAACAGAGGGAAGATAGACAAAGATCCTACAAGGCCAGGTGTCATTCAGATTGCGCAAGTGCATGAGAAGGGGGAAGGAGGAGAAGTGCAGAGGGTGTGGGGGAGAGGACAGTGCAGTACATGGGATAAGACAATAAATAAACAATAAGTAAATGTACGGCCAGCAGGTGGCAAGTGCAAAGGGTAAGTGCAGACGTCCAGTGTCAAGTGCTGGAGGTGGGACCGTAGTGATACAGAAAACAGTCACCAAGTGTGGGGGTTGCTAGGAAGGCAGTGCAGGAGTGCGACTGGTGGGTTTAGGGGACCTGGGCCCGAGATCAGAGGTTGGCCAGGTAACCAGTGCAGTTTTAGTGTCAGCCAGGAAATCAGCAAGGGAGAGGAGGAGATAAAGCTGATGCAAAGAGAAAGGTTTTGAGGTGTGTCTGGAACTGAAGATGATTTTCCTCAAGTTTCAGGGAGGCTGTTCCAGATGGAGGCCCCAGCCGAAGAAAGAGATTTACCACCAACTCGTTACTTGGAGAAGCGACTGACCCTGAGGGAATTGTAGGTAGATGAGTGAAGAGCTCTAGAAGGAAGGTATTGGAAGAGAGAGTTGAAGGTATTGAGGCCCCAGGCCCCAGAAGGCCTTGTGGACGATGCAGAGTGTTTTGAACTTAATCCTCGGAGCCAGTGCAGAGATTTCAGTCCTGGAGAGATACGATCCCTGGGCTTGAGGCCAAGGACACGTCTTGCAGCCCTGTTCTGGATAAGTTGCAGAATTTAGAAAGAGGCTGTTGCAATAGTGCAGCCTGGAGAGAACCAGAGCTCTGGAGACAGTGAGCTTCTGGGGGAAGGAGAGGAAAGGAAGAATACCTCTGAGGAGGTGCAGCTGGTAGTGTGACTTCATAGAGATGTCAGAGATGTGAGGAGAGAAGGAGAGTGTAGAGTCGAAGATGACCCCGAGATTTTTAGCCTTGCAGATGGGAGCAGGAAGGGGGCCAGGAGAGGCCGGCCAGAAAGGTACAGGATAGGAGGGAGCGGGTGTGCCTATGAGGAGAATCTCCGTCTTACTGGCATAAAGGCAGAGGTCATTGGCAGCACATTGACACCACTCCTGGATAGCAGACAGACAGTCAGAGATGAGGGAAGTAGAGGAGGACACCGAGGGTAGCCTGAAGATGAGCTGAGTGTCATCCACGTAGCACTGAAAGTTGGGGCACAGAGCAGCTATGCGGTGGGCCAGGAGTGCCAGGTATTGGTTGAACAGCCAGGGAGAGAGGTTAGACCCCTGGGGGACACCACAGGTAGAGAGAAAGATAGCAGAGAGGAAGGGCCTAACTTGGGAGGGTCGGTCGGAGAGGAAAGAAGTCAGCCACGCCATAGCCTGACCAGTGATACCCAGGTTATCACAGAGACGGTTGAGCAGGATGGCATGGTTGACAGTATCAAAGGCAGAAGATAGATCAAGCAGATGAGGACGCAGGGGGTGTTTGTTTGTTTGTTTGTTTGTTTGTTTGTTTGTTTGTTTGTTTATTTGATAATGCGCTCCAAGCCCTTGGGCAGCTGGGCGCAACAATACAAGTAGACTCAAAACATAGTTACAGTGCCTGACACAGGCTATTACAAAACAGAGGTAACTTACAACAAATGATACAAGTGATACAGTACATATAGGATCAAGATGGGTAAGCGTAGAAGAATACTGTCTTAACATTTGTATAGCATGATCAGCTAGATAAGGGTGAATATCGTTACATATCATTGTTGTGCAGCCATTTGAGAGCGTTACATCTAAATCTAGTGTAGGGTAATGGGCGTCTGAGATCAGGTGGGAGTATGTTCCATGATTGTGCAGCTCTAACAGGGAAGCTAGATCCACCCGCTGTGGTAAGTTTGAATCTCGGGACTTCAAGTAAGAAGGTGTTGGCAGATCTCGTCAGTCGGTTTGAGGGTCTCCAGTTGATTCTTTAAGCTAGGTAGGGGGGTGCTTGATTGTTGAGGCATTTGGATGTGAGAGAAATAGTTTTAAGGATGATTCTGTCCTTTATCTTTAGCCAGTGGGCCTCAGTCCGGTGTTTGGAGATATGCTCTCTACGTGGGATATTCAAAGCTGCTTAGGGCATTATTTTGTAATCTCTGGAGTTTGTCAATGACCGACTTATTTGCACCTGAGTATAGGGCGTTGCAATAGTCCAGTCTGGACATGACAAGGGCATTGGCCAAGGTGAGGCAGCTGGCACTGGACAGGAATGGTCTGGCAGCACGGATGAGTTTACACGTGTAAGTGGTTGTAGAGGCGAGGGAGTTCACTTGCTTTTTAAGGGTGAGAGCTGAGTCGAGGTAAAAACCTAGAGTTTTAACCTCTCGCATAACCTTAATAGTATTATTGTCGATGTTAAATGAGGCATAGTCCGGGGTGAGTTTAGTTAGGTTATGGTCTGATCCGAGGAGCAGGATTTCAGTTTTATCATCGTTCAGGCAGAGGCCATGGGTGGCCATCCATGCCTGAATGAGGATGTATATTTTATTCACCAAAGCTAAATCCACTTCATAGTTGCCCAAAAGGGGTATGAGGATCTGGGTGTCATCTGCATAATTTGTGTAGGTGACACCCAGTCTGTCCAACTTGTCGAACAATGGCTTGGTGAAAATGTTGTACGTAGTAGGTGAGACACAGGAGCCCTGTGGGACTCCACATGTAATTTGGATGTGATCGGCACAGGTAGAGGTGGAAAAGACTCTCATGGTCCGGTTAGCTAGAAAGGATTGGACCCATGCTATAGCTTCCCCTGTGAAATTGGCAGCGAGCTTGAGGTGGTTGCATAAAACTGCATGATCCACTAAATCAAAAGCTGCTGACAAGTCCAGTAGGAGTAGCAGCGCTGTTTTCCCACTATCCTTGAATTCCTCAATTTTAGTTTTAAGATCTATCAAGGCTGTTTCAGTGCCATGGAGAGGGCGGAAGCCCGATTGGCGCGAGCCTAGTAGATGGTTAGCTTCTAAGTAATCTTGAATTTGGAGATAGGCTACTCTATCGATGATTTTTAGTAGGAAAGGTTCAGTGGTTATAGGCCTATAATTAGTTGGGATGGATGGATCAAGGGTTTGTTTCTTAAGAAGGGGGACGACCCAGGATTCTTTTAGGTTAGCTGGCACTGTGTTGGATTTGAAAGAGGAGTTAATGAGCTTCGAGATAAACGGGGCTAAATCTCTGGTGGCGTCCTTTATTATTTGAGCTGGGCAACTGTCGCCCTTACAGTTGGAAGGCTTCATTGAGAGGATATCCTTTTCGGTGTCGATGATGGAGATAGGTTTGAAGCTAAAAGGGGGGATAGTATTAGGTTCAGTCACTAGAGGTGCTTGTTGATCAGTAGGAGAGAGGGTGTCCTTTTTATTAGTTATTTTAAGCTAGGGGGTGGACATTTTATTCGATAGGGTGTTCTGTATGTTAGTGCACCATATCTTTTCCTTGGGGACCGTGTCAGTTGGTTGGATGGGGGATTCCATTTCCCAGAGGATGGCAAAAAGTTCCTTGGTGTTAGATTTGGCATTAGTAATTCTGTCATTGAATAATTTCTTTTTGTATTGATAATTTCTGTCTTGTAATATTTGGTGAATTGGGTTCAGTTAACTTTGTTGTCGTCAGTAGGCGAATTGCGCCAGATAGTTTGGAGTTTTCGTTTCTGCTTTCTAAGGTCCTTAAGTTGTGGTGTGAAGCAAGCATTAAGGGGGGCTTCTTGTTTAGCTTTGCATAGTTTGGGTGGTGCAATAGTATCTAGTGCATGAGACATAGCTTTATTAAAGGTGTCTACTAGGGTGTCTGGGTCAGTATTGTTCTCCAGGCCATTGATAGTAGTCAGGAGGAGGGGGATGAGTTTTTCTATAGTAATGTCTTTTTTACTTCTGGTAGGGAGTGGTGGTATCATTTTGATAATTTTAGGGCTGAGGAGGTCAAGTGTGGCAGTGAAATGTATTAGATAGTGGTCAGTCCATGGTTGAGGGTTGATGTCAGCAATGACTATGTTGCAGTTAGGTTCAGATACCCAGTCAAGGGTTCTACCTTTAACATGTGTGGGGGTGAGGACTTTTTGGGTAAGGCCGTGGTCGTTTAGGATAGCTGTTATAGAGAGGGTATTTTTATTATCTGGCTCATTGAAGCCAATGTTAAAGTCGCCCAGCAACAGCGTCTGCCAGTGATTTTGGGTATTGTTAGCTATGAGGGTGGTAAGGTCATCTTCGAAGGTTCCCAAGGGACCTGGGGGCCTATAGATCAAGTGAATAGTTAGCGTGCTGTTATTAGAAAGCTGCAATTTAGCTGAGAGTACTTCGCAGGAAGCACAGGGAGGTGAGGTGGTGAGTCTGATAAGCAAAGTAGTTTTAGCGATGATGGCTAGGCCACCGCCTTTAGCATTGGGTCTATCTACTCTGTGGATCTGGTAATTGTCAGGTACGGCTAGCATCAGGGAGGATCACTCTGCCTCTTGGAGCTAAGTTTCTGTTACGGCAAGGAGGTCGATGCTGCTGTTGTTTAGTATGTCAGCAATTTCAGTTGCATGGGCTACCATGGATCTGGCATTGATAAGGGATCCAGTAAGTGATAAAGTATTCTTAGGAATAGGATAGCTTGCAGATTTATCTGTGTGCTTTTTTCGACACAGGTGTTTCTTTTTATGAAAGTGAGTGGGATTCGGGGTCGGAGTTGAGGATTTCGTGGCTTGAATTTGCTTATCCAAGTGCATCTGTATAGTTGGAGATCTAACAGTATTGTTTGCGCTATTTCTTTTGGGTTCATAAATGCAAGGTAGTCTTGCCCTAAGTCTCAGGTTTCTGTCTGTGGGGGGACTAGTGCTGTAGGTAGCAAAGGCCATGATTGTAGTTAGGAGGATCAGGGAGGTCAGGTTTCTACACATGGTAGTTAGAGTAGTTAAATGGTTACTTCCCTTAATTCGCTAGGACGTCTGGCTAAGGTGTCGCAATATAGATTGCGGATGGCTAGTTATAGCCAGGGGTTCATCTAGTGATATGGATCATGATATTCAAGAATCACAATATGAACTAAAATGCATGACTTAGAGTAGTTAGCAATGTGAAAGGCAGGCGACCCAAGGGTCTTAAATAGGTAACAGGATGCAGTGGCAAGCTACCAAGGGGTCTCGGATAGGTCACAGGGTGCAATGGTAGGCGACCAAAAGGGTCTCGGATAGGTCACAGGGTGCAATGGTAGGCGACCAAAAGGGTCTCAAAAAGGTCACCGGGTGAAATGGTAGGCGACCAAAAGGGTCTCAAAAAGGTCACCGGGTACAGTTGTAGCAATGCGGCATTCTAGGCAGTACTGGGTGAATGAGTGGGCACATTCATAGCAGAGGTACAAAAGGCAAAGCAGATACCAGGCTTGCAGCAAATGTGGGCATATCAGGCAAATAGCAATGCAACATACATGGGGCACCAATCAGTAGTGAGGCACAGCAGGTTAGGTTATGCAAGTACACTACGCTTACATCAAGTAAGGAGCAGTGCTGAGTACACAAGGCACCATTCAAAAGTGTGGCACGTCAAACAGGCATTGCACCTCGAGCATTATCAGGCAGAAGAGCGATGTAGCATACATGTGGAGCAGATCAGAATATGTGCGCAGCAGGTTTGGATAATGCAGGAGGTAGGCAGACTAACTCAAGAATCGTGCAAATTAGTCTGAGGCAGGCGCAATAAGGGAGCATAGCAGGTAAAGCATAGGCAGTATGGCAGGTGTTAAACAGGGGTGCTGCAGGTGAGCACGTTAGTAGCAAACTGGGGGTGAGCACTATAGACGGTAAGGAGAGCGCTGTATCTCAGAGTCAATAAAGTACATTAAAGGTGGTGCAGGGAGCGTGGATTACCTTCCATTGCAGGTGGTCAAGCACTGCTGGTTGAGTTAGCCAGAGGGGCACTAGAGGCAAGATGAATTGCAGAAGTTTTTGGGCATAAGGACGTCGCCTGGCTGCGTGGCTGCGCTCAGTCAGCTCAGTCAGGGGGATGGCCTTCTCTCTGGGCCTTACCTCATTGGCCGGCTCTTGCCTGCCGGTGATTGGAGGCACGATGTGTTGCCAGTCAGTACCAATCCAGAGGCAGGATGCAGGGTGCAGGTCAGGCAGGCATTCAGGACAAGGCCAGGCACTGGGGGACCAAAGTGCGGCGGCCATCTTTAAATTACGGCGGCCATCTTTAAATTGCCTGACAAACGAATTTTGAGTGGAATGCAAACACATGGGCAATATGTGCTTGGAGGCTGCAGGTAAGTAAGGTGAGCAGCCTTTGTAGAGTATAGCAGACAGGTGCTCTTCAATTAAAGCGATTTTGGAGCGGATGAGGCGAAGATGTGCTGTGAGGATAACGAGGGCTCTGAGGCAGCTGATTTTATTCCTGGATCTTACCTCTTCAGAATCAAGGTTGGAGAGCAAGTCTTCATGGATGTTCAGGAGAGAAGTTTCCATGCTTCTGGCAGCTCTGAAGCCAGACTGATGGTCATGAAGACAACCAACAGATTCACTGTGGAGATTAAGCTGGGAGATGGTCCGGTTTCTCCAAGAGCTTGCCCAGGAAGGGAGTGATGGAGATGGGGCAATAGTTAGCCACGCATAAGGGGTTGGCAGAGGATTTCTTAAGAAGGGGGTGCACTAGGGAGTGCTTCAGGGCGGATGGGAAGACTCCGGTGGCGATGGAGTGATTGCAGAAATCAGCCAGGGCAGGAGCCAGGGAGTCAATGTGGTCGTTTATGGATTTGGTGGAACAGAGGTGAACCTGTTTTGATGAGACTTTCATAGATTGGACTTGTCTAGAAACCTTGTCAGCGGAGAACAGGGGAAAGACAGAGAAGGAGGGAAGAGAGGAGGCTGCAGAAAGGCCAGAGGAACAGCAGGGAGTGGGGGGAGGGAGGGGATAGGAGGAGAGGGAGGACAGGATGTCCTGAGTTTTAGAGATGAAGTGAGAAGCCAGTGCCATACAGAGGGCCTGGGAGGGGACAGGAGGGGTGGAGACTGCGCAGGATTGGCCAGTTCCTTGCAGATTTTAAAGAGTTCAGCCAAGTTGTTAGATGCCGCAGAGATGCTGGCTTGGATATGCACTCTCTTCTTGGTTAGGACAGAGAGCCGGTATTGCCTTTGCAGCAGGCGGAAGGCCAGCTTGTCAGAGGATGTACATGAAGCACGCCATTTCCTCTCTGCCGCCCTACACTTGCATTTAAGGGTGATGAGGTCTGAGTCGAACCAGGTGTTGCACTTGGTTTTGGGCTTCAAGCAGATTCTCATGACAGTGGCAAGAACATCGAGAGTATCAGATATAGCAGAGTGGAGCATGGAGAGGGCTGTGTCAGGATGAGAGTCAGCCGGAGGGGTGAGAAGGTGGCGGTGAAAGCCTCAGCTGACACGTGCTTCATGGGTCGGATAACCGAGAAGGTGGGTGGCAGTGATAGAAGTGGCTTAGCCTGAAGGGTAGGGAGGGTGAGGTGGGAGGAGAGGAAAAAGTGATCACTCCAGGTGTGATGAGTGATAAGAGGGACAGAGAGTGCAAGGTCTGAAGAGATCAGAACATCCAGAGTGTGTCCTGCAGAGTGAGTTGGGCCAGAAGGGAGAATGGAGAGTGAGAGAGAGTCGCAGAGGTCATGAAAGAGTCCAGAGGGAGGACAGGAGGCATCCAGGTGGATGTTGAAGTTTCCAAGTAGGAGGAGTTGAGTAGTGGAGGCCAGGAGTGAGGCGGAGAGGCCAGCCCACTCAGAGAGGAAGGATGAAATCTGACCAGGTGACCGATAGATAGTAGCCACAGTGAGTGAATGGCTAGGGGAGAGAGAGAACCTGCAGATGAGGCATTCAAAAGAGGAGTAGCCTGCGTATGAGTGACAGAGGCAGGAATCCACTCGGGGAAGATCGGGACTACACCCCCACCAGATCAGTTGGCCCTGGGTGCGGAGAGGATCTTGTAGCCGTCAGGTAGGAGTGTATCAAAGCTTGTGACAGAGCTGGCCATGAACCATGTCACTAATAACTGTGATGGGGTGACCAGAAATGTCTGCATGGAAATGTCGTTTTGTGTTTAATCAGAAATAGACGCTGTTCTGTGGGTGTCAAAGCTTAGCTTCTGTAGATTTTAGACCCCCATGTGCAGGAGCACATGGTGCCTGAGTTGGATGAGGACTGCCCCATGGCCCATCTAGCTTGATTCAACCATAATCTCTGACTGTCTGGATGGATAGGAGAACGTTTCTCTGTCTTCGAAGTCAGTTTGTCCTTTTGCACCCCCTGCCCATTAACGATCTTTATTTGGAAGGTACAGCTAGAGCGGCCAGGCTGGCAAAAGAAATGACTTCAGAAGTACACCATTCCCAGGAAACCTCTTGCCTTGGAGGGTGATGATGTTGTGCCATTGGCTTGATACCGTCCACCTTGAGCAGGTCTTTCACTCTAGGAATTTGCACTTATGCTGGGTGGGCGGGAGAAAGTGCTGTATGATCTGCTGGAATGCGCAAATGTTCCCTCTCGCGGGCGAGTAAATGAGGACATCATTGGTGATGGTGAGCACTGCAGGGATTCCTGGCAACACACAGCGGATTGTGTGCTGCAAAGCATCAGCAGCAGGCGGGACGCCAGAGGTCAGTCCTGTGCGCATGAACATATCCACATGCAATGAAAAGGTAGTAACTGGCCACAATTCCTCGTGAAGGAATGCCTGATGGTGTCCTGACATCACATCGTTTCTCGTAATGACTCTGGAGCCTGGTAAATTGGCAATAATATCATCTAATGTTAGGGTGGGTGCCTTTTCTGCCTTATGGCACAGTTTGGAAGCTCATGTCCATGAAGATCCTGACCTTTTCTAGTTCTTTGGGTTTGTGGGCCGCTACTATTGGGGATATCCAGGTCGGACTGTGGGGCCAATGTGGAGTCTGACCTCAGGCAGCTCTTTTTGTTCTTGCAGGAGTTCATCAGTATCCCCGGGGATACATTTAATGCAAAATGGATCATCCCTGGTGGTTCAGTTGAGTCCCAGTGTGGCTGGAGTTGAGCAGCAATTGTGGCCCATCCTACCATGATGCGCGGCTTCTAACGGAGGTTGATGTGATGCATTGTAGGTGAAGGTGTAGATTATGGGCTTTGCTAGCTGTAGTGTTGTTGAAGTCACCTGAATTGGGCGGTGAGCCTCACATTCACTGGCAGTGCTGGACACATTGCTATTTGACCCCGTATTTCCAAATGTTTTTGTGTGAGAACCTCCAAAAATATTACATGGGTTGCCCTTGCGCATGCGGGGTAATATCGGGCCACTTTCAAAAAGATTTCCATGGCCACTTTTGGCTCATAGTCCATCCTTGTGCACTGGTGTCAGTGAGAATGGGCCCCTGTTCAGAAATACTGTTACGGAACAGGTGATTGGTGTCACTTGCCTTGTAACACATGGCAGAAGGCCAACACGAGGAACACTTCTTCAGTATCATCTTAGCTCCCAGGTTCTGTGTCAGTTCCCTATCATCTGGGGTGACCAGAGCAACACTTTCCTTGCATGGCCCTGGAGCAGTGGTGGATTTGATTGCGGTGGACATTAGCCATGATGTCTGAGAAACTTTAGAGAAATGATTGGCCGTGGGCATGCAGGAGCAACTCTCCAATGCAGTCACAGTGTGATCTTCGTATGTCCATGTTATCCAGGACCACCTGTGGGTGCAGCAGCCTCCTCTCCATGAGGCTTGAATACCGGTCTTCTTCGTACCACCTGCACTTCTACAATTTGCAGTCCTTTGATTGCCTGCTCCATGTGGGATGCCACGGTAGCTGCAAGCTCATGAACTTCTCTCAGCACCAACCCCCAATAACCGATGTATGGAAGATACTTCAGAATTTGTCTTCGGAGTCAGGACCAGAACAGTCGGGGCAGAGGACATAGCCCACTGTATCACCCTGGCATCAAAGGCATCAAAGTATTCGGAGGCTTTGCGGCTGCTCTGACTGAGCTGGAATCTCTCATGGTCCGGAATCTCTCATGGTCCGTGTTCACCAAGGGGGTGAAGTATGTCCTTAGCATGTCTTTCCCTGCTTTATACAACAGATGGGACCCTCCTGACGATTTTGAGCACCTCTCCACGAGCATCGAACATGAGCCCAGATCTTCATGCGGCATCATGCATTTCATGGATGGCTTTGAGGAATGTGCCCAGATGTTTAACCCACGGTTCAGCATCGAATTATGGGATGGGACGCCATGGAATCAGGGGTGTTGCTAGGTCTGGAAAAGATCTGGGGCTATGCAGATGTCAGGACTGTCAGGGCTCGGGGCTAGCTATCCTGTTGGTTCTAGCCACTGAGCTTCTATCCCAGGCTACAACCAAAAGACCCGGAGCTATAGCTCCCCCAGCCCTGAGTGAACATTCACTTGGGTACTGCGGCATTAGAAGGACACCCTACTCCACTCCTGGGCTTTGCTTTTACTTTTAAGACGCGAGTGGCAAATCACATCAATGTTTCAGTGAGTATTTGATGCTGTAGTATATTATTGCGATACCTACAATAGAGGGATAAGGTGTTTAGAAGCAATTATTGACATTTTTTGATAGGGCAGCCAATATTAGGAAGATACCAGTGAAAAGGTGGACCTTTGCTGAATTTGAAAACAAGCTAATGGAATATGAGTTTTGATTTAGCTTTTGGATATTTATGTAGTTAGTAAAAAAATAACATTTAGTAAATAGTACCTTTATTGAATTTCAGGAACTAAGAATTATACATTTGATGAAGAATACAAATATTCCAAGCGCGTTGGGGCGATCTGCGCCCTGTTGTCACATTATGGGAGAAAGATCATCTGAAAGAGTATCCGCTGCAGTTGTGAAGGCACTTTTTTGATATGTTTTGTTAATACAAGCAACAACATTGAACGCATGTATTTGAGTAGAATCGATGTTTTTTTAAAAAATGAAACACTTTTTTTTGTTAGAAATGCTTTAAACATGATGATGAGGTAATCAAACATTAAATATGTTTTGAAAGAATTGGATTTTTGAACTTTTGCTACTCAAAATGAAGATTGTCTTACTAAGAGATATACATGTACATTGAAAGGAAGATTATTCTTACTTGATAAGAGTGTGGAAGGCTCACAACAAATGTATTATTGTGATTGTGTTATTACTTTTTAAAATGTTTTTTTTCTAGAAAAAACTACTGGTCTACAAGCAACTACAATCAGTTCTGAAAATCATTATTATGACATATTGTATTGTATATAGTATTTTTAGAGTGCACAAAGACCGTACGTAAGGTATCGAGGCGCTGAGTGATGAGAGAGAGACTGAGTAAGACATTGAGTAAGAATTAAGCTGAGAACAGATGGGTTTTTAAAGCCTTGTGGAATAAAAAAAAAACTCTTGAGGTTTGCAAAGGTCTCGAGGCAAAGCATTCCAGAGCGTGGGGGTGAGAACCGAGATGTCATTGTCTTTATTGTACTGTGTGTCTTTGAAGTGTGCTACAATTTGGAGTGCCCTATAAACGTATTATTGTCAACAGGGGACTGCTCAGGCCCAGTCCAATCTCAGCTTCATTTTCTTCTTCCGAAACAGGGTTGTCGTGTGGTGCGGTGGCAGTGCGGCACAGCTCACACTGCAGCGCTGCACTGAACTTCATCCTCCAATCAGAACTCAATGTGCACCAATTGTCTCTAGACTTTGCACACACAAGCCTAGAACAGATTCTGCCTGCAGGGCATGCCACTAACAAGAAACACCGGCATGCGGAAGTCTGTGCTGAGCAATGTCTACCCCAATCCCAGGGCACAGAATTGCTCACCCTTTGGAGTGAGCCTTGCATCTGCCAATGCAGTCACTCCCCTGTCTGCAACTCATCCAGAACAGGACTGTGAGACTTGTCCTTGGCCTCAAGCCCAGGCATTGTATCTTTCCAGGACTGAAATCTCTGCACTGGCTCCCAGTGGCTGCGAGGATAAAGTCCAAAACCCTCTGCATTGTCCACAAGACCTTCCGGGGCCTGGGGCCCCAATACCTTCAGCTCCCATTTCCTAAATATCTTCCTTCTTAAAATCTTCGCTCATCTGCCTCCAACTCCCTCAGGGCCAGCCGCTTCTCCAAGTAACAAGTTGGTAGTAGATCGCTTTCCTCGGTTCTGGCCTGCCTCTGGAACAGCCTCCCTGCCTCCCTGAAACTTGAGGAGAACCATCTCCGGTTCCGGGAGCACCTCAAAACCTTTCTCTTTGCTTCCTCTTTTTCTCCTCCTCTCCCCTGCTGACCTTCTGGCTGAAACTGCACTGGTTACCTGGCCACCCTCCCTCCCCTGCCAGTCACAGACACCCGCACTGCCTGCCTGGCAACCCCCACACTTGCGACTGTTTCTGCATCCTTACAGTCCCACCATCAGCACTTGACACCTGATTTCTGCACTTACCCCTGCACTTGCTGGCCGTTACTTTACCTTCTGATTATTGATTCCCTTGAATTGCACTTCCCCTTCTCCCTCCCCCTTCACTTTCCCTTCCCCCATCCCTTGCACATGCACGATCAGAATGACACCTGGCCTAGTAGGATCGTTGTCTGTCCTCCCTTTGTTCCCCCTCCCTTGCCTGGTAGCGCCTTCAAACACTTGTGTATAGGCGCGTTATAAATGCCAGTTCATATCATATCATGCTGCAGTCTTTAATGCAAGGTCTAAAACCTAAGGCTCGCCAGAAGTGTTAACTATCACTCCCATGATCCCTCACAGTTGACAGCGTTGGCTAGCCCAAAACATCCTGAGAGCCAAAGGTTGCAGCCCTCGGCACCTCCACACACTCCAGGGATGTATAATGTCTTTACAAGGCATCCCTTTATGTACACATCTAGCGCCCCACACCCTCGTGCAATATCACAGAGTCCTTTGCACCTCGGTGTGGAATAGATGGCACTACATGTCCTCTTGTAGGGGACATCTTCCTTGGTGGAAATTCCAAATGACCTTTGCGAAGGGATTACACTGTATCCAGTTGCTGGCCCAAGGACTTCTATTGAGTGCTGAGGAGAGATTTCCTGCTGAATGCAGTCCAATCTCAGAGGTGCTTGTTGGTGTGTGGTCATCTCAGTTCGTCATTCTATTATTTATTTTCTCTTGACTCCCCTGGGGATATATAGCGCCATGCCCAGTGTGCAAAACAACCCAGGCTGAAACTGGATCCAGTAGAAACCCTTTGTAACCGGATTAGTGGTCATATAGTTATATAGTTAGTTAGTCATATCTTTGAGAACCCGAGGTGTTCTGTCATTTTCCCAGACTCAAGAAGAGGAGGAAATCAAAGCGGTGCCGCCTTGGGAGACGGGCAGCTGGGGGTTGTCGTGTGTGACACTCCGCGACAAGATTGTGGCTTCGTGTCTCAGTGAAGCCCTTTGAAGAAGCGTATCTTAAAGTTGATTGTGTGACAGGTTGTCATAGATCGAAAGTCAATTGTAAATAGAACAATTAGCCGGGCTTCGCTGCAGCCTGGATTTGCATGTTGGCATTTTCCCCACCTCCTATCTCCTTGAGGACAATTAATTACCAAATATTGTTTTTTTTAGCTTCTCTTTCCCTGATGTTTTTCCTTGTTTTCTTTTTAAAATTAGATCATCAAAAGGTAAACAAGAGAAAGGTCTAGGCTTCCAAGGTCTCCTCCTCCTCAAAGGGTCCAATTAATTTTATTTGACAGGACCCGGATGAATAATTCTAATTAAATCTATTTCAGCCGATGAACGATACTTAAACACAATTTATGTATTTAGATACTCCACCCAGATCTCCCAAGTTTTACAATTCCATCCACTATTGTTTTTTTTTCTCTTCAAATTTTGGAGGTAGTCATTTTTTTTTTTTTTTTTTTATTTTAAATTTAGGAGCTAGGACTACACATTTCCGAAGAAAAAACGGTACTGGAAAGCGCTGTCACGCATGGGGCTGGGAAACGCGGGAGCTCTGTCCCGCGAGGTCGTAGTGTGCAGGAACTGAAGTGGGGACGCGCGCCTACTTTTTGGGATAATCCGGCAGCCTTCCCTTAATTTATGTCAGCCGAGCACAATTCCAGGACAGCAGGGAATGTTTTTTTTTTTTCCTTCTACTGGGTATCTGAACCAGGGCTTGGCTGGTAACATTCCTGTGTCGCATCTAACTGAGCTATCTCACTGGCATGGACGCCTTTTGTTTATTTTAATAGACTGCTTGGGGCGCAACGTCCATTCCCGATCCAACACTAAACCCTGCTTGGCATGAATTCCTGCAGGCTCGGCTGTTTGTGCAGGTAATGGGAGGAGTGTGTGTGGCTATAGTCACGTGCGTGTACCTTAAGAGGAGCAAATGGTGGGTGATTGGAAAGGGGCGGGTGGCTAGAGCCGCTTGCTGGGGGGGGGGGCACTGACTGACACTAATGGTGGTCCTTTGAATGCATTTTCTTTCTTTCTGTTTTCTACAGTCTTCATAAAACGGTTTACAGTGAGAAAGTCGCGGGGGGGGGGGGGGGGGGGGGAGGTCGCCGGGAGGTGAGATTTCCCCAAATTTGCACAGTGTTGTGGGGTGTAGTGGAGGAAAGGCAGGACCCAGTTGTGAATTGGGAGGCTGAGGGTGAGTACCTGGTGTCTGGGGCAGTGGGGGTAGAAAGCGGCGTGGTTGCGGGGAACATAGTACCGCAACTTTTGTTTCTACACTTCGACCATGCTTGACCGATGATAATTCAGGCGCGTGCATGCACGCACGGGCTCATACTCACACACACAGACACACACACTGAACAATTGTGAAGGGATACAGACAGGGCTGAACTGCCCCACCGGGACATCCCGGTAGGCCTCTGGGCATAGGGCCCCTTTGGGGCGGAAGGATACTCATTTAGAGGAGCAATGCGTGCGTGGCATGTGATCCACCTGGGTGATTCACATTGAATTGGCTGCGGCCACCACCGACTGAGGCACTTGACGCTGGCACATTTCTTTTCTTCCCCAGCAGCTTGCGCCTGCACAGGACGATGAGGGCCTGGGACCCGTACCTGCCCTGCCGGCTGCTACATACACATTGCGCAGTTTAGGTGCAGCCGGGCGGCTAAAGTGCACTGGTAGAGAGGGCAGGGCAGAAGCCAGCCAGCCACATGCCAAAGCCAGGTGGCAGCCTACTGCTTATGCTTTGCGACGACTCGACGTCGACGTCCACTAAGGTAGGTGAGAATGAGATAATTGAGGGAGCAGCTGACTTGGTGGCGGGAGACAGAGAGGCTGCGCACCCGCACCCGGGGCCGCCTGTGCCGACCTCAGTGCTGCTGAGTGCTCGATGACTGAGTCCAGGTGCTTCCATTTTAGGTGCGATTCTTCTGTAAATGTATGCCTATTCGAATATCTGCCCTTAGACTTGTACTAAATGATGCAGCTGCATGACTAATTTAACATGCAACATTGATCATGCAGCTGTGTCATGTAGCAGCAAACCTCCGTCTGTGTTTGCGTGCCTGCAATGGGCTCCTGCCGATGGAACCGGTGTCGGCAATTGGTGTGAATGAAGGAAGGCCACTCAGCCCAGGGCATTCACAGTCAGGTGAATTGGTGGCGCCAAAAGGGGGCCAGGCCTGCGCCTTTCACCTGCTGGAGCCCCTTTTCTTGATATTTAAGAGGACTGCGCACGCTGGCGGTCCTCAGGGTCCTCAAGCCTGAGTGAAGCCCATCCGCCTTCACACAGTCAGGTGTACATATGGTATGAAATTGCACAGCATAATGACAGCTACCCTGATGCAGAAGCGTCATTCGCTGTCTTTCAGCAAAAATAGCAGGAATTTTGATGTGTCTTGTCTTTTGTACTTTTTTTACTGCCCATGCCCCTCTTAGATTTCCAGACGCAAGGCTGCACCATGATGAGGCGCACGTGGTTCATACAGGTCTGTATTTTCTTAGTATTGCATTGTGGGACTTGTAGTTCTGCACGGGTGGCAGGGGCGTTGCTAGGGGGGGGCTAAGGGGGCTATAGCCCCTGATCTTTTGGTTGTAGCCCCGGATAGAATCTCAGGAGCTACAGCCAAAAGACTAGCTAGCCCCCAGTCCCAACAGTTCCGACATCAGCTTAGCCCCGGGTCTTTTCCAGACCTAGCAACTCCCCTGACGGGTGGTCTACTCACACACCTGTTCTGAAGGCAACTGGCAGCACATCTTCAATAATACACAGAAACATGATATATTTATTTTCCCTATCAAAGCGCCCCTCATCCCAAGATATGACTGCGTTTTACCTATGCCATACTAGCTGCACTTTAGATGCCCCCAGAAGCTGGAGTATTTGCCTATGAGTGCAGTTATGCAGGACTCACTTCTTAGCCGGTATAAACACTGGATTTCAATACTTGCCATAATAGCTGGAGTGCAACGCCTGACATAACCCTGATTGCTCGGCCTAGTATATTAACACATGGCAGCCGGCAAAAGCCATACACGCATTTTGTCAAAGCACAAGTAATCTGTCATGCATGTGCAATACCTCGGCACATGGAACCATCTAACTGATGAACCGGTCCTAAATTCTCCCGATAGCCAGGCTGAGGAGGCAGAGGGGGCTCAGCGGCGGCCCCTGCCATATGGAACAACTTTCCGAAAAGAAAATTGCCCAGCCACCTCCCTGCTGCAAAACAGTAAACCTGTAAGGGTTTTGCTATTCCATCAAGAGTCAGAAACCTGCCCAACAGACTATTTTCTCTACACATTACGTGTCTCACTCCCATTATTACTGCAATCTCCCCAGGATCTATCTTAGTTCTAGTAGTAACTTACTTCCTGGTGTGCTCTGATGCTGTACCCTGTATCATGTATATACCTGGCATACAATGCTGTATACTTGGCAACACCCAGGCAAACCAGGCTCAACCTGTCATAAGATGGCAGTGCCTCCCCATATGAGACTGCACCTAGTATTTGAGGGTAGCACCTTTGGGTCTTTGTGATTGTGCTTTTAACTTGTAACTTTGATATTGACTTTTGTGCTGCAGACATGCTACACCCTTGAAACAAGCTAACACAACTCACCATTCGTCAACTGCCAGCAACAAAAGAATGGATCCTTGTCACCCCTTAAGTGCCAAGTACGATTATGCTTGTCCTTTTTGCCTAGACCTGCATAATAGCCTGGTAGTGCAAAGGACAAGTGTGCTCGTCCTTTTTGCATGGACTTGCATAATAGCCTGGCAGTTAAGGGGTTACATGCATTACGTTAACACTGAAATGATCTCTCTATATTACCAACGTCAAAGGCAGATATTGTTGCTCACATTTTCAGAGTGGCATGATGCCAGGGCACTGCAGCGGGTGCCGTGGGGTAGCCTGCATATTGCTGGAAAGGAGGAAAGGGGGCCTCGGAAGGAGATATGAACATTCGGCAGCACAGAAAACAATCCCTGCAAGAAGTAGAACGATGGGGGTACACCGGCCACCCTACGCCCCATTGATCAATTCTCTTGGCATCCTACAATCTCCTTAGTGTAGTAGGTTGAATCCAATTCTGCTTATCGTGTCATCCCTTTCCCTCTTTCCTGTTCTCTCTCCTCCACACTCTGTTTTTATCTTGCACCTGCCCTCTTTCCGCTCTACAGCATTCTCTCACTCCTCTCATGCTCACTCCTCTCTCTAAACATTTCTCTCTTATCCACCTCTTTCTCCCTGACAATCTCTTTTTTTCTGCTCTCTGATTTAATCTCTCCGATATACCGTTCTCTCTTGTTATACTTCTCATCTGTTAGAATCTGTCTCTCCTCCCTTCATCCCCTTTATCACAAATTCTACTCATTTTTTGCTCCTTTAAGTGTTTTGTCTCGCTTCCCCTGACATTCTGCATTTTGTCACTGTTTCTTTCCCTACCTCCATTTTGGAAAATCTCATCACTGTGAAGCAGGGATGGGTGGTGCTGGCCAGGACACTGCATAAGTAAATCTTCAAATGTAGACTTCCCAGCAAATTACATAAAACAAATGAACAGGATCACAGAACCCAAAACACCCACTCCTATTATGGATTACCACATTGTGATGATGGTTGCTTTTTGTTAGACAAATTTAATACATAACATGAATTAGTATTCAGCTTGAAACATATTACAGGAAGCTCAATAATCTACAGACAGTATCTATGTATGATACAATTAGTGCTCACCCCAAGTAAATCCCTTGGATTGTAATACAAAACACATACATATCCTTAGATCCTTGAAGGATCACATGAGAAAAAAATGTAAAATAA
This sequence comes from Ambystoma mexicanum, assembly GCF_040938575.1. Classification (NCBI taxonomy): domain Eukaryota; kingdom Metazoa; phylum Chordata; class Amphibia; order Caudata; family Ambystomatidae; genus Ambystoma; species Ambystoma mexicanum. The sequence goes on from NC_090932.1 coordinate 52,606,071, forward strand.
CAATACAAGGTGCTTCAATGCACAATTCTAAGCAGTGTGTAAATTTGACACATACCTAAAGTCAAAAAGTCAACACAACTGTGTTTCGGCCTTATAGAGCTATGTTCTATAGCTGCTGTTGTGTCAGCCTTCATCAGGACGGAATGGGTTTATGGTAGGTGATTCCTGTAGACTCTATTGGAGGAATCAGACAGAGAGGCATATCAGGAGTGTTTGTGGGGTTCTTAGCAAAATCTAGACTAATTCCTAATGGCAGCGTATGCTTTTTTAGATGGTGGACGTCTCCATGTGGAGACTAATCCAAAAATCTTACTGTGTTCAGTTGAAATCACGGCGTGGAATTGAAACCGTCTGGACTCCCAAATAGTCTGGAGCGTGGGATTCAATAATCATGCGCAAGTCCATTCTGTCGATAAGGGCCAGAGGTTTTAAAACCAAACCAAGCAGATTGGAGGTCAATATTCGATAAACACATTGATAGGGAAGATAATCTTACTCCGCTCTTCCTTCCCAGACCAGATAAATCAGTGTGGGATAGCGTCTCAATGCTAGTGCGTCCACAAGTGGAAAGGCGCATATCATGAGGGAACCACGCCTGACGGGACAAGGAGAGATGCCTCTGTTAGTGTCACATAGAATTATGTGATATCCACCTATGGCGTGCCATACAGGCGTATGCATGGTTCCACTGGACATTGTCAGATACAAGGTGCTGGATTGTGTGACAGGACCCTATTCCCAAAGGGACTATGTGAAACAGTAGCCATGTGACATGAACATACTGATTACTCGGCGAGGGAATGCTTGTCTGCCGAATGAGCAATCAAGAGAAGGTTCTTACCTATTTTGTTGGGATTGTGGCATGTATCTGGACCCCAGTGTAGCCGAGCCTCTGACCGGCTGCTGGAGAAGCTGTCTAGTTGTCATGGCTACTGCTGTACTTATAGCGGTGGCCATTTTGTAAACTGCCGACGTGGCAGTGAGAATGGGACCCGTGTCGTGTGTAAATTACGTGTCCTAGGATGTTCGAAGAAATGAGAAAATTAATGTACGTGTGTATGTAGGGTGATTAGAGAATTGTAGCACCCTTATCGCTTCATGGTGTTTTGGGTTGTCATGGCAACCAAACACGTTGTTTTTTTCGGAATTGATCAGGTTCTCTATGAGATAAACTGACTCAAATCCCCTATCAGCGTACAGCTAGTTAGTGGAGCCTGCGGTTGATCAAGTCACCGTACACCACTCTCCCATTGTGACGCGATGTTGTCATGGCAACCAGACATAATCATGCAGCAGAGGCTGTCAAAAAAGGTAGCTGGACTAATTCTATAGTAGTCTTGGTAGCTCTCATGGTCGTGTTTGCTAAACAGCCATCTGGAGTGGCTATGTGTGTAATAAGCGGGCATAATATTACGCAAAATGCTAAATGTGAAGGTTGCATGACATAATTGATGATTATAGTGACGTCCCTATGTCTGGTGGTCATGTTACCTACCAAGGATGGGGCCAAATATCTGGCCCGACACATCTGGATCATGGAGGGAGGGGACCCGAGGAGAGCATGCTATGGATATTTGTTATTGAGATTTTACATTCTGGACTGTGTGGTTCTCATTGTATATGTATACTTATGTGCAGTGTACGGACCATAGCATCTCTCGTGTAATGATTGTACTTGACTCTAAATTTTATTCACAGATCTTGTCTGGCCGATCATCTCGCCCTCCCAACATCAACTCCCTGAATCCTACCATCCACTTTCTGACCCTATGGTGCCTTTTGTGACACAAAGCTTGTACATATTGTTTGGTTATGTATCCACCCATTGATTGTCCATGGCCATGTTAATCCCTATGGCCATTTCCACCTGCTTTCTGCCTTTCTCCACCCAAAACACGTCCTCCTGGGAGGTTTTTGAGCTAACTTTGTCAAGCCTTAGCATTAAAGTGTGTGCTTTAAGTGCCTGCCAGTTTTTTCCTCAAAGCAGTCTTCCGAGAGTTAATGACTGAAATGCAACTATTAAAGCTCTACTGGTCAAATGAAAAAGTCAACCAGGTTTGACTTCAGGCACTCATTTATAAACACTATGCCTGTCCCTCACTGAAGTCCCGTTAAAAACAAGCATTGGCAAAGCCAACAGTTTAAGCTTGTGTAACAATATTAGGCAGTCACCAGGCAGGGCTATTGTATGCCCAGGTACTCTCAGCACTTTGCAGCTGCTACCATCAATGGACAGTTAATACCACAGCGGCAGTGCCTGGCAAAATGTCTTTCCAATGCCTACACAAAAGCCAAAACGGTTGGCATGGCCAATACTCGTTTCTGAACACTTTTTATCTGTGTGCCCTTTCCAGCATGGGGATAGGGTGAAATGGATTAGGGAATGGATTTGGGATGCATGTTGTCTGGACACCTTTAAAAACAGCTGAATTTGTTTTTCTCATCTGCAAAATGTGGAACGACCCAGGTCCCTCTATCATTGTAGATCTACTTTGAGAGATCATGAACTTATTTAAAACATGACTTTTTAATCCGTGTATGTTTAAAACATGCTTTAAGAGCACTCATTTCGACAAATTGCATTGAAGATTTTCTTGGGGGATACTGGCAACCACCAAATAGAAGGGTTGGGCTCACATGCTGTCCTCGCTTGGTCAGCAAAAATACGGGGCCACTTTGAAAACATCTTCCTGGGCCACTTTTTGTTCCCAGTCCGGCCCTGGATACGGATAACGCATACGCGAACAGAGACGCGAATGGGCCGGCTTCCGACATGCACAGAAAGTGTGGAAACACACCGACACACATAAACATGCAGCACAAACACATTTAAATGTGGGAAGCATATTTGCAAAGACCGCAACCGGTGTGACTACATGGACAGAGCACATATTTCCGGCACGCGCAGAACACGTCAAAAAAAGACTATAACATACAAATATGGATTATGGAAATTTACTCCATAACTAAATCTATCTATCTGCTCTTTTCTATGGCGCCACTGACCCCCTAGGCCTCAGGGTGGTCATATTCGGGGAACAAACAAAGCAATGATGGAAAAATACAGATATAAGAACAATCCCACTCGCAGTTCACCCTTAAAGAAAAGAGTGACTTATCTAGAAAGAAAAGGGTACCAGGTAAGTTAAGGTTAATAGTAATGCTGGGAGGGCATGTTCAGGCTAGGGGGTTGCAGAACAAACCACCTTTGTGGGTGGTTTGCTGACCTAGAAACCTATGAAACGTTACTGGGGTTTTTCAGGGAATGTTTGAAGTCACTCAGGGTAACAAAATCAGAATATTTTACAGGTTGTCTCCCAACCCCCCGTCAAAGCACTATAACATTATCTACGGTCCTCGCGGACCACGTGACATTTCTATTTCAAGAGCTCTTATTCATGGGATACTGACGTGCGGTGCACAGGCTACTCTGGGGCCACATTACAGAAAATTTGCACCGGTGCAAGGGCAAAGTTGCACGGTATTAGCACTAGGGCAAGTTTTCCCTATTTTTAAAACCACTAGGACATATTAGAAAACTATTGCACTATGACAAATGCACCTTGGCATTGTATAAGCACCTGGGAAAAAATTGCCCTACTGCAAGAAAGATACATTTTGGATGCGTTTTTTCACCAGGGCAAAGTTTGCCCTAGTGTTAATACCATTCCGTATTAGCACTAGGGCAAACCTTGCCCTGTTGCAATATTGCCGTGAAAATCAATCTTTTTTGCCCTATGCCTACAACATGCCAAATTGCACTTGTCACGGTGCAATCGTTTTCTAATGTGTCCCAGTGTTTTAAAAACTAGGGAAAACTTTGCCCTAGTGCTAATAGCGTGCAACTTTGCCCTTGCACCGGTGCACAGTTTCTGTAATCTGGCCCCTGGTGTGCATGGCATGCCCGAATATGGCAGCGTTTAGGGCTCGGGTAATGAGATTGTTTCTGCCTCCAAAAATGACCCGCAGATATTTGCAGGTCACCTTACATTGGGCCTGGTGATCCGTGTACATGTGCTGCTCACTTTTGGGGTAGGTGGGTCAGTCTTATTAAAGAGAAATTGTAAGTCTAGGAAGGCTGGAAATACCAAAGCTAAGGTCACTGCAAGTCTCAGTGCAGATTCAATATTTCACAAATATAAACACAGTCAATGACCTTACACATCAATCCTCAACTCCCAAACACCAAAACTTCACAACACGTGCTTTAAATAATAGGTGGCCAACATCCACGCCACGGTTAAAGTGAGTCTTGTGAAGTACTGGTGCAGTGTGCATTAAGGATGTGTTTGGTGGATAAATTGGAGAGAGAGAGAGAGAGAGAGAGAGTGAGAGAAAGAGGGAGTGAGACAGAAAAAACAAGAGAGTTTGAGCGAGAGGAAAAAGAGAAAGAGGGGGGGAGAGAGAGAGAGACAAATAGAGAGAGAGAGGGGAGAGAGAGACAGGTATAGAGAGAGAGAGAGAGAGAGAGAGAGAGAGAGAGAAAGAGGAAGGGAAAGAGAGAGAGAGAAGCAGAGAGAGAGAGAGAGAGAGACAGAGAGCGATATAGGGAGTGAGAGAGAAAAAATAAGAGAGTTTGAGCGAGAGGAAAAAGAAAGAGGGGATGATAGAGAGCGACAGAGTTAGAGAGTCAGAGAGCGTGACAGAGAGAGATGGGGAAACAGAGAAAGTGAGAGAGTGAACAAGAGCAAGAATGAGAACGGGAGAGAGGGAAGTGAAAAAGAAGAACGATATAGGGAGAGGAAGAGGGAGAGTTAGAGAATGAGAGAGCGAGAAGAAGGGAGAGAAAAGAAAGAGAGGAAGAGAGAAAAGAGAAAGGGGAGAAGACGAGTGGAAAGGGCAAAGGGTAAAGTGAAGGGTATACTGTTTGCTTCTGTTCCAAACTAGTTTACGTTTCCACAAGATGGACTGTTTGATTGGGCTGTGCTATTTGTGTCTTTTCATCCATATCCCGAACTCTGTTGCTTTGTGATGCGTTCCCCATGACAATGTGCAGACCTTATTCAATATGTGTGCACTGTGAGCGTGTAGATGTACAATGGAAACCACCCACTTTTCAATAAGGTCTCGGGTTACCCCGGAACATGGTCTTGCATGTTTGTATAGTGCCCACTGTGTGGGTTGGTGGCTTCTGGGCGCTCGTTCGTTAGCATTTCTCATTGCTAACATTGCCTTGGGCTTTGCTGTGCAGAGCCCTCGTGTATGGAGTTGGCGCCCACCTCTGCTGGAGTGAAATCCACTCTGTCTTGTGCATGGTGGGCAAGAGCTCAGATCCCGCCTGGCTGTTCCCAGCAAAGGTTCTGCAAAATGCCAGGACATATTTATAACTCTTAGAGGAAATAATGACTTTTTGCGCTTCCTTCGGTGCCTTCTCATTAAAAGCGCCAGAAAATGATGACTCTTCATAAAGCAAATGTCCTGAAACCTATTAAATTAAGATTCTGTGGGTCTGCCCATTTCACTGACATTAAATGTAGTCCTGCAGGAGCAATAACATGCAGAATAAATCTGTTGCTTGAATATTATTCTGCTTCAAAAGAGCCAGACATGGTTTTTAAGTTACAGGAGCTGATGAGCTTTAACTGAGGTGGGGCCTGTGACTGTACACATTTGAGGGAGTTCAGCTTGAGCCTCAACTCTTCTAAATTAGTCAACACATGGATTGCTGATTACTGAGGATCTACAGGAAGTGGCCTCAGAGCTGGTTATCCCCACATAATCACAGGTTGGCATTGGCTGAGGGGGCATGGCCTTGCCCCTAAGTTCAGAGGAGCACCTCCATTTCCAAGTAGTCCCCGAAATCCTGCTAGAAAGATCAGCCCAACCCAACAATGAATGCCCTTCGGAACCACAGGACTGTTTCCCACAAGGTCAGGAAACCAATGGGGAAGACACTAATGTTATGGGGGTTGTGATGAAAGCTAACACTGGTCAGAAGAAGAAGCAGGGAGAGGGCAAAGGCTGCTCTGCATTATGACCAAACCTATGAAGCTGCATTCATGTATTGCGGACAGAGGATGCCTCTCTTAACACTTACACCAAGGAAACAAGAGACGCGGCGGCCATCTTGTGTCAGGTTCTGCTAGGTACTCATCAAGTGACCGGTGGATGATGGGCAATATGGGGTACAGATCAGATATATTGCATTAGTATAAAGGGACTGGGTAGATTTTGGATAGTGGGTACAGTGGAGTTAGTTGCAGGGTTGTCAGGGATGGGGAGTAAGTGGAGGGGTGCTCCCCCCTGGTTAAGGAGATGAAGCTTTACTGCAGACTGACTGGAGGGGATAGTAGTGGTAGGATTTTGAACACGCAGAGGGAGTGAGGTCCAGTGGTGCAGGCCAAGGAGATGGAGAAGAAGCAAGAGGAAGCACGGGGTGGTCGGCGTATGGAGAGATTGGGAGTTTACTAGAGCAGAGGGCGTTGGGAGGAGAGTATCCCGAGGTAATGTTAGCTAACCAGGGTTAGGACACTAAGGCATGGGTTTGCCAACAAGTGGTAGAAGTTTAAAGAGGGAACAGTTTTTTAATAAAAAGTCATCTGGCATGTTTCTATGTTTGGAGGTGGGACAAGAGCGGGAACAATTATAGAGTGTACGTGTTGCAAAGTTGGGTACAATATTCAAGTGTGGAGAAGGAGTAGAGGTGGCGCCCTGATGCCTGCGAGCTATCGGCACGTTAGAAGCATGCACATAAACATGAACATGTACAAGGCTGGCACAGAAGTCAAGGCAGCTTTGTCCCAGGGGCTGCACAGGAAATGTGGTAGAGTTATAAGTGATCAGGGGGCAAACATTCATGATAGTATGCAGGTTAACCCTGGTGTCAGTCTAGGTAGAAACCATGAAGTGGTGAGGATACGGTAGCTATGCGACATGTTGTGCCTTAGCAGAGGAGAGAATAATTTAGATGGAAATGAAATGGGTGAGATCTGGAGAGGGGAAAATGGAAGACTCAAGGTAGATTTGTTTTCAAAGAGTTAAGCATAAAACAACAAAATGCCATCCAGTGATGGTTCATAGTAAGGCGGGCAGATGAGCGGGCAGAGAGGTCTCACGAAAAGATATAGAAGGAGAAGACATGGGCTAACTAACTATTTGGGGACAACACCCATGTCTTCTCCAAAGAGCTGGTTAGCGAGTAAGTGTCTGAGGATGGTGTCATCGGGGATGCCAACAGGGAGGAAGGTTGGATCAGAAGTGGGAGAGTTTCAGGAGATGCACATGGACTGAGGATAAGGTCAGGAGGGAACTCAGAGAATGGCACAGTCCCGGCTTCCAAGGTGGGTGAGGGAAAGGAGAAGAGACGAGTGATCCGCTCCATCATGATACAGGATAGTTCACAGTGGTGAGCAGATGTTACAAAGTTACAGATGCTGTGAGAGCCAATTCAGTATAATTCCTGTCTCCAAAATCCATATTGGAGCTAGTGCTGGAGGTTGTTATTGTCGAGATAGGAGGAGAGCCGATGAAAGACAAGATGTTAAAGGTTTTTTTTAGAGTAGTACAAGACGTGTGATCCAGGTCAATAGTTGGCAGGACTGTTGGGGTCCGCCAAGGGCTTCTTTAAGACAGGTAGGACAGGGACTTCCTGGAAGCAGGCAAGAAAGTTTCCTACAGAGTGAGTGAGAAGTTGAAGGAGAAGGCGAGATAAGAGCAGATTAGCAGTGGGGGAAACAGATCATCAGGGGTGCAGACTGGGTTGGCATGCCTTAGAGTAGTTACCAATGAATTGGTAGAGGTTGGGAGGGCAGAATATAGAAGTGGCAGAGTTTGGGGAGAAAGAAGTAGGTGGACTGATGGATAGGAGGGTGGTGATGTTATCATAATGTTTTTTTTTATTTTAGCAGCAAAGTAATGAGCAAAATAATTTGCGGATCGGGAAGAGAAGACAGCACAAGGGTGAGGAGGAGCAAGCACAGCTTTGAGAGTGGAGTAGAGTTTGTGAGGTGTTTACTAAGAGTAGAGTAATGAGAAATAGGCAGATTTAGCTGAGTCAATAGCTGAGGAGAAGGTAAGGAGGGTGTTACTGTAGGTGAGAAGAGTGGGGGTACAGTTATTGAGCCGCCTGTGTAGATGGTGTTGCATATCGTTTCTAGGAGTCAGATCTGAGGGGTGATACAGGGTTGAGGTGAGGAGAAGAGGGGGTTAAAATACAAGAGGGAACATTTGTGATTAAAGTTAGGGTGGAAAAGTAGTTAACAATTAGAGAAGGCATGTTCAATAGCAAAGGCCTGAGTGGGAGCAGGAGAGAGGGCCTGGCTTCTGCCAGGTAGGGGCCATGGAATCAGCTTTTCAGCTGCTTTCAAGATGGTTGGGATGGTTTGGGTGATGGGGGGACAACAGCAGTCCTGAAGTGGAGGAAGTAGGGTTCATTGGGGAGGGGTAAATAGCGAGGTTATATGTGGGGAGGTGAGGAGAGTTTCCTTGAGCATGAATAGGTAGATTGCGGAGTGAGGCAAGGGAGTGCTCTGAGGGATAGGGAGATGATTGCAAGTTAGTGGGTAGGAGAGACTTGGAGGAGGTTAACGTTACCATGAGTGATATTAGGCTTCTTTGGCATGGAGTTGAGAAGGTGGACCAAAACAGAGCAGAAAGAATGAAGAGGACCTGGTGCAGATATGTTAGGGGGGCAATGAGAGGTGTGGGGAGAGTGTGTGGTGCCTGTTAATTCAAAGGAGAGTGGTAGAAGATCAGAAGTTAGAAGAGGGAATGGATTGGAGTTGTGAATTGTCAGGGTACTCCAAATCCTCGTTTGGAAGAGTGGGAAGAATGAAAGAAGGTAGCAGAGTTGGTGTGGACCAGGACATGTATCCACTATTTGTTAGGGAGTACTGGTTTCCTCTCATGCTCATGGAATCATGCACAGAGACTATCAATTTACAATCCTGTGGGTACCATGCACCTTATTGACAGCACTTTTAATAATCATTTGCTTGGGATATTAAAACCAAATGGGCAATGGAGACCTATTTGCTGGCTTCAGAGAACTGAATATGAGGGTCCATGCAACAAGGTGGCCTCATGCCTATTTCTCCCAAGGATCTGCCTAGTTCTAAGGGTTTATACATTATTACATTTTAATTTGTTAAACATACATTGGATGGTGTGAAATACAGTTGCCTTTATCTTTGGGGGGCAATAGGACACATGGACACATGGACTTGTACATCTTTTGGTACATCAACTGTGGGAGTGAATTTAATATCTTCCAATATAAGTCCATATCTGACCTCAGCCGAAAAGAAAACTTGGCCTTTGTTGAAGATCTTCTAAACAAAATAAAACAGTGGAAGATCATATGTTGAGGTATTGTCATGTTTGCACACAATTGCAAAAAGCAGGAGCTAAATCATCACATTCAATACAATCAGAGCACCCAGGGAAGATATCCACCGGCAGCATCACCCCGTCTCTATCACATATTTTCTCAAATTAAACCTACCTGGTCTAGGGACGTCATTTAGGGGTGATCAGGGGTCGCACTTGCAACTCCTGCAGTCTCCCTTACTACCCCTGTGGTCTCCCTTGCAGTAATTGCTAGACTCAGTAAAGTTTTATTTCAGGCACATTTTAGGGGGTGAGTCACTGATTTAATCTTTTCTTAAATACCTCAAATTCACAATGCACACAAAATCCTCCAAAAAGCATTTTGAGTAGAGTAAGCATCCATTTCGGACTATGTATTTTACTTTTCGCAAGTTTCAGTTATAGCATGTTTTTTTCTGCCGATACATATGGTGATCCATTCTTGTATGAAATGTATATCACGTTACAGTGATATTGTAACCATATTTTTCATAGTGTACTTAGAAACAATGCTATGTGATGCCACTTCCTGTTTTGTCAATGGGTAAACGGACGTGTTCCATCGCTTCCCATGATGTCACTTCGGGGTGGGGTCAAATGACTTCACTTCCTGTGATGTCATCAGAGGTCAAGGGTCATGTGATGTCACTTCCGCTACCCCTGGCATTTTAGTGAAATGAGGTCCCTGGCCTGGTCTCTAAACTGCAGAATTATGACAAGCTCCATTATATCTCTCCAAAGAACAAATGATGAATACATCCATAAATAACATCTAATTTATAGACTATTCGTACTATGCTTGAAACAATTTAGCTGTGGAAATAATAATGAAATAAACACTATTGTACATATGGTAATGCACATCACATTTCTATGTACTTTGTTTTAACACATGCTCAGCGTGTTTCTGTTCCTATCTACTCTTCATCAGAAGAGGGACTGCATTTGTGTAATCTCTGTGGTCATGATCACAGCCTTTTACATTTGAAAGAGTAATATCTTCCTTCACCTTTGAATATTAATTTCAATGGGTCATTCCAATCTTAATTAGGATAATTGTTGACTGGAGCACTTATCCATGATGTGCCTCTTTCTATTTAATCTATGCATAAGCCTCACAATATGTTATTGTATACCTTTATTTGACTTCTTGCTTAATGCATTGTTACTGTAGAAGGTTTATTAACCTCAAATTCCCTCCGTCTTGAATCAGTGCTGTTTCTCCCAGTGAGTTCTCTTCGGTCAGTGTTGTGAGATTCCTGGTTAAGGCAAACATTACATTCTTCGACGAGAAATCATAATAAGAGTCAAGTTGGTTCCCTGCGTCTAAGTGGTCGGGGCGGGGGAGGAGGGGGGCCAGACAATGAAGGCTAAGATTGGACTGGGAAAACTTGGTGACCCCCCATATTCCTCCTCCTGGGTCTACTTCATGTAGTGTGCGGTGATCCCAAGCCCCCATACACCTTCTCCCCTGTCCCGACATCTAATGTAAGACATTGGACTGTGCCCCCAACTCTTACCAGTCACTCTGTCACGTCTTAAACCCTGCATAGCCATGTGAGGCCAATGTTCCAGTAGGAGGCTACCCAGGCTAGTCTCCCTCATTGGCGGCTTACTTCAGAGTGTGTCACTGAATGTTGGGGGCTACCTCCCCGTCTGTAGGATGGGGGCACCAGGGACTTCCACATTGAGGAAGCTCCTAGTCCTGGAACATATTTTAGATACTTTCTGATCTGAAAACCATGCTGCTTTGTCCATTCCCAAGTCGTTTCCTTCCCAGGAACCTAACCTGTCAGTCCCCATCCGTTATACCTGTCCTTCTGCCATGCTACCACTGGCCCCGACACCTGTCGCTCTGTGTCTCCTGACAACAGACCAGACAGGTGTCCAAAAAATGCAGGTGTGATGCCATAGGTCAGGTCTTGGAAGTCAGTAACGAGTGACTCTGTCAATCAGTCCACAGCTACCTTAGGGGGAAAACATAAGAAGAAACAACAAAACGGGCGGCAGAGGCTGGCCCCAAATGCCAAGGGCTTTTAGAAACATAATGCAGTGAAATGGCCTCAATCCATTTGAGCCCTTGAAATCTATTGGTCAAATTCGACTGTTGTATTACATGGGCTTCAATGGCGGCTGTACACAACAACATAGTGATACTAGCGATTGTGATGAAGAAGGGATACTCGCAAAGTCCTGTGATTATAGGATGAGCCGAACAATTTAGGGTGCCAATCTTGAAGAGCTCACATGCAGGCTCGGACTGGCCTATAGGGCAAAGCACCAAACCAAAAACGCAAAATGTTAGTGTGGGCTACTTTTTTGGGCTATGTGGGCCACTTTTTTGGGTCATGTGGACCAGTTTTTGGGGCCTTGTGTCCCACTTTTTTTGGGCCATGTGGGCCACTTTTGTTTGCCCATATGGGCCAGTTTGATGAGTTACTTCACCATACGGCTAGAAGTGTTTACTAGTGTCACTGAATAAATATTCTTCAAAATACACAATTTGCATCACATTTTATCAAAAACCTACCCCTTGCGAACTACTTGAAGAGTGTCACAAAAGGAATTAATTGGGGTTGGCAACTGTGGGCCACTTTTCCATTGCTGCCCGAGGCAATGTTATGCCCCAGTCCGACCCTGCCTCATGCGTGGCGTAAATAACAGAAATAATGGCTTCAAATACCAGTTGTCAGAAATAGCGATTTGGAAGTGTAAATAACTGATCCAGTGAAACAGGCGAGGCTGTTTCTCGAACGTGTAATGGTGCGCAATAAAAGGTTTTGTTGCAACAGGTGAAGAGGCAATTTCACTGAGGCTGGGAATGCAGTGTGGTCACTGGTGCGGAAGGATTTTGAAAGATGCCCAGCTTATGCACAGAATCGAGAGCCCTCTGCACAAAGGGACCGGTGGCACTTATAACTGTGAGCCGCCATGTTCGGGCCCGGCCCTCCCGAATCGATGCGCCGTTTCGCCCAGGACTTCTCGCCGAGGTGCTTGGTGGATACCCAGACGATGCAAAGCGCCCGCTCCTCACGCCTGAAGTGGCGCCATTAGCGATCAGGTGCAATTATTTGCAATCTGTCATAATCGCGCTGCTCATGAAAAATAACCCCGAGGGTCCAACCCACCAAGAATGGAGGCGAAGACGCATCGATTAAGCGCGGCAATGGTACCGCGCTCCTGTGCAGCAATCTATCGATCCGCCATTGTGAAGAGCCGGATTGGGTAACAATGTGCATTCCAGAACGTTTTTTTAAATATAAATTAAAAAGGAAAAAAATGTATGGTTATTTTTTAATGTTACTGAGCTAATGATAGGTTAACTAGCATCACCACCGCTCCCTCCTCTCCCCCCGACCCGCTCTGCTGATGCTCTTTCAAGATGAAATGCTTCCTGGGAGGTGCCAACACCTCTTACATTTAATTTGTCCCTAATCCTAGCTCCTAAATTAAAATCTCTTAAAGCGCTTGACTCCTACGATTCTCAGAAGGTTGTTAGTATGGGGCGTGAAATATTCTGATAGCTTCCCATGTAGTTCCGCATATGTGACAGTGTCTACGTTCATCAGTTCGCCTGCGATATCCCTGACAGCGGGGCCTACTGTCATGAAGAGGGTGTTTTTTAGCATCGCATTGTCTGTCAGACCTATTTCCCCCGTGTAGAATTTGAAATCCCTGAGCCATATGACCCATCTGGGTCCTAGGTTGGATGTGTCTCTAACATCAAAGGGGCCCGGTAGTGGTAAATTATGAGCGGCGGTACCTGACGTTGGTGTCTGTTGATTGCCATCATTCGCGGCTCCAGATCCGTCCGACGAGGAGGCTACGGGGCTCGCTGGGGCCGACATGTCCGGTGCGACGGTGGTGGACACCAGGCACCTCTGTGCCGCTTTATGTTGTGCAATGTGGCAGCCCACGGCACGTGTAGGCGGTGAGCAGCCTCTTCACTGGCTATGGCTTGTCCTTGTGTCCCTCACGGGCTGGTGCGTGTGCTTGGCCTTGTTTCCTGGACCTACTGGCCGTCTCGGGTCCTCCCTGGACAGGTGCTTGTATTTGGCCTTATGTCTTGGGCCTTGGGGCCGACTCCGGGCCGCACTGAATACACAATGTCCCATTGGTTTACACACTATAGCACCTCTGAATAGGCAGGTCCTCTACAATTGGTTGGCACTCTATTCATCTTCACTACTTTTCCACCTACGTTAGCAGCCAGATGCTGGTGAGGTTGCCTTAACTTTAGCTTCCCACCAATTAGCATATCAATCCATCATCACCTCAGTGGTCTGCTGTCAATTAGGCCTTTGAACTTTGTCCTTGAGAGTGTTCTTAGCTCTGAGAAAATTAGGGAGTGAGCAGCACAGTCTGCCTCATGCGTAGGTGTGATCATCTCGTTCATCCAACTTCATGCCTCCATGTGACTAGAGACCATAAAATCAAGCCTTTCGTGTATTTAATATTTTATCCCAATAGACCTCTGATGTCTTCCTTGTTATGTTCACTCCTTCTGGACAGGAGGTTTGTTCTTTCACACAATTTTGTATCCAAAGTCAGTTTACTCCAGTTTGATAAGACCTTGGCTTCTTGGGGCGCATCCAACTTCGCCTTTCTGAGCTCCGCTTCTGGAATTCAATGTCTGCTTTTTCAACTGCGACACACTTCACTGTGGCCTTTTTGCTAATGTCCAACCTACTTTAGTACGTTTAGTGGAAACATCCAGAATTCTCTCATTCCTATGTATGTATACGTTGGCACTTGCCGCAATCTATTTTACTATAAGCTTAGAGCTACATTCACAATTACTTTGCTGCCTGCGTGTCTC